>NC_046161.1:91574417-91937235 GCF_011064425.1 Rattus rattus | reverse complement strand
TATTGATAGTGCGGTAGAAGCCAGAGGAATCAAAGCAGACCAACGACTCAATGCAGTGGACATTTGCAAGTAACGCTGTTTGGGCAAAGGGGTGCAAAGCTGTGACACATCACAGCTTCCACAGTAAGATGTGTTTGTTTGCTTTATTTTTAATATTTTTTTGTTTTCTGTTTGGGGGGAGGTTGCAAGGGTGGTGGGTGAGTATGGAAGGACAGAGAGACAAGTGTGATTGGGGTGCATGATGTGAAATTCATAAAAAGTCAATAAAAAACTTACCAAAGAAAAGTCACCCATAATCTTAGGTTTATTTACTTTATAAAGAAGGACTTTACGCATTAGCGTATTGTTAATTTTAATTCATTCATAGGCATGTACAACCCCCTCAGATTTTTTTTTTTTTTTTTGGTTCTTTTTTTTGGAGCTGGGGACCGAACCCAGGGCCTTGCGCTTCCAAGGTAAGCGCTCTACCACTGAGCTAAATCCCCAGCCCTCCCCCTCAGATTTTTAATAAAATGACTTTGAGGAAACCAAAACCAATCAAAATCCTTTTCAGTATTTCTTTTTATTTTCTTCTTTGAGAAACACATCATCAGGTTGAAATACTAAGTCTGCCAAACCATATAAATTGTACATTTCTCAGCTGTCAACAAGCGGGGTTATTTTATTTCAATTAGGATTTAAACTTTCTGAGATGGGGGCTGGAAAAGTGACTCAGCAGGTGAGCGTTGCCGTCAATCCTGATGATGTGAGTTCAGTTCCCTGGCCATGAGACAGAGCTTCAGAGCAGACTCTCAAAAGTCATTCTCTGCCCTCCACATATGCCTTCTCCTCTCTTCTACAAATGCCAAGAACACTTCCTATTTAAATCTGCTGAGCCAAACTTAATCTCAGAGTCTGCCTTCCAGGGAACTGGCCCTAAGTAACAGGAACTATGTACATATTAAAAAGATACAGGACTTCCATATTAATGCCAACTTCGAGAGGCACCCAAGATGTCATTCTGGGGAATGATTAAACCACATGTAAAGATCTTTGGTAGCTATTAGCTTTTCTTTAAGATGTATCCTAAGAATTTAAAATAGAAATCACTTCATAGAGTAAGTAATGACTTATTATGAAAAGCAGAAGACATCATGAATGACGCCCATGGATTATTCAGAACACACAATGTTATTCAGAACATTGTGTTGACATATTCATCAACATGAAAAAAACCACAGTTAGCAAATGTTAGCAATTAATATGTAAGGTTATATATGCAGTCTGATGCCAATTTTGACATTAACTTAGGAATTGTTTCTATGCAACCATATGTGTATCCATATACTCACACAAAGAAAAAGATGGGCATAAAATACATCAAAGTGCTAACAATAAATACGTGTAAAAAATTTAAACTAGCGTTCCCTTAAAAAGAGGGTGTGTGTGATGATACACCCTGTGGAGACAGGTGTACCCTAGGATTCCCCAGTCTACTCAGCTTAATCAGCAAGACCTCAGGCCGGTCAGAGACCCCAAAACAAGGTGGTATGGTCCTGAAGAACAAAGAGATTGCCACACCACACCACACACACACACACACACACACACACACGAGAGAGAGAGAGAGAGAGAGAGAGAGAGAGAGAGAGAGAGAGAGAGCCCACACACACACACATGCACACTTTTGCAGGTAAAAACTGCCTAGAATCATTGATAACATCTTTAAATAATTATCATGTGTGTGACAATTATGGTTTTTCTTATGAAGTGGCATCCTTCCCTTATTTCCCTTCGAAACAAGTGTCAGACAAGAAGAATCACTCAACGAAGCATTAGAACACACATTCACTGCCAGGACTAGAGCAAAAGGTCACACAAAGACAGACTCAGCCGCGGGTAATGGCATTACATTGCCGAGGCCACTGCTGAGGTTCCATCTTCAACAGGACAGAGGGCTGATGCTGGGTTGGGGATGTGGTAGGTGAGCTCCTCTGCTTTGTCCCTTGATGGGACCTGAGGTAAGGGAAGAGAGTGGTCAGGTTTCAGATGGGTGTGGTGTGGCTGTGTGTAGGAACCCTCTGGGTAGAGCGCGGAGCTAATCCAGTGAAACCAGATGGGTAATTAGTCCTTCTCTCAGAAGTGGATGAGACCAGACAACACCCCCCAATCGCCCCACCCCAGCCCCCCTACTCCCCCACTCCCCCACCCCTGCAGGTGCAAAGGGTGCTCCGGTGCCAAAACCAATATGAAGTGGAACTGCGCGGTACTTGCACTGCGTGGTACTTGATCAAAATTCTCCCTTCCCCGTTGCTATTTCTCTTCTCACCACTCTGCCTTTATACGCATTGATTGCCGCACTGTATTAAACGTATTTGTAGAAAAATGAACTAAATCAAGATTTATACAGTAAATCTAAAATTAGAAACTGGAAAATATTTTTAAAAAGCAATCAATTGGGGAGGTAGAAGGAAGAAGACAGAGGGAAAGGAATGTTTGATATTACTTCACTGTCAGCTGGTAACAGGAAGAAATCGATGTGAAACTCGTGGCCCAGGCCTCAGAGGGAGGGCACTGCTCTAGCATCAACAGCTAATATAATCATAAAACGGTTCCAAGTACAATTTTGCAATATTACCTGAACACAGCTCACATTGTCTTTTTAATCAAAATCCATTAGAAATGAATTTTCTGTGATACTACTCATGAAATGAAAAGTTTTTTTCTCAGCTGATTCTTTGAGTGGGCTCTTTTTATTGTTATGGTACGTGTGTATATGTACATGCAAGCATGTATACCCATGTACATGCATACAGGTAACTGCAGAACCTGGAAAATTGTATTGGATCCTATGTTTGGATGCTTTAGAGGAATGGAATTTATAGACTAAATCTCTCTCTATAGAGAGAAACGTAATTTATCAGAAATGACTTTCAGGCCGTGGTCCGTCTAGTCCAACAATGCTTGTCTACCTACGGAAGGTCAGAGAATCCAGTAGTTGGTTAGTCATTGAGGCTCCATATTTCAACTGGTCTTAAGTATAAACACCAGGATTCCGAAGAAGTAGGCTCTAATGTGAAGAAACGGACTTGCCAGCAAGATCAATGGCAAGCAAGGAGGCAAGCTTCCTTCTTCCGTGTCCTTTTATAGGCTGCAGATTTAAGCTGGATCTTCCCACCTCAAAAGATCTAGATTTAAAATAGGTCTTCCCACTTCAAATGAATAATCACACCCAGCCGCTTGGGTTTTACTTAATTCCAGATGTCGTCCAGTCGACAACCAAGAATAGACATGGGAGATCCCGGAGAGCTGGAGTGAGAGCAGCTGATAAGGGTCCTAGGAGCCAAACTCAAGTCCTTCAGATGGGCACTAAACACTCTCGGCCGCTGCGTCACTCCTCCGGCTCTTCAGTGAGCTTCTGAGAACCAGGAGATTTCAGGCTCTAGCGACCCTGCCTCTCCCCTCTCTACTTAGAGTTAGTAAAAGGGCAGGGTGGGGAGGGGTGGGGTAGGATAGGGTGGCCAAGTGTCAGCACACTTATCCAGACATCTTCACCTTTGGGAAATGTGTATTTTAGCCTGGCACTTTTGCAAATGTGAACCTGGAGTGACCTCAGGAGTCCAAATACAAGGCATGCTGTTTCAGTTCTAATTATAGAGAAAGCTATGATTGGTTGGTAGCTTATAGTAGATGCTTACTGATTTCCTTTTTAAATTAAATTGTTAGGAAAAAAATCTTTTTTTTACTTTTAAAATTATTATTGTTAAATTTGGCTCATGCTGACCCCTCCCAAATATGCAAATCTACCTAAGTGGGGCGGGGAGTTCAGGAGTTTGAAAAGCTCACAAGAGAGGATAATGAGGTGACTGTCATCCTGGGAGTCAGAGGAAGTTCGTTTTTGTTTACTATAAGGCAGTGTCCTGATCACACCACCAAGTTAGGATGATCCATTGCTTCCTAGACCTCCTTCCAACAGGGTTTCGAGGAAGCCTTGGTCACTCTGTCCACACATTCCTTTCCTTAGCCAATGATGCCAAGGCGGAAGACACATGAGCAACTTCCTGTGGAAGTTGGGTGCTTTCCCCTGGCAGAGCCCATTCTCTGACCTTTTCTGGCCTACTGGTTAACAGAAGCTTTCCACAGCGATGTGGCGAGTAAGAAAATATTCTAGGCATTTTACCGCAATGGGGCAGTCTAAGCAGCTCGGGATCCAGGCTGGTCCACGGCCTCAGTGAAGTCTCAGCCTCCCCTCAACCCTCTGTCACTACCACCTTCAGCTTGGAGAAGTTTTTAGACTCGTCCTTGTTACTTAATGACTTTTTGTTGTTGCTGCTGTTTTTACTTGAATTCGATTCCACTTAGTGTTTTTTTATTGTTCATTTGTAGTTTCTTTTTTTCTTTTTTGTTTTTCTTTCTTTCGTTTT
This sequence comes from Rattus rattus, assembly GCF_011064425.1. Classification (NCBI taxonomy): domain Eukaryota; kingdom Metazoa; phylum Chordata; class Mammalia; order Rodentia; family Muridae; genus Rattus; species Rattus rattus. The sequence goes on along the minus strand of NC_046161.1, from coordinate 91,932,832 downwards.
GTTGTTGTTTGGTGTCTGTTTTTGTTTTTGAGGCAGGGTCTCATGCAATCCAGGCTGGTTTCAAACTCAAACTCACTATATAGCCTTGGCTGGCCTTGAACTCCTGATCCTCCTGCCTGCCTTTCCCAAGTGCTAGGTTTACCTGTGTGTGCCATGGGTCCTGGACTTTCCACTTCTTGCCTTTGATATCCTTTCTCCCCTTTCTTACATCCTCTCCCTATTGTCCCGTTAGGTAAATCTAGGCGACCTACCTGCTTTTTTTTTTTTTTTTTCTATTAAAAATTTTCCAATGGAAAAGTTCAAATATGTATGTGTTGGAAAAATTATAGCTGTAAACTTCCCATATTGGTTAGTACTATGTATCAGACTATTCCAAAATGTAGTGGCTTCAAACAGGACATATGTACCACTCTACAATATGTGTGGGCGAAGAATCTTGACAGAACCAACGTGGGTTCTCTGCTCCATAGTCACAAGACTGAGTCATGTTGTTGGCCAAGGTCTGTGCCTCACGGCTCGAATGGATCAGTTTATTAAATAACCGAATGATTGTTACCAACATTCCTTTGGGCTGGTCATCCGGGGGCTTCGGTTGCTTGATGACAGTCAGTTAGAAACTCGTAACTCAGCTCCTTGCCACAGGGGCCTCTGCTTCATGTACACTCAGAAACATCAGGCCCAGAAGCAGCAGAACCAGTCTTCTGAGAACAACATATTAAATACGGTTAAAACGTTTTATTCTCTAGCCACAGATGTGGCTATAGGATTAAATTAAGTTCAGCTCACAATCCAGGGAAGAAATCCCAAAAGGCCATGGATACCTAGACTTTCGGCATTTTCAAGTCTTCCCACCCTAGTGGGACAGGAGGGAGAGTCTCACAATGGATAGAGAGCAGAGTCAAAAAATATAGGGTTAAAGAGAGTTTCTAATCCTCCCAAGCCTGGACAGACACAAGCCCAACTCCTAGCATGTAGAGGCTGGTGAAAAAGGATAAGAAGCAGAAAACCCCACGAAAATTGTACAAAATAGAGTCGTTTTGCCCGTGTTATTCTGTGCGTGGAGGTACTGGCACGGGCTGTATGCGTATTGCATTTCCTCAGGGAAGCAGAGCTTCCAGGCCAGCTAAACGCAGAAGCACCTCTGCTTGTACACTGGCTATTGCTTTGTTTCCTCCATTTCTGTGGGCGTCTCCTTAACTGTGGGCGTTGGTTAGGACTGAGAACCGTTCTGTTTCCCTCTTGTCTCTCATCTCTCTCACCCTATGAGTGACACAGAAAAAAAGGCCTAGATCTACCTCATTAGCTCTCACTCTTTCAATTGCCTGTCTAAAGCGCGAGCTGTTTCCTGGCACACGGCCACTGCACTGTACCGTCATTATTCTCAGCTCACCCTGTCCCCAGCCACGGTGATCGTTCCTCCCTTAGAGCTAATCCTTCAAATGCAGGAAGAGGGGGACTCCAGCACAGGAGCCACTGATTAACTTGGAGGTAAAAGGAAAGGATTGCAGAGTGAGAGAAAATCCTGCCCATGTTATTTTTAAACAACTATCACATACAATTTAACAATAAAATAAATAAAAGGGAGACCAGATTTTAAGCCCAGCCAGCCCTTCCTGTCCATTTATGTTGTTTTATTTTAGCCATGGTTCCCTTCTTCGGTCACCTAGGCTAGACCCCTTCATCATTCGGATTCTCCCAGGGATATCCTAGTGTTTGGAGTGATGAGCAAAGATACATTTGCTAGTGTCAGAATAGGGGTGACCTAATCAGAAGGCCCTGGGCAAAGACAAAGAGTAGAAATTTGTGAGGTACCCATTGACAGTTTCCAAAATGTATTCTTAACTAAAGTAGAAATAAAGAGTCATTTTATTTAAAGTAGATCATTTTACAAAGAACATCTCAAGTATCCTGCAGCTGCTATCATATTCAACAATGAGAAGTGTAGCGCCTTCCTCGGAGATTAGGAACAAGCAGGAATGTCCTCTTCCAACACTGCTTTTCAACAATGTACTTAGTGTAGTAAGACCAAATGAGTGCACCAATAGATAAATCAAAGAAGTAAGAGAAGAAAAGGTTTACGGATGGGGAAGGAAGAAATCAGGCTCTGTGCCTCGATGATGCAACAGCTTAGGAAGAAAATATGAAGGTGACAAGATAAAATTTTCTTGCAACTGAAAATGTTACACAAAGGCAGCAGGGTTTCAGAATATGAGGCAGATACTCAAAAGTCAGCCATTCCTGTTTATACCATTATAAACAAATAGAATCCAAAATAAAAAGTGATGCCATTATGTTAATAACAAAAAGAAATGTTTAGACATCCACCTAACAATATTCATATAGTTCACATGGTGAGGAAGATCCAGAATAGTCAATATAGCATTGAAGAAATAGAATGAAGTTGATTCTACAGCAACCAGGACCATGAGGAGCTGGGGAGAGGGCACACAGACAGAGAATGGAGCAGGTCACAGAGATCGGACCCGCAGAGATGTGCTCAACTGAGTTTCAGCAGGGACAGGAAAAATGCAATGGACTGAGACATTTCCCAAAAACAATGCGCAAGAAACCAGACACATGTGTGTTGGGTTGGGGAGTCTAAATTCAGACCACATAGCTTTCAAAAACAAAATCACAGTGGACCATGAACTTAAAGCTATAAGAGTAAAACTATATTAAAATAATCCCTAATGATATTGCAGAAGAAAACACAGAAGAATCAGCACCATGATCTGTGAGAGAAGAATTGATATGCTAGACCCCTGCTGCCAAGATGGCTCAGCTGACAACAGTGTTTGCTGTGCAAGCCTGAAGACCTGAGTTTAAACCTAGGAACCCAGGTAAAAGTGGAACAAAGAACTGACTCAACAGAGTTGTCTTCTTGTCCCTACATGCATGCTGCGGTACATGAGCCCACACAGGCGCTCTCTCTCTCTCTCTCTCTCTCTCTCTCTCTCTCTCTCTCTCTCTCTCTCACACACACACACACACACACACACACCTATAGTCTAGCACTTTGGAAGGGGAGGTTGGAGCATCATTGCATAGTCCAGGCCAGCTTGCTTTATACAGTGAATTCCAGGCAGTCTCACCTCAATAGCAAAACCCCATCTTAACCCTCACACCCTCTTCACAAATATAAAAAGGAAAGAAAAAGAGTAAATAACTCACCGAGGATGATATATGAATGGCAAAGAAGCAGTGGAAAGATGCCCAGCAACACAGGACATTACAGAACTGATAAGAAGGCACACAATATGACTGTGTACCTCTTAGGATCCCTAAAGCCCCAGATAATAACCCCAGAAGTGTGAATGTAGACATAGGAACCTCATTTATCTCCTGTGGGAAAGCAGTGGGGGAGACTTTGGTACTCTTCCTCTCCCTTCTCCTTCTCCTCTTTGAGATGGCTTCAATACATAGCCCAAGATAGCTTGGACCTCCTTATGTAGCCCAGGCTGTCCTGGGTAATCTCCTGCCTCAGTCTCCTAAGTGCTGGGATTCCCAGTGTGAGCCACCATACCCAGATGGCATTTCTTTCTTTCTTTTTTTTTTTCCCGAAGCTGAGGACCGAACCCAGGGCCTTGTGCTTGCTAGGCAAGCACTCTACCACTGAGCTAAATCCCCAACCCCCCCAGATGGTATTTCTTATTAACCTAAGCATAGCAGCTGCCCTTTTTGAAACTTACTCAGATAAGGTGCCCATGCAAACACATGAACATACATGTTTATATCAGCTTTGTTCATAATTGTTGGAACATGGAAACAGCCATCATGTCCTCAAGTAGGAATGGACTTTTACCTAAGTGGTCATTTTTTTGGCACTAAAAATAAATGAGCAATGAAGCCATAAGAAGTTGTGGAGGAGCTGTGGTGGTTTGAACGGGAATGGCCCAATAGGCTCATACATTTGAGTGCTTGGTCCCCAGCACTGAAGCTGTTTAAGAAGGTTAGAACGTTTAAGAAGGTTTAGGAGGTGCTGGAGGAGGTGTGTCACGGGGTTTTGAGGTTTCAAAACCCAAAAAGCCAGTCTCCTCCTCCCTTCCCTCCCCTCCCCCTCCCCCCCCCCCTCTCTTTCTCTCTGCCTCCGATTGGCTCTCAGCTACTGCTCCGGCACATGCCTTCCCACTGTCATGGACTCACCCCCAAGACTGTAACGAGCCCCCAGTTCAGATGCCTCGGTCATGCTATCTCTTTCACAGTAGTAGAAAAATAACTGAGATAAGCCAGCCTGAAAAGCCGCACGCTTCCTATGGGGTCTAGCAACTGCACCCGGAGACTTAACCCAAATCAGCTGAAAACTCCCGTCCATGTGAACACACGCACATGGTGTAGACCGGCTTGGTTCACATCACTTTTCTCACAGTGGGCCGATCGATCGGGTAACTCATTACTAGAACTTTAGTTGTTGGCTGTAGCTGGTCCTCGAAAGACTGTAACCTTGAGAGAGGCTAATTTCTGAGGGAGGTGATCGCTAATGAACCTAACAACTGAAGAGTATCTGCCAACAGCACTTGGAGCAGCTGAGACAATAACCCTGTGTGGAAGGCGGACCTGAGTGGCACATCACTGTGCCCGGGACATTTACAAAGGAGAAACTCGAAAAGTTGGTACAGCTGTCTAAAGGCAGGAAGAGCCTTTGTCATTGTGCTTAAGAAGAACTGGGGGGCTGGGGATTTAGCTCAGTGGTAGAGCGCTTGCCTAGGGAAGCACAAGGCCCTGGGTTCGGGTCCCCAGCTCCGAAAAAAAAGAACCAAAAAAAAAAAAAAAAAAAAGAAGAACAACTGGTCATGGCAGTACACGTCTGTCATGCCAGTACTCAGGAGGATTGAGGTTTTAAATCCAGCCTGACCTGGTTACATAATGAGACCATGAAAAAGGGAAAAAGAAAAAGGGAAAGGAAGGAAGGAAGGAAGGAAGGAAGGAAGGAAGGAAGGAAGGAAGGAAGGAAGGAAGGAATGGTTGAAAATACTAACTTCAAAAATTTCAAGTTCCAGAAGCTGGAAAGTTAGTTCTACAGTTAGGAGCATTGTCTGTTCTTCCAAGAGACCCAGCTTCAGTTCCAAGCACCTACCTTTTAGCTCACGACCATCTGTCACTGCAGTTCCAGAGGATCAGGAACCCTTTTCTGGGCTCCTCTGGAACCAGGCACACATGTGATACACAGACGCATAAGAAAAACACTCATACATATACACATAAAAAAACCTTTCTTTTAGGTTTTACTGTAACTTCAAATGCATCACTAACTAGTCCCACAAAAAACATTACTGATATTTGGAGATGTACATCTGAGACATTTCCAAGTAATGAGAAAAATGAAAAAATAGAGGTGTAGTTCAAAGGTAGCCTGCAGAACAACAGCTCAATAATTTATAGTCTCTTCAATTTTGGATTCATTTACATATTTTTTAGTATTTGTGTACCATACCATGTGTGTTTGTAAGTGAGGGCATAGATGCCACATTATATATATGACTGGAGGTCAGAGGAAAACCTCGGATGTTCATTCTTGCTTTCTACATTGTTTAAGAGAGGGTCTCCTAAAAATATATATTATTAGGTTTATTTGTTTATTTGAATGTGTGTGAGTGTGTGTGTGCGCGTGTGTGTGCATGTGTGTGCATGTATGTGCATGTGTGTGCATGCACAGATGAGCCGTGGCACTAATGGGGAGGTCAGAGAACAGTTTGCAAGAGTCAGTTCTGTCCTTCCACCATGTGGGTTTTAGGGAGTCAAACTCAGGCTGTCAGTGGTGGCCAGTGTCTTAGCCTGCTGAGTCATCTCATTTGTCCCTTAGGGTTTCTTTGCTGTTTTCTGAGTACATGCCAGGCTAGCGGTCCATAAACTTCTGGGAATTCTCCTTCGGCCATCTCTCAGAATGGTGGAAGAATATCTACTAACAGCAGGGCCCTGAGACTACAGACATTCATGCTGCGCTTCTAGCTTTTTACATAGGGACTGGAGATTAGAACTCATATCCTCATACTTGCATGGTGAATGCTTTTTGCCCACTGGGCCATCTCCCCAGCCCCAAATATGAGTTTTATATTAAAAACAAAGAAAAAAAAAAAAAACAAAAAAAAAACAAAAAAAAAACAAAAACCTGAAGGCCTCTTTCATGCCATTGGCTCTGGAAGTATCGGAGTCCGCTTCCGTCAGTGTGGTATCATTCACATTCCCTGAAGTAGAAGAATTAAAATGCCAATGGGGGCTGTGAGAAAGGCTAGCCCAGCCCGTATTCATAGTCCTCTGTATGTGGTAGGTAGCCTCTGAACATGTTACACTCAACATGTGGTCGCCAAAAGCTGATCTTCATCCTGGACAAATTCTCTTTCAAATGGAGCATGTGGTCACTCTGACAGTTCAAGGAGAAATGGCAGAGGGCAGAGGGCTTGACGCCCCCAAAGCTGATGGGAGTTTCTATGGTTACTCCAGATATAAAAACTCTCTGTAAGCAAGAACTCCAGGCAGGGTTTCTCTTACAGTGTTTGGGTTTCTCTTACAGTGTGGCTGACTTTATAAAATAAATATTCTTTCTTTGGCTAAACAATTTTAGCCTCTGCCAAGAGCCGGGGCAACCTAGTGCCCTGGAACATGGCTTCAGCTTGCTCCTGGTTTGATGAGATGGTCCCCATCTCTTCCACTTTGATCTCAGTTAAGCTTACTTTTTAATCTGGTTAGGCTTTCGATTGCTGTGATAAAACTCTATAGACAAAATAACATGGGAAGGAAAGGTCTATTTCACCTTATAATTCCACAGCACAGCCCACCACCGAGGAAATCAGGGCAGGAATTCAAATAGGGCCAGGAACCTGGAGGCAGAAATTGCTGCAGAGGTCATGGAAAAATGCTGCTTACTGACTTGGTCCCTTTGTTTTCCAGGACCACAAGCCTAGGGGTGGTGCTGCCCATAGTGAGCTGAGCCCTCCCGCATCAATTTAAAAAAAAATGCACTACGAGCCTGCCCATTGCCAATCTGTGGGGGCATTTTTAAACTGAGGTTTTCTCTTCCCAAATGACTCCAGCTTGTGTCAAGTCGTCATACAACTAGCCAGACAGCTCAGACATAACCTGAGGAATGCTCAAGAAAAATGGACAGCTTAGGATGGCAGTACATTTGTATGCCAAATGGCATGGAGTTCAGACAAGGTTTAAAGGACAATTTGATGACCCAGGAATGGTGGGCACATCTTTAATCCCAGCAGGAGGCAGAGGCAGGTTGATTTCCTTGAGAACATAGAGGCAGCCTGGTCTACATAGAGAGGTCCAGACCAGACAAGGCTACATAGTGAGTCTCTGCCTCAACAAACAAACAAACAAACAAACAAACACCAGACACTATTAGGCGATCATTACGTCATCTTCTCCAGCTCTCTTTTTCACTTAATATATGAGTTTGATTTTGACCATATCTCAGGGCAGGTGTTGGCCTTATAGACTATAGGAAAGAGGGCCATTGCCCATTGGTCTCCAGAATAGAAATTACAGAAGAAACCATGGACTTGGTCTGGCCTATGGCAGAAGGAATGTAGCTAGCACGTGTTTGCCATTAGACCCCCAGATTTAGCAACTGCTGTGATTAAGTGCTACTCTTGATGGACCCTACAGTTTGGATCCCCTAAATGTCCATAGAGTAAATGGCTGGATCACAGGGTTGTGCTATTGGAAAGTTATAGAACCGTTTATTGGGGCTTAGCAAGATGTTTTTTATGTCACTGGGTGTACACCTTAGCAGGAGATGGTGAGACTTGGGCCCTTTCCTGTTCCTCTCTTTGGCTTCTTGGCCGTGAAGTGAGTGCTTTCACTCCCCCTACCCCATACCATGCGCTCTCACCATGGTGCACCACCACAGGTGTAAAAGCAACAGGGGCCAGTTGATAGGGACTGACACCTCTAAAACTGTGGGCCAGAATAAACGTTTCCTCCTTGTGAGTTGATTACCTCATGTATTTGTTATGGTGACAGGAAGTTGGCTGACACAGATGGGGCGAGCCATAAATTTGGAGAATGAGGAATTTGGAGCAATCTCTCAGAATAACCAAAGTCAATGTGTCTAGCATTGCCTTATTTTTTTCTTTTTCAGAGCTGGGGACCGAACCCAGGGCCATGCGCTTGCTAGGCAAGCGCTCTACCACTGAGCTAAATCCCCAACCCCTAGCATTGCCTTATGACAACAGAGACACTGCAAGACCAGGTTCACAAAGCTGTGCCCACCACTCAGGTTTCGAGGACCTGAGCTTTAGTAAGTGCAGAAATAGCAAAATCATACTGCTAAATTGGAATGCTCCAGGAATCGTCAGTCAGCATAATTTTGCCCAGTAAATTAGCTCAAACTCATTTGTTTTTGCTTGGCTAATCAAGGCTAGATTTGGCTGGCTAGTTTTCCTCCAAGCTGTTGGTTTACCTATGCTTGGCTCCCCATTAAGAGTTCAGATGTGGGGTTGGGGTTTAGCTCAGTGGTAGAGCGCTTGCCTAGGAAGCGCAAGGTCCCGTCTGGTCCCCAGCTATCGAAAAAAAAAAAAAAAAAAAAAAAAAAAAGTTCAGATGTGCTCCGTATGTATGTCTGTGTTCCAGGGCTCAGGCTGACGGGACAGAAGCTACCTATAGGGACATCTTTTCACAACACGTTAGGACTCCAGGAGGACATGCCCAACAGCACCAGTGTGCTTTAAGCTTTCTTATCTTCTGATATCCTTTAGCCAAAATCAATCAATCAATCAATCAATCCATCAGGAGGCCGAGTCCAGAGCAAGAAGCAATACTTCCGTCTCCAACAAGAGCTGCAAATCACGTGGCACAGGGTGGAGCTGCATAGAGGAGTGAGGACCTGTGCGGTAATTCAGTATATTACGCCGAGTGTAATTTACATCCAGTTTATGGGTCTCATAGGCGGAGCAGGCACTGAGTCTCATAGGTCAGACTAGACAGGTTTGGACACGAGGCCACTTACGCTCTCGTTTGTAGAGTGTTGTATGAGGTCAGTGGATGACGTCCACACTAAAGCATCTGAAAGCTGAGGATGAGGTTAAGCCAGAGACGCGGGACTGGAACCACTAACTCAGGGTGTGAGTGTGATCGCAGCGTTTGGGGCGCAAAGGCAGTGGTAGCACATGAAGTTCAGAGCTGCTCAGCAAAGCCCTGACGAAGCTTAAATTCAAGGTGCGAGGCTAAGCTATTTCCCCAGTTCCCGGCTCAGTCGCATTGCTTGGGCTCTGCTCACTTTTGCATTTGTGTCATTAACCTGTTTTCCATGGAGAGCTACATAGCCTGCCTTCCCAGGATGCTTCTCTGCATTCCTAGCTTCCTGCAGGCTATGGTGTTGGCTTGCCTTGGTTGTCCTGTGGCTTTTTATTAAAATGTCCGTCAGACACCATAATGGGTTTCAAGCCACCCGAAGATTTAGTTGCTTTTAGATTGGCTTGTGCTGTCTCTCTGATCGGCTGTGATTTTGCGGGGTGGCATCACGTGGTGTGCATGAGGGGTCAGATTCTCCTAGGAAGAGATGAAAATGAGTATGTCTACTTCACAGTTCCAGGAGATGTAGAAAAAAACAGGGAATGTGCCACCAGGAAATAGTCTACAGTTTCCCCGCGAGGAATCCATGACTAGAACTGGCACACGCACAAAACCTTTTCTTCAGTTTTGCCTGTGACTTGCTGAGCTCCCAGCATCTTCCACCGGTGCTTCTGCCGTGGCTGTCGTTTTAGATATCAGTGTCTCCGAGCCCACCTGTTTGCACAGTATCCGTTAGATGCTGTCAGCAGCCAGGCTACTTGCTTATTCGTTCAGCTGGCTCTCAAGGGCAAACAATGTCCCAGAGGCTCTGTCTCTACATTAGTCTTGCATTCTCAGTTAGTTCTTCCCAGTACAAATGCAGCATGTGCCAGCAGGTATCCTACTAGGTTCTTGATGAGCACAAGACATTGTTTTCCTAGTGGCCCTGAGAAGAGTTCCAGACTTAACATCCATCTAAAGTAAGCATGGGTTGGACCAGTGCAGCAGGGGGTGCTCTGATGCTCCACTCCAGCCCTTTATCGGCTGGCGCATTCCTTCCTTGTCTTGCTCTTACAACCTCCAATAGTTTTTAGGATGTGGCTAGCAGCCTAAACCTGTGACCTGGACTTATTAAGTTGACTGAGGAGAGCCTCGGAGCAGGGGATCTCTAAGCTATGACGGACAGTTTAGGAGTTACAGAGGACAATTTTCATGTCTCAGGGCAGAAACAACTCTGCGGTATAATTTGGGTCCTACAGTTACTTTGGTGTTGCTGCAACAGAATACCCAACGGGATGGAGGACCTGTCAATTCCTAAGTTTGCTGGAGAAAAATCAATTCCACCATTTGGGGCCAGATTTAAAACAAGCTTTATTAAATATTAAATACTGAGAAAGAAACGGACTTTGGCCAGGACCATTGCCTGGAATTTTCCAGCTGAGAATGACCTCTAGTTGCATGTTGCAGGGGATTATAAGGACAAACCTATAGGTCACCATAGAATCCTATTGTTATTTTCCAAGAACTACAATTCCCAGCATTCCAGGAAGTTACCTGGTTGCTGTCAGGTGGGTTACTTTTGGCCATTACAGAACTTAAGGTGAGAAGGAATTCTTTTAGCTCATGATTATGGAGGAGTCTCAGCCCATTACAGCGAGGAAGGCAGAAGAGCAACTCCACTCAGGGAGGTAGGAGTGTATGGCAGAGGGGCTGCCCACATCACTGGGAACCTGGAAGCAGAGAGCAAGACAGGAAGTGGGCCAGATACAACCTCCCAAGTCCTACTTCTTGACTTCTACTAGCCAGGTTCTGTCTCCTACAGGTTCTCTAGTCAACCCCAGTATCGCCCCAGTATCTGGGGAACAAGTATTCAAAGCATAAGCTATAGGGGGTATTTCAGATTCAAACCATAAGTCTATGTCATCTTCTCCATGAACAACACTCGGCCAAGCCTAAGCCATGTGGAGATTTTCATAGACACTAGGTCTTCCTCTCATGAATACTCCCTGCCTTCCTTCAGTTAACCCTAGTCTTGGGAGTTTCCCAACTAAGAGACACTGGCATATTTCTGATTCCGTTACTGAATGTGTGGTTAAGGTGACGCTAAGGGACAAGATTGGTTGGATGACCATCTACTGTTAACATTTGTCTAAGCTCCGCCCCACAGTTACCTGGTAACAGTCAGGTATGCCTGATACTATAAAGGGGCTGCGCCCCCTCCTCATCTCTTCTCTCTTGCTCTCTTACTCCTCTCTTGCTCTTGCCTTCCTGCCCCAACTTTCTCCCCATTCCCTTCTCCCCTCTCTCTCCACATGCTCATGGCCAGCCTCTATTTCTATTCTCCTATCTCTCTCTCTCTCTCTCTCTCTCTCTCTCTCTCTCTCTCTCTCTCTCTCTCTCTCTGCCTTTCTCTGCCCCTACTAGCCTCTTAACTCCCTTCCCCATGCCTTGAATAAACTCTACTCCATACTATATGGTCCTGTGGCTGGTCCCTCAGGGGAAGGATTGTCTCAGCATGGGCCAGCAGAGGCACCCCATGTCTCACCACACCTCCATAGAACATATCCCCACTCTCTTTATCTTTTTGTAAACACATCACCCACACCTCACAAGACTTCTACAGAACTTGATACATATGTTGTTGTAGCCCTGATGTAAGAAGAAATGGCAGAGTAGGTATTTAGTGCATCATTAAGAGAAAAATGGGGGTGGGGGGCTGGAGAGATGGCTCAGGGGTTAAGAGCACTGACTGCTCTTCCATGGATCCTGAGTTCAATTCCCAGCAATCACATGGTGGCTCACAACCATCTGGAATGGGAGCTGATGCCCTTTTCTGGTGAGTCTGAAGACAGCTACAGTGTACTCATATAAATAACATAATTTAAAAAAAGAAAGTTTGGGGATGTTATTTAGTGGTTTTAAAAAGAGAGAGAAAATGGAATGAATATGCACATGTATATGTTTATTTCTTAAGAAATTTGGTGAGTGTGTGTGTGTGTGTTCACACACGCGTATGCTCGCACACGCATGCACAGCATGACTGCTGACAGGAGAAGGGGTAATTATGCATTAGAGTCATAAACAAAGAAGCAGAGCTGGACTGGAAAACCAAAATATCTTTCACTCTGCCAAATGCCAGTGCTCTGCCAATGACCAGTTGTGCCAAGCATTTGTGACCCTAAACAGACCTCTCATTTTACATCTGAAAAAAATACTCTAGAAAATGTGTTTGCTGTTTATCTGCCATCTGGAGAGAAATGGAATTACTTCAAATGGATGACGAGAGTCTGCTTCTCTGCCTAATACAGTTACTGCAGCGAGCAGGAACTGCACTCCTGGAAGCAGGTCTCCGCTGAGTCATCCCCCTTTGCTTGCCACGAGCTTTTCATTTTGCATTGAATTTTAATGTGATGTGTCTTCATCGTCCCCAGCCCCCTCTCCTGTACTCTGCTAGACAGTAATTCCTCTTCGGAGGAAGTAACATCACCTGCCTAGCTAGCGTGGTCAGGCAAACCCTGCTGAGAGATTCCAGAGATTCCCCACAGCCTTTCCCATCCCAAGGTCACCTGGGACCTTCACCCTCAGGGATCCTGGGAGAAAGAACTGTGCATCTAGAAGAAGAATCAGTTGGCTTCAGCAAAGCATTAGTGAAATTCCAGCCTAAACTAAAGAAAATTCTGCCTACTCTATATATAACATTGCCCTGAATTAAAAGTATGGTTTCCCACCAAGTTTCCTGATATTATGGCAGTGGTGAAAGCCACTGACCAATCTGATTCTACGGAGACGTTGGTTACAAACACCATTCTGGATTAAAGCAAACACCAAGTCAGGGAGACCTGCTAGAAAGCTGTTTGTACAAAGAAAGCAATTAGGGCTGGAGAGGGCTCAGCGGTTAAGACCACTCCCGGTGGACCTGAGCCCTATTCCCAGGACTCAAGTTCCGCATTGGGCAGCTCACAACCACCTGTAACTCTGGGGGATGTAGCGCCAGAGGATCCTACACCCTTAGTTGACTTCCATGGGCATCCATGTGTGTAGTACACACACACACACACACACACACACACACACACACACAAATAGAGAGAGCCAGGCAGTGGTGGCACATGCTTTTAATCCCAGCAATAGGGAGGCAGAGGCAGACAGATCTCTGAGTTGGAGGTTAGCCTGGTCTACAGAGTGAGCTCTGGGACAGCCAAAGCTACACAGAGAAACCCTATCTCAAAATAAAACAGAACAAAACAAAACCAAAACCAACCAAGTCAAAAAAACAAAAACAAAAACACCCCCCCTCCTAAAAAAAACCATACACAGAGAAACATTTTAATAAAGTGTTCAGAAATGCCCTTTAGGTCAAATGGACAGAGTCCAAACATCCCTTGCTTCACCATGCTAAATGAGGTGGGGCCTGCCCCTACAGACACCGAAAGAAATCTCTTAGGACCACTGTCCTCAGAATCTCCCCCGAGCAGTTGCCATAGCTGTCACACGAGCTGACAGGTGGAAGGAATCTGGGTCAGAGTTTGTAACCTTTGTCATCAGGCCTTGCAGCCACAAACAAGTGATATACAAGCCTTATGACTTGGTTCATTAACACAAGACTTATCAGAATTAGGAATGCAAATTATTACTTTTTGAACTCTACGAAATTGTGAATTTTGGCCTCCCCTTTCCACAGGAAAATATCGTATGTTGTATTTTTATGATTACATTCATATATAGGTGAACAAAGTGAAGGCATGACATGGGAGAGAGTGAGAGAGGAAGAGAAAAGAGAGGGCAGAGAGAGAGGACCAGAAGAGAGCCAAGAGGACCAAGAGAGAGAGAAACAAGAGAACACACAGGGCAAATGGCCAAAACAGAAGTTATACAGGATTGAGAGGCCAGGGAAGGGACACGAAGCCCAAGAGCTGGAGAGGTTTAGGGGAGGAGGCAGGGTGGGAGGAGCTGAGAGGAGTCAGGATGCCACAGACTAACAGGTACCAGCAAAGCTGAGGGAGCCCAGAGGCCATCGGCGTTCGGTTATGCTAATAGGCACCCAGGGAAGCCATTTGTCCCTAGGTTTCTTTGGACCTGAGAATAATCTAGGCTAAACTAAATTTTAGCTGCTTAAATATGCATAAAGCCTTCAAGTTATCTATTTTTAAAATATTTATTTTTATTAATTTTAGTTACATGTCTGTGTAGATACATGCATGACCAAGCAGATGTCCATGGAAGTCATGTGTCAGATCTCCTGGAACTGGGCCACCCTATTCGGATGTTGGGAACAAACTGGGTCCTCTGCAGGACCATCAAGTGCCCTTAAACACAGAGCCACCCATTCCTCCAGGTTAACTTAACCGGTTTTATATCTACAATTCAATTGGTACACGAGATACATTTTTATATATCTTTTATAATTTCTCTGACTTTAGGAAAAATTATAAGTGAAATATAAAAACGTTGTGGACTCTCAATATTGGACTTGCTGTGCCTGCTGGAGAAGTTGGTTCTGTTAGTTGGGGGAGTGGGGGAGGACCAGAAAAAACAAAATTAAGTTGGACCCAAAGAAGTAAGTTTATACTTCACACATATGAAATAGCATTTCACCTGATTTCGCCTGATTTTTCTCCGCAGGAGTTATAGCCAAGAAGAATACCTGGAGAGGAAAAACACAAACTCAGCAGACGGAGATAAAGCCCTGTCCTTGCCAGTTACTAGCTATGACTCCCTCTCGGTGATGTGGGGCTTGGTGGGGACCAGCCAAGGAGTGATGAGGCCTCTCTTTTCCACAGGAAAATATCATATGTTATATTTTTATGATTACATTCATATATAAGTGAACAAAGTGAGGGCATGACATGGGAGAGAGTGAGAGAGGAAGAGAAAAGAGAGGGCAGAAGAAAAGAGAGGGATGTTTAAGATTCAAACTTAAGGACAAAGGCTAAGACTCACACTTTAAGGACAAAGGCTGCCTTAGGCAAATACCAGGTGGCTGGGACTTTAACACACTGTCCAAAGAATTTAGGATAACACCCTTTTCTAAGGAAGGGCCCTTAGCAGTTCCCCATCCGCATGCCAAAAATATCTCTCACCATTGATGAATGTAAGGCTCAAGGCCATCCTCCACAAGTGTACAAAAAATGTGTGCCTTTGTCCTTTGGGGTTGCCTCTGTCCCAATTACAGGGCCACCCCAGTGCACTGGATCATTAAACCTTTTACTTATTGCATCGCTCTCTGTCTCCATGTTTTCAAGAGCGGGACCTTCCGGACGTAGGGCTGATCGGGTCCTACAGACACAGTGCCAGCCTTTCAGGAATACACTAGCTCCAGGCAAAAGGCTGTCACAGAGACTCCACATTAATGAATCCTGCAGCAGTCTCCAAGGATACAAAAGGGATACAACAGGAAGAACCCAGAGTTTAGCAGAGGACAAAGGTACCAGGCACAGTGCAAACTAATGCACAGAAAACCTGTAGATAAGAGGTGAAGAAGACAGGAGCAAACGCCAGGCAGACCCTCTTCGTGTTCCTTTGCAAAAACCTGGAATGAGTCCCCACTCCTTGCTGCACTGGTACCTCTTGACTGGAGCTTTAGACACTTGTGTTTGTCTCCTAGCCTCAGCTTCTCCACTGAGGAACTGAGTTTATGCCCAGGACCAATCACCCCTCTTATCTGTTTCAGCTTCCTGGCAGCCTCACCTTATTTCCTGTTGCCATTCTAAATGTGTGAAATTCAAACTATAACACCCAAGGTTCAGGGCAGAGGTTGCAAGCTGACAAGCCTCTGGGTCACATCTGTCCTACAGACAAACTTGGCTTATTCAGATATCTTAACTGAACTAAATGCCAACACCCAAACTCAAGAAAGAATACAGTGAAATGTGCGTTTCTGAATTTTTCTGTGAAATCGGAAACATTTCCCTCTTTGGCTTTGCTTTTCAGATGACGGTGACTGGGGACTGCTCCTTCTAGATAGGAAGAGTGTTCTAGGGAGCTACAACCTCATTCAGCCTGTGTTATAATTCCCCTGTCTATAGGTGCTGGATCTGCTACCTACGCAATCAAAGCCTGAAGCTTTTTCCCCACCTGCTGAACCTCATCTTTCTAGGACAGATGCTGGTCAATGGGAGACTTCACGATGCCAGCAGCTAGACCCCCAGGCCATCAGGCTCTGTGCACTGGGTTATCTACAACGTTTTTCCAGCCACCTTGATCCCTCAACATACAGCTGCCCAATTCTGCCTCCTGATATATGTCCTGAATCTGAAATAGAGTTTATGTGCACACACACACACACACACACACACACACACACACACACACACACACACACGCACGCACACACACAATCTTTCTGTCTCTCTGTGTCCCTGTGTCTGTCTCCCTGTCTGTCTGTCTGTCCTTCCCTCTCTTCCTCTGTCCTCCCCTCCCCCTTTCATATCCCAGTCTGGTCTAGAACTTGCTACATGGCCCAGAATGGTCTCAAACCGTGGTGATCCTCCTGCCTCCGCCTCTCGAGTGCTGAGATTATAGAACTCGACCGCCACGCCTAGCTCTAAATGAGTTCTCTTCTCTCTCTAGACTTTTTAGTCACAACTGGATGAGAAGAGACTGGGCTTTGAAACAGTTCGCAGTTTCACAGGACTTTGCTTACAGTTAAACTGAAACAATGTGGTCCGTATAGAAACAGCCAGAGGCTGGGATTGTAGGTCAGTGGTACAGCACCTGCCTAGCACATTTGAGGCTCTGAGTGGCCAGCCCCAAGCACTGAAAACCAAGAAAATAAGATTAGCAAAAGTCTTGGAACAAGAGCAGCAACATCACAGGTGGCAGCCCTTTCTGAATTACGCTCCTGGACCAGCGGTGAGCATCCACTCCGCAGTCCCCTGGACCAGCGGTGAGCATCCACTCTGCAATCCCCTGGACCAGCGGTGAGCATCCACTCCGCAGTCCCCTGGACCAGCAGTGAGCATCCACGCAATCTCTTCCTTTGTTCTTCTCTGCTGATATTGCCCTTCCTTCCCTTTTTACCTCCATCTTGCTTTTCTGGTCTCCAATTACGGTACACCAAAAGTTTCCATATGTTCTCTGCTTTCAGCTCTGATGATTTCTACTCAGTTGGAATTCCCTTTTTTCATTCATCGCACACACCCTACCAGCAAACTCATCCTTCTAGACCATGACCAGGAACCAGATATGATGGGAAGGGGTGTCTTTGCACTTGGGTGTGGAGTTAAGAGGATTTGGAGTTCAGGACCAGCCTTGTCTACATAGCAAATTTAAGGCCAGCCTGGGCTACCTGAGATACTGTTTCATAAGCAAACGAGCAAAACAAAAACAAAACAAATAAGAAAAAGAACTCATTGAAGTGGTACCAGGTCAGTGGCATCTCCTTTGCCCACCTGCAAGGGAACTGGATGAGGTGGGATGGCTCCTGTTCTCTGGAGACTGAGAACTAGACAGAGATGAGACTCCAGGCGTGAGTAGGGGGCTGAGCAACAGATCAGCGGGTAAGCTCACACCTCCTCCCGATCACATTCTGTCTTTGGGGTTTTGTCTCGTTCCATTCTATTTGAGCATATGTTCCTCGGTTCTCTGTGTTTCTTTCACAGTTTGATGACTTTTGGGAAAATGGGTGGAGGGGTTTTGGGAGGGGAGCTGTAAATAGTCACACCAGGAGAGATTGGTCATCCAGGGCGACTTTCCTAGGACTGTGATAACGTACTCTGACAAGAGCAAATGAAGGGAGAAAGAGTTTATTTTGACTTACTGTTTCAGGTTACAGTCCATCATGGCAGAGATGTCAAGGCATCGGGAGCTGGAGGCGGGTGATGACATTATGCCTTTAGCTAGTAGAGAGCCACGAATGTATGCATGCTGCATGCTGCTGCTTGGCAGGTATTCTCAACTGACAGAGCTCAAACCTCCCCCCCACACACACACACACAACTGAGATGGGCCTTCCCAATCAAGACGATCTCTCATAGGCATATGCAGAGGCACATCTGGAAGATTCTAGATTTGATCAGGTTGACAATGCCAACCATCACAGTGGGGAACCTTGGCTCCCCCTGACTTTCCATGGCTGTGCACTTATTTTAAGCAGAAATTTTTCCCATTCTTTACTCCACTGCCACTCTCTAAGGCTATAACATAGAGCATTGCTAGCCTTTCTGGATTCTGCATGTGTGATTGCCAAGTACAGCAAGGCAGAAAAACAGCAGGGATCAAGAGCATGGACTCATCAGGTAAAAGTCTCAGCCGCTTACAGAATGTGAGCTTTTGAGTAGACTAAAAAAACCCCTTTGTCCTTTAATTTCTTCATTGGTAAGATAACTAGAGAGTTACTTAACTAGTGGCCTAACTAGAGAGTTACTATGTAGAGTAGCTGAATTAACGGCAAGGCTGCTGGGATGGCCTGAGTTTGTTCATCTGAAGGGTTACACACTCTCTCTTCTTGGTTTTTAAACATGCCACGCCTCTAGTCAAGAGGCAAGAATAGTGTGTGGTACTGTGTAGCCCAAATCACAGGGCTCCTGCTGGTTGGGGTGAAGATAGTTTGTCCCTGAGAGCAGCCAGGCTGAAAGCTGCTGTTACCAATGCAGACTTTTCCACTGGGCTGCTCTTGTTGCTAGGGCATGTGGCTAGAAGAGCCAAGGAACACGTGTAAACTAGCCACCACCTACTCCGGTTTCACCTTCTTCTGTCATTTGTGTGCGGTATGTGAAATTGGTAAGCCACATTTATGGGGAGAGGGCGCAGAGTTGGCACGTATCCTGGTGTAGAATTCTGTATCTTTCTCTGTAACCAAACAATTCAGAACTGAGGCAGAGGCTTGCAAAGGACTGACTCCTGAGGGCTTGGGACTGTTATAGATATCTGGGCCACAGGAACCCACAGTGTTCAGTGAGCTCATCCATTAAGACATCTGGTTTGGGAAGCTCTAAAATCTACAGTAACTGGAGAGGCTGACACAGGAGCATCTGGAGCTAGAGGACCGCCTGAGCTATGTGGAGAGTTCAAGGCCCCCCTGGGCTCTGTGATCTTAGAAAGTAAAAACAAAAACAGAGTAAAGCAAGCAGCAGAGTATCTTTTGAACTTGGAGCCACATACATTACACTTCCGTCCCTCTCCTCTTTTATCCTCAACCCCTAGGATATGCCATTTGATGTCCTGAATGAATAATTTTTTTCTAGAAGCTCCCTTGGTTACCATGGTAACCCAAAATTGGTTTTGCAGCCTTATGTACCAAGGGGAGCCTTGCTGAGAAAGGCTGCCTGCTGACCTGGGCTCGCTCTGATTCATTCTGCATATGATGGCTCCTTCTTGGGCAAGTTGAATGATGACGTAATGAAATCCTCACCATGGCAACGGTGAGGTCACCTTTGCTAATACAGAGCAATTATTTGTTTGTGTTCCTGTTATTTATTTGTTTGATTTTCTTATCATTGAAAAAAACTGACTTTTTTTTTTAGTCAAACTGAGGACTTTGAGTAGAGTCAGGAAACCTATCGTCGTGGTTTGGTAACTGGACGAACCTCTGTTGAATCCAGTTACTCTCTGCAAGTTGGATAGTCCAGCCAAGAAAGAATGCCTAAGAACACAGCGAGATTTGCTGTCCCTTCTGTGCCTGTCCTATCAATGGTCCAGGTATTTCACAGACATGTCTGACACCAACCCTATTCTGCACACCAGCGAATGTCCCAAAGTCACACAGCTAGTTAGCTAGAGAGACAAAGTTCAAATCCAGGCTGCCTGAAACACCCCCTCCCCCAATCCCCAGATTCAATTCTCTCAACCAAGTTGCCACACTGCATCGATCTATTTTTTTACTTTTTATTATTTTTTGACAGTTCTGAGAATGAAGCCCAGGAACCACAGACAAGGCAGACACTTTATGGAAATGATTGAGGCACAATTCGGTGAATGTGGCAGGTTCTACGCTCCTGGCCACAATCTCACTGGTGAAATTTCTGGAAACACCCCTGAGGGAGAATGGACCTTCCCATCCCCCGTTTCCCCCAACACATGTGCATACAGTTACAGGAGGGCATTCACAATGCTTCTCTCAAAGTTATTTTTAGGAGACTAGCAGCCCTGAGCCTTCAGAGATAAATTATTTTGAAGTGATGCTCTGAGGCAAGTTGGAGACGCAGGCATAATGAGCTCCATTAATTAGGAGAGCGCTTCTTTCAAGATCACAAAATAACTGCTATCAGAAGTGTGAGCTGGTGACTGGGAATACTGTAACTGAGATGTTTAAAGCATTTGAGTTGTATTAGAAAAACAGAAACTGGGGGAAAAAAAAAACAAAAAAACACAGTGCTCCCGGACTATAGAGGAAAGATTTCTCTTCTGTAGACCTGTCAGTAAGGAGGAGAAATAAGTTAATACTTTACAGCTATGACGATTTTCCTTAGGCTAAATTGTGAATTCTTTGAGCACATAACACTCTTTAGGCCCGAGGGCATCCTGGTTTTAGCATCAAAAGCCTTTCATACCAACTGTATAGGCAGACCGGTCTCATCATTGTGGCAAGGACCTGAGAAAGATAAGGTAAAAGAGAAAGGGTTTCTCAGGGTGGTGGTGGTGGTACACGCCTTTAATCCAGCACTCAGGAGGCAGAGGCAGGCAGATCTCGGAGCTTGAGGGCAGTCTGATCTATAGATCGAGTTCCAAGAGAGCCAGGGCTACACAGAGAAGCCCTGTCTCGGGGGATGGGGTAGAGGAGTTCTTTTTGTTTGTTTGTTTGTTTGTTTGTTTGTTTGTTTTTGAGATAAAGTCCAGCTTTATGACCCAGGATAGTTTTGAACTTGTGATCCTTCTGCCTCAGCCTCTGAGTACTGGAATTATAGGCTGGGGAACTCCCCAGCTCAGGAAGGGTTCTACTCTGGTCACCACTCCAGAGATCTCAGACCATTGTCCGCCAGCTCTACTGCCGTGGACCCGTGAAAAGGCAGAACATGGAGGCAGCACAGCCACAGGGAATCAGAACTACTCACCGAGGAGAAGCAGAGGTGATGAAGCCAGAGCCTCCAAGGCAGACTTGCAGTAGTCACTGAAACCAGGCTCCGTTCTCCACAGTCTTACTGGGTCTCGACAGTTCTTTCACATTGTGATTCTTATCAGAGGACCAGACCACCGGGTCACAGCCCTCACGATCCAGTGGTCTCTAAAATGTCCTCCCAGACATACTCGGGAGACTGTTTCACTAGTCACATAGGTGTCTCCCAGTCTGGTGACAGCAAAACCACCCACAAGGAAATTCCTCATTCCTGGAGAAACAGGGATGATTGGCTGTCCTAATTGAAGGCCAGGTATGAATGACAATTACTCCAGAAATTCCCCGGTGACTGGAGAAGGGGGACAGAGGGCAGCGAGAGGTGAAAGATCAGAGGTGAAAGATCGTCAAAGGCCCAGAGAGCCACTACGGTGGTTTCGGTTTCGAGGAGTTGTGAAGTTCCAGTGTGACTTTGGCTTGGAGGTGAGGAAGGAGTTAGAGCAGGGAGTGAGGGGGGAAAGGAGGGGCTGGCAATCTGTAATAGATGCAGGTTTCTGAGCCTGGCTCAGTGTTAAGAACTTTATTTTCTAAGGCTGGAGATGTTTCTTAGCATCAGAGGAACCCCAAGTTCAGTCTCCAGCACTACATACCCTGGGTGTGGTGGCGCCTATTAACCTCCCCCTCCCCGGCACCCTTCCCCACACCCTCGGGGGACTAGGGACAGTACCATAAGGTGACATAACGTAAAGGACATCCTGCACTGTCTAGCAAGTTTCAGGAAAGCCTGGGCTGCATGATACTGTGTCTCAAAAGAGCAAACAACAACAACCACAACAACGACGACGATGACAACGACAAAATTAAATTATAACCGTGGGTACCGCGGGTAGCTAAGGAACAGTTGTCAAGAGCAGAAACTTTCTGGCATTGTAGTCTTTGGCGGGGGCTGGGTTAATTTAAGACCAAAGAAAGAAAGGAAACAAATACAAGTTCTGTTTGCTTCTTTCTTTGAGACAAGGTCTCACCGAGTCCCTCAGATTGGCCTCACACTCTCGATACCCTCGCCTCAGCCGCCAAGCGCTGGGATTACAGGTTTGCACCACCGCACTCAGCAGCTTCCAGAATCTAAATCCACTGTCTCTCAAACACTACTACTCGCATAACCCTTAAGAATAATTTGAAAGCTGTGTTCCCTTTCAAGTTTTTTAATTTGGCATTTAAAATTTTATCTTAAGTTAATCATTATAAAGGACACTAACCCCTTATATATTATACATAGTGACAATTAAAAACAAGCAAACAAACCACCATGTTACTTTTCAATATGAACTCAGGAGAGTCTAAACACCAAGGCAATTCAGTATCTTCTTCAATCACTCCCGTGGGAAAACTTTTGTCTAACATACAGACGGCCTCAGTTTTCATTCTTAGCAACACAAAACCAAACAAACAAAAACCCCAAAACAAACAAACAAAAATAACCAAGTATTTTAGTGTCCCTGTGGCGGTTTGAATAAAATGGCCCCTGTGGCCCATAAGGGAGGGGCACTATTAGAGGTGTGGTCTGTTGGAGTGGGTGTGGCTTTGTTGGAGAGGGTGTGTCACTGGGGGTAGGCTTTGAGGTCTCAGAGGCTCAGGCCAGGCTTAGGAGCTCAGTCTTTTTCTGCCGCCTTGAAATGGAGATATAGGACTCTCAGCTCCTTCTCTAGTACCTTGTCTGCCAATATGCGGCTACGCTTCCGGACATGATAGACAATTGAACAGTAAGCTAGCCCCAGTTAAATACTTTTCTTTCATGGTCATGGTGTCTCTTCACAGAAATAAAATCCTAACTAAAACAGTCCCCTTTCAGCACTTATCTTTTGTGTGTGTGTGTGTGTGTGTGTGTGTGTGTGTGTGTGTGTGTGTGTGTGTGTGTGATCGGCACGCCAGATGTGAATACCCATGGCATGCCCATGGAGATTAGAAGACAACTTTCAAGGTCTGTTCTCAGGTGTGTTCGTGGATGGAACTCAGTTGGTCAAAATTATCAATGAATACCTTTGGTTGAGCTGTCTTATTGACCTGTTTTTTTTTTCCTTTTGTTTTATTTTGTTTGTTGAAAACAGAGTTTCATATAGTCCATGCTAGCCTAGAACTTTATATGTAGCCAAAGATAACCTTGGATTTCTTATCCTCTTGTTCCCACCTCCTGAATGCTAAGATTATAGCACCAAATATGATATATCTAGGGTGGGGGACAGGGCCCACCTCTTGCTAGCTCTGAACCAACTAGGCTACATATGTAGTCCATCTTTTTTCTTCTTGAACTTATATTTTCATTCTAATTTCTCTACAGAACTATTTTATGTGCTCAATGTTCACACTATCAGATATCTTTGTGACAAAACATATATATATATATATATATAAAATGGAATATTAATACATTCACTACGACCATCTTAGTTAAAATTTTCTTCTGGGCAGAGTCATTATAGCATTTAATACACGTAAACATTTAATCAAAACAACACAAATATTACACAAACTTAATTTAAAATTGCTGAAAAATGGGCTGGAGAGATGACTCAGTGTTTAAGAGCACTGACTGCTCTTCCAGAGGTCCTGAGTTCAAATCCCAGCAACTACACGGTGGCTCACAAGCATCTGTAGTGAGATCTGATGCCCTCTTCTGGTGTGTCTGAAGACAGCTACAGTGTACTTATATATAATAAATAAATAAATCTTTAAAAATAAAAAAAATTGCTGAAAATAGGGGCTGGAGCGATGGCTCAGCAGTTAAGAGCACTGGCTACTTTTACAAAGGAATCAGGTTCAACCACATGGCAGATCACAACTGTCTGTAACTCCAGTTTCCAGGGGATCCCATACCCTCATACAGACATACATAAGGCAGAACACCAATGTACATAAAATAAAATATTGGCTTTTTTGAGTTACCGTCTTAGGGACGTGACGTTACCATCTGTGAAGAGATATCATGACCACAGCAACCCCTGTAAAGGAAAACATTTAACTGGGGCTGACTTACAGTTCAGAGCTTATGTCCATTATTGTCATGGGAACAGCATGGCAGCACGCAGGCAGACAGAGTTCTGGAGAAGGAGATGACATATCTACATCTTGGTCCATAGGCAGCAGCAAGGAGAGACTGCATCACACTGGACACAGCTTGAGCATGTATGAGTCCTCAAAGCCTGCCCTCACAGTGACACACTTCCTCCAACAAGGCCACATGTCCTAATAGTACCACTCTCTATAGGCCACGTATTCAAACACATGAGTCTATGGGGGCCATTCTATTCAGACCACCACAATCACTAAAAAGAAGTGTATTGATAAATAGAAGACGCTGGGGAAAATGTTTGCTTCTGGAGTGAGACAGCCCTCACCTTCAGTCATATCTGTGCTTGTCTGCTTGTACTGATGGAGGTCCTGGAACCCTCTGAGTTAGATGACAGGAATAAAAGACGAAAAGACACTTTGCTACCAACAAGTGTCATTCAGGCAACTAACACCAACTAAGAATATGCTGAGCTAACAGGTGACAATTTGATTAGAGCCTTCTCTTGTCACTGTGACAGACTACCTGACAGGGCATTTCAGGGAACAAAGACTTACTTTGGCTGCAGTTTTGGGGACTACAATACACTGTGGGGGGGCGGAGAGCACGGCTGTAGGAATAACTCAGTGGTTGGTGGCAAGAAAGTGGGGCAGAGCTCTGTACCTGGACCAGGAAACAGGATGCTTGGGAGAGAACTAGAAGAAGTGTAAGCTTTAACCCCTTGCCTCTCAGCAGCTCAACTTCTGCCAGCTAAGGTCACACATCTTAAGGTTCTGTACTTTCACCCCCATACCACCACCACATGGAAACAATGCACTGAAACACATGAGCTTGTGAGGGAAGAACACTATAACCTGCTGTGTGTGGTATGTGTGATGTGTGTGGTGTGGTATGTGTGTGCTGTGTGTGTATGTATATATGTGTGTGTGTGTTGTGGTGTGTGTGTTTGTGTGTATATGTGTGTGTGTATGTGCATGTATGTGTGTGTGTGGTGTGTATGTGTTGTGTGTGTTGTGTGTGGTATGTAGTGTGTGTGTATGTGGTATATGTGGTATGTATATGGTATGTGGTGTGTGTGTGTGTGTGTATGTGGTATATGTGGTATGTATGTGGTATGTGGTGTGTGTGTGTGTGTATATATGTGTGTGTGTGGTGTGGTGTGTGTGTTTGTGTGTATATGTGTGTGTGTATGTGCATGTATGTGTGTGTTGTGGTGTGTGTGTTTGTGTGTATATGTGTGTGTGTATGTGCATGTATGTGTGTGTTGTGGTGTGTGTATGTGTGTGTGTGTGGTGTGTGTGTGTGTGTGTATGTGTGTGTGTTATGGTATGTGTGTATGGGTATGTATGTGTGTATATGTATTTGTGTGTGTGCATGTGGTATATGTACCTGTTAGTCTGTGTGTGTATGTGTACACATGGGTACACCTGCCAGTGGAGGCCTGAGGTCAACATTAGGTGTCTTCCTTAATCACTTTCCACTTTCCTTTATGACACAGGGCCTCTCACTGAACCTACAGAATATCATCAGTTAGGTCAAGCTAGTTGACCAATAAACTCTAGTGATCTACCTTTCCTGGGCAGTGTTGGAATCCCATATATCTGGCTTTCAATTTTGTTCAAGTTAAAGTCCAAAAAATATGGTTTTCAAAATGCTTTGCTATCTTATGGCTTGTTCTCCACAAACATGAAAATATAACCTTTACCAAGGCACGCGCGCACACACACACACACACACACACACACACAGAGACACACACAGAGATACACAAATACACATATAATGCAGATATGCACACACACACACAGAGACATACACAGAGATACACAAATACACATATAATGCAGATATGCACACACACACACACGCAGAGGCACATACATGCACATACATGCACATACATGCACACACAGGGCGAATACTGTTTTAGTGTAGAGACTGAGTCTGGATCAGTGTCTTCTGTAAGGAGAGGAAGAGAAATGGTAGGGTAGATAACGAGCCACCACCAGAATGGCAAGTCCGTATCAGTCATTTAAAGAAGAATCATGAAGAAAGCAGAGCGCTGGGCTGGAGAGAGAGAGAGCGCACTCAGTGGCTAAGCACTGCTCCCCCAGGTCCCCAGCTCAGTTCTCGGTACCCATATCAAGAGGGTTACAATGACCTGGAACTCCAGCTCAGTGTTTCCAGTTGCCTTTTATGCACGTATCTATCTCCACACAGACACATATATACACACATGACTTAAGAAAAAGGAAAGCTTTACGCTAGAGAATGTAGAGAATGGCCCCGTGGTTAAGAGGGCCCAGATTCGGATTCTAGGATCACATGGCAGCTCACAACAGTCTGTATCTCCAGTTTCAAGGGATCTGACGTCCTCTTCTGCCTCTGTAGACAGAGGTACACGTGTGGTGCATGTACTCAGAAGGTACACGTGTGGTGTATGTACCTACACAGGCAAACACTCATACATACAAATACACAAAATCTTTTTCAAAGAAAGCAAGCAAGTTAAGCGTCTGAAAATTGATTGCTGTAGAACCCTCTAGTTCTCTGACACTTTGGAAATCCTTCTGTGCCCTGGGGCTATATGTACGTCAGATTGAAGACCACGTCAGACTTACTGCTGTCTTCTGTAGAAAAGGTCTTGCCCAGTTTCAGAATCAATCGTTTTAAGCAAAGATCTTCTAAGAAAAGATAATCCTTCCTTCCATCATCCCTCTTCCCTTACCTCAAAATGCTTGTGTGGGGACGACTCCTTATGAGCCTTGACATCTGTCTTTATCATGACCCTGATTGACCTCTGATAACTTCAGGCTCTCCTGTGGTAGCTGTAATTATGAGATGAAAAATACCAGGAATACCTTCCCTGTCTCTACTTTGAGTCACAAGAGTTGCCCTCAGGAAAAGAGCTTCACTGAGTCATTATCTGTGGCCGTGGATGATGGCTGGCAAGACAGCAGATGCTTATGCATTTTGAACACACAGAAGAGTTATGAGAAAGTGCCCATAAATGCGATATTCTTTAGACCACAAGCTTGACACATTTCTCCCTTTTCTGACTGTGCATCCCATCATAAGCTTTATGGTTTTTTTTTTTTTTCTTTTTTTCGGAGCTGGGGACTGAACCCAGGGCCTTGCGCTTGCTAGGCAAGCGCTCTACCACTGAGCTAAATCCCCAACCCTCCATCATAAGCTTTAATAAGGCTTTAAGCAGCAGAAGAGTTGTCAAGAGTGTGGAGGATGTATGGAGAGACTGAACATGTTTGAGAGCACTTAGGAGACCTTGACAGCCTGTGCAGGAGATGATGGTGATGACTGACTGAACTTAGGCAGGATTAACAGAGATGGAAGGAATCGCGTTCAGGGGTGATAGAGAAAGGAGAAAGGAGGGGTGAAGGTGGGAAGAAAAGCCTGAATCGGGATGAGTGCCGCCGTTCTGAGATTGGAAACTAGATCAATGAAAGAACCACTCAGCCAGTCACATGCATACAAACAAAAAATTAATTTGAAAACAAAGTGGCAGGTTCAATTTTTACTTAATTAATTGGAAGGGCTTACAGGACAAACAGGAATGATTACATAGCAAGCAATTTTCCTAGAGTCCAGGATCTGGGTTATAAATTTACAAATTAGTTGTATTGCTGTGGTTTTGGTCTTGGTTTTGGTTTGGTTTTGTTTTCTGTTACTGTCTTTTTTTTTTTTTTGGTTCTTTTTTTTGGAGCTGGGGATCGAACCCAGGGCCTTGCGCTTCCTAGGTAAGCGCTCACCGCTGAGCTAAATCCCCAGCCCTCTGCTACTGTCTTAATTAGGATTTCTATTGCTGCAATGAAACACCATGACCAAAAAGCAACTTGGGTAGGGAAGAGTTTATTTGGCTTTACATCTCTACACTGCTTTCATCACCAAAGAACGTCAGGACAGTTAAGCAGGGTGGTAACCTGGAAGCAGGAGCTGATACAGAGGCAATGGAGGGGTGCTGCTTACTGGTTTGCTCCTCATAGCTTGCTCAGCCTGCTTTTTTGTAGACCTGAGGACCGAGGACCTAGAGTCCAGGGACGGCCCCCCCTACCGCAGGCCTGCTCTGCCCCATTTTGATCCTTAAGTGAGAAAATGCCTTACAGTCATGGAGGCGTTTCCTCAACTGCGGCTCCTTCTTCTCTGATGACTCTGGCTTGTGTCAAGTTGACACACAAAATCATCCAGTGTGGTCACTGTGACCACTTTAGAAGCTACTTAGGGAGGAAGAGCTTATGGGGGCCACAGTTGGAGGATACAGTCAACCATGGTGGAGGAGAGACGGTAGCAAGTGGTTCCGTGGTGATGGGAGTACGAAGCAGCTGCTCGATCACCTCTCACCAGAACAGGAGTCAGAGAGAGGTGAAGGCTTGTGTTCAGCTGGCTTCCTCTTTTCCCTTTTGTATTTACTTATTTTGAGAGAAGATATCACTCTATAGCTCAGGATGGTCTAGAACTCACTAGTATGGGCTGGCCTCACACTTGTGACATCTTGTATACTGGAACAACAGGTTTAAGAAACCCATCAAACCTGGTTTCTACACTTGATCTTAGCCAAAAGGCCGAGAAGCGATCAAACCTGGTTTCTAACATCATCATCATCACCACCATCATCATCACCACCACCACCATCATCACCACCACCACCACCACCATCATCATCACCACCACTACCACCATCATCATCCAGTCCAAAACACCAGCCCGTGGAATAGTTCTGGTCATATTAAGGGTAAGTCTTCTGCCTTCAACTTCTTTAATCCTTTCTGGAAATGTCTTTACAAAGGGAGTGCCTTAATCCAATAAGGTTGAAAAAAAGAGAAACATAGCATGTTTAAATCTTAAATGTTCTACAAAAGCTTGTATGTTGATGACTTGCTCTTTATTTGATGGTACAGTGGGGAGGAAGTACTAATTTTTTTTTTAAGAAATGGGATCTAGCTAGAGGGAGTAGATTCCTGGGAGTATGTCGTTGAAAAGTGGATTGAACCTGGACCTTCCTTTTTTATCTTTGTTTCTGTCAATCATGGCAGAGTTTCCCTCTAATGCTTACGTTAGAATACACTGCTATACTACAGCCCCAAAACAACTGAAATTTGGAGCAGAAATAACCATTTCCTCTACAGATTGACTTGGATTTTTTTTTAAATCCCCACTACTTCAATTCTGCTTTTATGCAGATTAATCTGTTTGTTGTATATAATTATGTTCAATGACTTAGCAGTTGAGATGAAGATTTATTTAAAAATCTTCAGGAAAAAAAAACCCACTTTGGTTGTCTTATATAACTCAACAGACTGAACGATCTATAAATGTCTGCTGGGAGTCGTTCAGGAGCTACACTTCCTGCTGATGGTGTAAGGTGCAGCAGGCTTAAGGTACGACTCAGCTTGCAATCAGTGGAGCAGTGTGCTTCAAGGGAAGGGGGGATCTCACACCAATTTAGGATCTGCCACTAAACCTAGCCTGACTCTTTGTCCGAAAAGAAGCGCAGTTCTGAACATGCAAAGCCTGAGCCCTTGGGATCTTTCCCTATTTCCTGGGGTCCTTAATTAACAAGATTTGTCCTCAAGAAAAGCAGCATAATGTAGGCATGTCCTCAAATCAAGGGGGGGAGAGAGAGAGAGAGAGAGAGAGAGAGAGAGAGAGAGAGAGAGAGAGAGAGAGAGAGAGAGAGAGAGAGAGAGAGAGAAAGGGTTGTGGGTGGATGATAGAGAGAAGGGAGTTGGGTCTAAGGAAAAGTAAAGAGGACCAGGTGTGAACTGTGAGGAAGGGGGAGGTTTATATTCTCAGACTGTGCTCACTCTTTCACAGTTACCATTTACAACACTTTTTAAAACTCATACTTCAGAATAGAGTGCTAACAGGAGCCAGTTGGGTACCTACTGCTCTTTCAAAAGACCCGAGTTCACACCAAACGGTTCCCAGTTACCTATAATCCCAGCTGATACTCTCTTCTGACCTCCAAAGGCATGTGCACACGCATGCACACGTACACACCAATGAGTACATAATAAATCAGGACTGGGCAGATGACTTTAATTCAGCAGCACTCAACAGGCAGAGGGTGGTGGATCTCTGAGAGTCTAAAGTCAGCCTGATCTACATTCCAAGTTCCAGGCCACCCAGTAGTCTTAAAAATGAAAAAGAGTAAGACACTGAAAAAAAGAAGTTCTGAAGACACAAGGGATTGACATTGGTTTGACAGTGCCTAGGGAGTGGCACTATGTGGAGGTGTGGTCTTGTTGGAGTAGGGTCTCACTTCAGGTGTGTGCTCACCCTAGTTACTTGGAAATCAGTCTTCCACCAGCATTCTCCAGATGAAGATGTAGAGCTCTCAGCTCTGCCTGCACCGTGCCTGCCTGGATGCTGCCACGTCCCTGCCTTGATACTGGACTGAGCCTCAGAACCTGTAAGCCAGCCTCAGTTAAATGCTGTCTTTTATAAGACTTGCCGTGGTCATGGTGTCTGTTCACAGAAGTAAAACCCTAAGTAAGACACAGGGCTTGAGGAGAAACCTCAAGAAATTCCAGTCCTGGTTTCCTTTCGTGTGACATGTTTTTCAAGTGTTTTGTCATCAATGTCCAATAAATGTATGAAAAATGGCGACCCTCATTGGCCCTCAGAATAATGCAAACAAAACCTCCACTGGGATTCCATGTCCTGCCACTCAGAACGTCGAAAGAAAACAATTATTTGCACATGCCAAGCAGGATATGGGCAAAGGAGAAGCCTCACACACCCTGGGGGTGTGGACTAGCCCTGCCCTAGACCATTCTCAGTTCAGTGGTTTGCTGCTAGCATTCGCCTCTGTATTTGACATGTTCTGGCTGTGTCTCTCAGGAGAGATCTATATCCGGTCCCTTTCAGCATACACATTTTAGCTTCATCAATCTTATCTACTTTTAGTGGTTGTATATATTTGGGCCACATATGGGGCAGGATCTGAATGGCCATTCCTTCACTCTCTGCTCTAAACTTTGCCTCCCTATCCCCTTCTATGGATGTTTTTGTTCATCCTTTTAAGAAGGAGTGGGAGCATCTGCATTTTGGTCATCCTTCTTGAGTTTCCTGTGGTCTGTGTATTGCATCTTGGGTAATTCGAGCTTTTGGGCTAATATCCACTTACCAATACCATGTGTGTTTTTCTGTGATTGAGTTACCTCACTCAGGATGGTATTTTCTAATTCATTCCATTTGCCTATGAATTTCATGAAGTCATTGTTTTTTTTTTGTTTTGTTTTGTTTTGTTTTTTTCAGAGCTGGGGACTGAACCCAGGGCCTTGCGCTTGCTAGGCAAGCACTCTATCACTGAGCTAAATCCCCAACCCCGAAGTCATTGTTTTTAATAGCTGAGTAGTACTCCATTGAGTAGATGTACCATATTTTTTTAATCCATTCCTCTGTTGAACAGCTGGTTCTTTCCAGCTTCTGGCTATTATAAATAAGGCTGCTATGAATATAGGGGAGCATGTGTCTTTGTTATATGTTGGAGCATCTTTGGGTATATGCCCTGGAGAAGTATAGCTGGGTCCTCAGGTAGTTCAATGTCCAATTTTCTGAGGAACCTCCAGACTGATTTCCAGAATGGTTGTACCAGTCTGCAATCCCACCAACAATGGAGGAGTGTTCCTCTTTCTCCACATCCTCACCAGCATCTGCTGTCACCTGAGTTTTTTATCTTAGCCATTCTGACTGGTGTGAGGTGGAATCTTACGAAGAAAGAATATTAAAAGCAGTAAGGGGAGAAGGTCAAGTGACATATAAAGGCAGACCTATAAGAACTATACCTGACTTCTCACCAGAGACTATGAAAGCCAGAAGATCCTGGACAGATGTCATACAGACCCCAAGAGAACACAAATGCCAGCCCAGGCTACTGTATCCAGCAAAACTCTCAGTTAACATAGATGAAGAAATCAAGATATTCCAGGACAAAAGCAAATTTTCACAATATTTTTTCCACAAATCCAGCCCTACAAAGGATAATAGATGGAAAACTCCAACACAAGGAGAGAAACTATGCCATACAGAAAGCAAGAATATAATCTCCTTGCGATGAAACCAAAAGAGAGAGACACAAACATAATTCCACCTCTAACAATGAAAATAACCGGAAACAACAATCACTATTCCTTAATATCTCTGAACATCAACGGACACAATTCCCCAATAAAAAGACATAGACTAACAGACTGGATACGAAAAGTGGACCCAGCATTCTGTTTTCTTTCTAGAAACAAATAGATGTTCCGGGCTCCAAAAATGCCTCTAGATACGCCATGATGTGACCTTGGCTAGAGGACTATCCCAGTGCCCTTCACTCTTCAAGTTCTGGAACGTCATCTTGGATGTGTCTTGAGGATCTTTCTCCCTTCTGGGTGTTTCTTTCTGTGTTTTATTTGACTGTTGGACTCGTGCTCAGATCTACGTTGCCCAATTATTTAGCCTTATATCTTATCTTTTTGGCCTAGTGTTTCATATTCTGTGATAGTCTTAACCCTTCTAGGATGTTTTTAAATTTCTCCTGCTGTCATACTTTGAATATTATACTTATTTTTGAGTCAGGGTCTTACTAGGTAGCTCTGGATGTCCTGGAACTCACTATGTAGACTAGGCTAGCCTAGAACTCACAGAGATCCTCCTGCCTCTGCCTCACAAGTGCTAGGATTAAAGGTGTGCGGCACTGCACTTGGCTTCTTCTTCTTCTTCTCCTTCTTCTTCTTCTTCTTCTTCCTCTTCCTCTTCCTCTTCTTCTCCTTCTTCTCCTTCTTCTCCTTCTTCTCCTTCTTCTCCTTCTTCTCCTTCTTCTCCTTCTTCTCCTTCTTCTCCTTCTTCTCTTCTTCTCCTTCTTCTCCTTCTCCTTCTCCTTCTCCTTCTCCTTCTCCTTCTCCTTCTCCTTCTCCTTCTCCTTCTCCTTCTCCTTCTCCTTCTCCTTCTCCTTCTCCTTCTCCTTCTCCTTCTCCTTCTCCTTCTCCTTCTTCTTCTTCTTCTTCTTCTTCTTCTTCTTCTTCTTCTTCTTCTTCTTTTTAAGTCAGTCTCACTCATAGCTCAGGCTGGCCTCAAACTTGTCAAGAACTTAAAGATTTACCTCTGACTCTTCTGTTTCCTCCTCCCAAGTGCTTGGGGCACAGATGTGTTTCAAACATTAAGGGTCTTTTTGTTTTCTGAATACTCAATTATAAACATGTTCTCCTTGTCCTCTGAGTAAAATCCTTCTCTTGGAGGAGTTTTGATGATTAAAGTTGTTTTCTCACCACGACAGTCTGTTTCCTCAGAGTTAGCTTCACCTGTTTAATTAGATCTCCTGAAACTTTCCTCAGATGCATGGCGGTGATCTTTGGCCCGTATTTATACCCAAGATCAGGGAGAGCTACAGAGCTGATACCAAATCCTGACGCGTGCAGTGGGATGTGTCTGTTGTGGGTTCCTCAGTACCTAGCAGAAGAAATCACAAAGTAAATCTCTATGTCAGAATTTAAGGTCTTTATCTTGGGCTGTCTGGATGCACAGAGAACCTTCTAGTCTTTTGGACAGTTCAA
Source organism: Rattus rattus (assembly GCF_011064425.1). Lineage (NCBI taxonomy): Eukaryota > Metazoa > Chordata > Mammalia > Rodentia > Muridae > Rattus > Rattus rattus. The sequence continues at coordinate 91,899,222 of NC_046161.1, read as the reverse complement.
GCCTGGCTCCCGGTACGTTGGGAGCTGAAAAGAAAAGAGCCGGTGACTTCAACATGGGAACATCGTCATAGTTCCGGTTTCAGTGTTCTCCCTCTGTGTGTCTCTTAGCAAACATATCATCCAAGTTTTTCTTCTCCAAAGATCAGATCTCTATTCTGAGAAGATGTTAGTGTGCTGCTAAGGGTAGGATGCGGGTGATGGTGGATTACTGGCTTGGGGCACTTAGGGAAGGGCACCTGGGGATCTCAGAGTCCAAAAGGACTGCAACCCTCCCCCACCCTCCCCACCCTCCCCCACCCCACCCCCCCTCCAACCCCCACCCCTCCACCTCCCCCTTACGCTTTTATCTCAACCTTTGCTTCTGCCTCAAGGGCAGTGGTGTCAGGTCTGTGAGCACTGAACTTGGGGCTTTTCAGAAGTCAGGTTGCCTGGGAGGATGGGCCCACCATCGCTGTGTACAGAGCCGAGGGCGTTACAGAGACGACGGCTCTGCACCAACTGTGTATCAGCCCCCACGTGTATTTGCCATCTGGGGTTCAGGACCGACAAAGATCTTTGCTTGGTCAAACTGTGGTCAGGCTCCTAAATCTTCTCTGGGAACCATTTGTATCCTGCTTGTGAAATTTAGTTTTAGTAAAGGATCTTGCTGGGCCGGTGAGATGCCTCGGAGTTTGATCCTTGGGACCCACATGGTAGAAGGAGAAAACTGATGTCTGCAAGTTGTTCTCTGACCTCTATACCCATGCCACGGCGCATGAACACATGCACACAAAAGTAAAATTTAAAAAAATGTAAATGAACCTTGCTAAGCCAGCTTAACAGGAAGCACTCATCCATGGTATCTGATCACCCTCATACCTGATTGGGCCCTTCATTCTCCTCCATCTCCTAGGCGATGCTTGACTAGATTAGCCTGTCTTCAACAACCCTGATAGGTCAGCATAGTCCGACTCTCCTAATACGTGTGACTTTTCCCTTTCAGTAACTTTCCATCCACAAACCCAGCACTGCTCCTTGACTACAGATTGCCCTTTCTGGATCTGGACTTAAGCCAAATGAGAGGCTGAGATAGGAAGACTGCCAGTTTGATATCAGATTAGGCTGTATAGTGCAACAAGCAGAGACAGAGACAGAGACAGAGAAAGAGAGAGACAGAGAAAGAGAGAGACAGAGACAGACAGAGACAGAGAGAGACAGAGACAGAGACAGAGACAGAGAAAGAGAGAGACAGAGAGAGACAGAGAAAGAGAGAGAGAGAGACAGAGAGAGAGAGACAGAGAGAGAGAGAAAGAGAGAGACAGAGACAGAGACAGAGAGAGACAGAGACAGAGAGAGACAGAGACAGAGTCAGAGACAGAGAGAGACAGACAGAGACAGAGAGAGACAGAGAGAGAGAGAGACAGAGAGAGACAGAGAGAGAGAGAGACAGAGAGAGACAGAGAAAGAGAGAGACAGAGAAAAGAGAGAGACAGAGACAGAGAGAGACAGAGACAGAGAGAGACAGAGACAGAGACAGAGAGAGACAGAGAGAGACAGAGAGAGACAGAGAGAGACAGAGACAGAGTCAGAGACAGAGAGACAGAGACAGAGACAGAGACAGACAGAGACAGAGAGAGACAGAGACAGAGAGAGACAGAGAGAGAGAGAGAGAGAGAGAGAGACAGAGAGAGACAGAGAGAGACAGAGAGAGAGAGAGAGAGAGAGACAGAGACAGAGAGAGACAGAGAAAGAGAGAGACAGAGACAGAGAGAGACAGACACCACTCATCGCAGTGCATCCCACACCAACCTCAGTGGCCCTGCACAGTCATGCTTTTTGGTAAGTACCACTGAAGAATTTCTTTCTTTCTTTTTTAAATTTTGATTTATGTGTGTATGAATATGTGTTCAGGTGCCCTCAGGGGCCAGAAGCATCCTCGAGCAGGAGTTACAGGTGGTTACGAGCCACCATGTGGATGTTGAGAACTGTGGTTAGGTCCTCCGGAGGAGCAGTAAGTGCTGTCAACCCCTGGGCCACCGCTTCAGGATTTCCCTTAAATTAGACTCAGCTCAGGGCTTCCAGGATGCTGGTCGCTCACAGACTTAAGCTTACCTCTTTACCCTATTAACAGGACTGAGTGAGTTCCTGTCCTAGAAAAACTCCTTATTGATAACTTCGGCTTCCTCAATGAACTGTTAGAGACCAAGCCAATGTCTCAGAACCCTTTAGAAGGCTAGGGTGGTAAAGAGCTTAGAGAGCATCAGGTTTCACTGCCAGGAGTGGGCAGTTCCACGGAGCTAATTGCTTTGTTCAAAGTCACTGGTGACCTAGCAGCAGGGCTAACAATAGAACTCAGGCCTTCCGTCCCTGCTCAGGAACTGCTGCCCAGCACCACCTGCTGTGTGGGCAGCCAGCCAGGCTTCAAAGGTCCTCATTGTGGTTCGTAAACCACCTCATGGCTTAAGCGGATCTCACTCTTTCATTGGTGGTTATTATTATGCGTGATATTAAACACCCAGCACGAGCAGTTACACCTTGAATTTCAAACAGAGAAAGCCTTCGAGAATTAATGGAAAGAGAAAGTCACTATGCATTTAGGAAGTCTAGTGACAGGCTGGCTGGTCTTAATGTTCAGAGGATACAGAGGGGTTTGGGGGTGAAACTCCGTGGTAGCTTCCCAGGATGGCCAAGAAAAGAGAATGCAAAAGGATGGACAGAAGTGGGGTGGAATGGGGAGAGGGAGGAGGAAGAAGGGAGGGCGAGAAGGGCGGGGAGGAAGAATGTAGAAAAGGGGCAGACAATACCAAGCTACTTCCATTCCTCATAGCAGATAGCTCAGATCATAAATGTCTCTCAAAGGCTCATGTGTAAAATGATGGGTACTAAGCTTGGTGCTTTTGGGAGGTGGGTGTTAGACGCATTAGAGGGTAGGCCTAGTGAGAGGTCTTCCTGTCAGTAGAGGCACCCTCCACCTCTTTTGTTCCCACCTATTAGAAGATTTTGCTCCAACATGTGCTTCTACCTTGAGCTACTGCTTTGCCACAGATCCCATGGGGCAATGGGACCTAAAGACCATGGGCTGAAGCCCCTCAAAACCACGAGTCAGAATACACTTTTCTTCCATTAAGTTTTGAGGGAAAGCTGATTACAGGGTCTAAGTTAAGCTAGTCAAACTACCCAAGTCATCACAATGACCACATCGAGAACAAGTCCAACCTGGGGTCTGAGGAGAAGTATCCTTTCTTCCTCAGGAACAAGGAAAGCCACGATCTGGGAGTCTCTGGCAGGCATCTTGGAATGTCAAGGTAAGTGGCCTGCCAGACTGGAACCAACACTGCGAAGTCAAATGGAGAAACTGAGAAACTGAGCCTTGACCCACAATTGCAGCAGCTGAACAGCAAGCACATGGCTAAAGTCTGGACCGTTCACTCAGACCAGGGATTGCACTCCCCTACTGCCCAACCCAGTCTAAATTTCCTTTCATTTAAAAGACTATAGGAGCAGAGGAGAGGGTTTAGCAGTTAAGATTAGGTACCGCTCGGGCAGAGGAGCTGATTCAGTTCCCGCATTCCCGTTGGCTGGCAAGCAACCACCTGGGACTCCAGCTCTAGGGCATCGGACAGTACCTCTGTGGACACAGGTACTCATGTACATAAATACACCAACACAATCTAAAAAAATAAATCATTGAGAAAGAACATCTATTAACCTGGTCTTTTTTTGGCATTTCTGTGTGCGTGACCTTTTCAAGAGTGTGAGAGATCTACAGACGACTGGAGGAGGGGGCGTGCCTTTAAGACTTGAAAACTGCGCGAGGGGCGTGGCTTTAAGACAAAACTCAGGAGGAAAAGGCTTTTAGGCTCAGCCTTTCGCTTGAATGGAGACAAGAGACAAAGGAAGGATTGAGCAGTGGGACAGAGGGAACAGAGCATGAGCGAGCAGAGCGAGCAGAGCGAGCAGATTCTTGAACTACCACTTAACCTTCAGGCAGACATCCAATAATGCCTCCAGATAGTCTGGGCGGAAGGCCCAAAGCAGAGGGACGTGGATTCTACTTGGTGTTTGGAAATATAGGGAAAGGGAGCCTCAGTGGTGGCCTGCACCCAAGAGATGGTCGGGGGTTGGGGATTTAGCTCAGTGGTAGAGCGCTTGCCTAGGAAGCGCAAGACCCTGGGTTCGGTCCCCAGCTCCGGGAAAAAAAAAAAAAAAAAGAACCCAAAAACAAAGAGATGGTTGCAGCCGAGGGAAACCCAGTAGGGGCTGAGCTGACACTCCTGATCCACGTCAGGGTATGGCAGTGTTCTAGAACTTACTGTGTAGACCGTGAGGTACACAGAAAGCAGCTAACATTGCCACTTTGTTTGGCCAAAGGTTTGTCATGGTGGCAGCAAAGGAACCTTGCAGTCAAAAGCTGCAGGTGGATGACAGTCTGGAAATGCTCTGGGAGTGCGAGCTGGAGATTAGCACTGAAGATTTCATGATGGGTGGGACATGGGTTTGTTTTTTTAAAAAGAAAGAAAGAAATCCAGAGGGAGCCAACACTTCCTCTGTGGCTTACGCTTCAGCTCCCACCCTGATGTCTGCCAATGATGGAGTGCGACTTGGGAGGGTAAAATGAAATAAACTTTCCTCCCCCAAGTTGCCTCGGTCATGGAATTTATCACAGCCACAAAGCAAACGAGAGCACGCCTTTTATTTCTTTTGTGTACACACCAGACATTTTGGAATGTATATGATAATCTCATTGTGATACTTGGTTTAACATTTTAATTTCATGTGTATGGGTGTTCTGCCTGCATGTATGTCCATCCACCACATGCATGCAAGTGCCTACAGAGACCAGAAGAAGGTATCGGATCCTCTGAAACTGGAGTACAGACAGCTGAGATCTGTCCGGTGGGTGCTAGGAATTGAACCTAAGTCCCTTGAAAGAACAGCTGATGCCGTTAACCACTGAGCCATCCTTCCAACTCCCCATTTGTTATGTTTTTTTTAGAGACTCACAACGTGGTTCCCTACTTTATTGCTCTGTGTAACATTCCTCTTTGTGCTCAAGAGTCTCTCTGTCAACACTTGCTATTTTGTAACAACAAAACAATACAAACCTTCCAGCTGGGGGATGTTGCTCTGTGACGGGTCATTTGCTGGCCTAGCATCCTTGAGGTCTTGGATTCGACCCCAACACTGGAAAAACAATCTAACCACCTCCACCACCTAACGGGTGAGAAGCAGAATCTCACTGCAGGCCTCATGTGTGTTTAGTGATCAGAGACGTTGAGCATCTTTTCACGTGGTTGCGGCTACTTCATTATACTCTTTAGGAAAATGTCTGTCCTAGCCCCTGGGTCACTTCGTTGTTGTTAGAGAATTGTAGAAACTCTTTCTGGATATCAAATAGGTCTGTGAATGCTTCCTCCCATTTCATGGACGGTGTTTTTTCCTTGCTAGTATTGTCTTATCGAAAATTCTACTTTGTAACTACTGGGTGTGGTGCAGATGTGGATGTGTGGCTTTATGCCACAGTGTGGGTGTGGAGGTTGGAGGGTGGCTGTGAAGGAAACTTTGCTGCTTTCTTTCTAGTGCAGGTTCACCGGGTCAAACTCAGGTCAGACCCGTGCAGTAAGGGTTTTGACCCGCTGACCCGCTGACCCGCTGACCCGCTGTGCTGTCACTGCAGCCCACTCTCAACTTTTGAGGCACACAAGACATTTAATGTCAATAAAGCCCCACCGGCCTATTTTTCTCAGGCTACTTCCAAGAAACTACTGCCAAATTCAGTATGATGAGTTTTGCTCCATGTTTTCTTCTAACGGTTTTATACTTCTTAGCTATTACATTTAGAGCTTTGATTCATTGAGGCGATTTTTGGATGCAGTGAAAAGTCAGAGTCCAATTTTTTTTTTCATTTGCTAAAAGGACTCTTCTTTCCCCTATCAACTGCCCTTGGCACTCCGTTTGAAAGTTACTTAACTGTATGTGTGAGGGTTTATTTCTGGGTTCCAGATTCTTTCCCATGGGCCTACGTGGTGTTTATGCCAGCTCTGATGTGCTTTGTTTATTGTAGCTTTGTAGCAAATGTGAAACTAGAAAGCTTCCAACTATGTCTTCAAGAATGTTTTATTTGTTTTGGTTTTTGAGAGTGTTGACTATAGTCAGGCTGGTTTTGAGCTCACAGAGCATATCCCCAAAAGTGTCTTCCTGCTTCCATCATCTGTGTGGAGAGTGTTGTGTCACCCCCAGCTTTCAAGATTGCTCTGTCATAAATGTCTATGCAAATTTTAGGATGGATCATTCTATTTCTGCGAAAATGTTTTTGGAATTTTGAAAGAACTTGTACTAAGTCTGTAGTTCACATTAGGTTGGATGGACATCTTAACATTATTTATTATATTATATATTATAATGATATAAAATAATAAATACATAATAAAATATGTCTAATAGCATTATACACTAGCAATATATATATATATATATATATATATATATATATATATATATGGCGTCTTTCCATTTGTTCTGATTCGTGACTTCTTCCAATAAGTAATGTTGAATGGTTTTCAGATTTCATGGCCTTCGTATCTGTAAGTTTAATCCTAATTGTAAACTGGAATTCTTCCCCCCGCTAGTATTGGTTATCAAACTTGGCCTTGCACATGCCAGGTAGGTACTCAACTGCTGACCTACATAGGATTGCCTTATCAATTTCATTCTCTTTCCTCCCTCCCTCCCTCCCTTGCTTTCTCCTTCTTTAGATTTATTATTTTATTTATGTGTATGAGTATGTGCACGTGTGTCTGTGCACCACACGCATCCCTGGGGCCTACAGAAGTCAGGATAGGCATCGGATTCCCTAGAACTGGAGCTACAGATGGTTATGCTGCACCATGTGAGTGCTGAGAACCAAACCTGGGTCCTCTGCAAGAATGGCCAGGCTCATAGCTGCCAATCATCTTTCCAGCTGTGAGGTTTGCATATGCTTGGCCCGGGGAGTGGTACTATTAGGAGCTGTGGCCCTGTTGGAGTAGGTGTGTCACTGTGGGTGTGGGCTCTAAGACCCTCATCCTAGCTGACAGGAAGCCAGTCTTCTCCTAGCAGCCTTCAGATGAAGATGTGGAATCCTCAGCTCCTCCTGCACCATGCCTGCCTGGATGCTGCCCTGCTCCCGTCTTGATGATAATGGACTGAACCTCTGAACCTGTAAGCCAGCCCCAATTAAATGTTGTCCTTGGGCTGGAGAGATGGCTCAGTGGTTAAGAGCACTGGCTGCTCTTCCAGAGGTCCTGCGTTCAATTCCCAGCCCCCACATGGCAACTTGCAACCGTCTGTAACTCCAGTTCCTGGGGAATCTGACACTCTCACACATGCATGTAGGCAAAACACCAATGCACATATAATGAAAATAAATAAATTAAAAAGAATGTTGTCCTTTATAAGACTTGCCTTGGTCGTGATATCATTTTTACACCAGTAAAACCCTAAAACACCAGCCCTAATTTCTTTTCTGATTATCCATTGTTACTGTGTAGAATTACAACTGTTTTTATATTTAGCTGTAAATCCGGCTGCTTTGCCGATTCCTTATGCTAATCCCAACATTTGAATTTTCTAAGTATTAGTTTATGTACTCACTCTTTCGTGTGTGTTAGGGAGGTAATTAGGACTTTATACACATAAATGTGTGTCATCTGTAAACAAACTTTTCTAGTTAGATTAGGTTTTTTTTTTTCCTGCTTAATTACTCTGTGTCCAACTCCTGGTTCTATGTTGACTAGAAATGACAAGAGCAGGGCTGGGGAGATGCTCGGTGAATAAGTGATACCCTGGCAGCTTGTGGACTTGTGTTAATCTCTAGACCCCATTCGATGGAGCTTACACTCTTGAAACTTCAGAGCCAAGAAGGATCACTCCGGCTTGCTGGCAAGTCAGCCTAGCCAACATACTGAGTCTGGTTATCCTCTAAAACATGAGACATGCGCACTCGTGCACACACACATGCAGACAAACACACACGTGCCTGTGTATGTGGAGACACACAGGTACACACACGAAGACATTCACATACAGACACACACACAGGACAGAAGCACCATGCTTCCTTCTCTTGTTTCTGAGAACCAGTCCTTCATCACCTGTGCTGTCTGATATTTCTGTGTGTAGTTGTTTACTAAAATGTTGTTTCGCACACTGCAGGCCACTCTGTTCTTTTCAATAAGTAACCTGCTGTGTGGTGAACGGTAATTTCCGCAAATGTACTGATCAGAGTAGCGAGTGGTAGTGCGGAAAGAATCGATTACTGGAGACCAGGTGTTTGCGTGTAGTGTTGTGTCTCTGTTTTACAATTCATTTGAAGACTAAGGCTTGAAGTCTGTATTAGCTAGCTAGTTTTCTTCTTACTTCAAGGTCTATGGTTGTGACTGAAGACTGAGAAGCCGGGAAAGCTTCTGAAATAGGCACATCTGTCTGCCTTCCTGCCTGTGTATACGGACCCGGTCCCTCTCTCCCTTTTTCTTTTGTGTCTTGAGACACGATCTCACTGAGTAGCTAAGGGTGGTTTGGAACTTGAGGTCTTCTTGTCTCAGCTTTCCTCATTCTGGTAACCGTTTAGGAGGTCAGGTCAGAGCACTTAATGGCTGACCTTCCATATGTGTGAGTGTGAAAGAGATAATGATGAATCAGTATTGCTACAGTAGTAAACAGAGTCTCGGGTAACCTAGATCTGAACTGTATATTAAACTCACAAAAGCGGTGTCATTCTTGAGAACTGAAAATGAGCTGAAATAGATTTTAAACATGTTTTCTGGCTTCTCTTTGTATACAAACAGTAAGTCTTTTTCTCTCTCTCTTTTTTTTTCCCTTAAAAAGCTATCTCATGGGTGAGGGCATTGACTCAGTCAGTAAGGTTCTTGTCACACAAGCCTGAGGATCTGATTTTACATCCCTGATGTGAATACAAAAGGCTGGGTGGGCATGGTGTCAATGTGTGCTCATAATTCCAGGGCTGAAGAGGTTGAGACACGGTAATGTCCAGGGCTTGCCGACCAGCCAATCTAAGTGAATCAGCGAGCTTCAAGTTCAACGAGAGACCTCAAAGCACAAGGTGAAGATGTGCTGAGGAAGACATCAGGGTCAACCTCTGAGCTCCACATGTCTGCATGCATGCATTCACGTACACACAAACATGTATACACGCATGTACAATAAAATATGATAAAGACTTGAAAAGAATACCTCAGTATGTTAATATAATGTCCTTTTCAAAGGAAACACTAGATTGGTATCCGAAAACAAACGGATAATGGTGGGATAATGGTGGGCTGTGGATATCATTCTTTTGGCAGTACGCTGCAGGCCATGCCTGAGGCCCTGAATTGGATCCTAAGCACCACATAAATAGAATGTGGAGGTGAGTAGCTATAATCCTAGCACTAGGGAAGTAGAGGCATAGGATCAAGAATTCAAGGCCATTCTTGGCTTCCCAGTGAATTTCCACACTAGTCTGAGCGACATATGACTGTCTATAAATAGACAAGCAAGCCGATTAATTTGTTGATTAATTAACATGATATAAATATTACATTTCTTTGACAGGAACTGATAGGGAGTGTTTTCTTTGTTCTCTTGTCCATACCTGTATCGTTCCTTCTGGTAATAGAACCTTGGTTTTCTTTTTGTGGAATGGCCCCTCTCCAACAATTTGTCTCTAAAGACAAATTCAGAATGCGTCAGTGACAAACGGACCCCAAGATGTCATTGCAAAATAAGTGCATTGTTTGTCCTGGAATAATTAGCTGAAGGATGATGTAGTTGAACACTGGGTGTGATGGTTAAGTTTTATCCTTTTGGTTGTGACCCTAGCCTTTAATAGATGAGCCATCTCTCTCCTCCCTCTTGATTGCTTTAATTGGTGTGGGAAGATGCAGCCTTCAGATGGGTGACCATTTGAATCATTCAAACCATTCCTTGGGTTTGACCCTGGACCATATGAGAGTGGAGAAGGCCAGCTTGACTGTGAATCTGATGTGGCTCTAGGCTCTTGCCTTGATCAAGACTGAATCTAACCTGGACTCAAGAGCTAAAACACCCCCCACCCCCATCACTTTTGTCAGGGAATTCTATCTCAGCTGCAGAAATGAAACTAGAACAATAGGAAAGTGGGGAGGTAGGAAGGAATAACTACTTAAGAGCAGGCAGAGGGAAGGAGTCACTGTCTTAATGACAGTGTCTGAAGCCCCGAGAGCTCTGGCAGTACTCATCCATAGAGTTCCCAGTTCTCATGCCAAATGCATTCCTTTCCATATGAGTTTTTGACAGTTGCAAACAAAAGCTCTTAGGATTATAGTACAAGAGAATTCCATGTATTACACAGAGCGGAATTTCTAAAAATCCTCATGTCTTATCTCTCAGTATCTAGTGTCACTTAGAATGACAGCTGTGCTAAATCCAAGTGTCTTCTCAAAACTCTCAGGAAGTCTTTACTCCCACAGTCGGCTCATTTCAGCCTCTTTCTTTCTCTTTCCCATTCTTGGCTCTCCTCCTCTCCACATTTCTTTAAAGGGAAACAAAATCTTTGCCAAACCCTGCAGACTGCTGTTGGGGTTCCTTTTTGTTTCTCTGTTTCTTACCTAGGTCAACAGAATGAATGCCTGTTTGGACAGCAAATGACCCTTCCTCTTAGAAAGGGTGAAAGATGGGGGATTGCCTGTTATGCTCTCGTTTGTATTCAGAACAAGTAGGAGTTTACTTGAACATTAATTCCATTTGCAAATAATGATGCCTAGGGATCCCTTTGGGTAACTCTTGCTGTAATGTTGTAATGTTGCCTTGGGTTGTTTTAGTGTTTTCTGTTTTTTTTGTTTTTTCCTGAATAGGAAAAAAAAAAAATCAAACAAGGCAAGCAGTTTGTTTTACAAGCCTGAAAACAAACAAAACAAAAACCAAAAAAAAAAAAAATCAGATCCTGGATTTAGAACAAGCTAATCTGTTGTACTAGGGGTAACTTAATGACCAATGTCCTTTTTTATCTTCTTTGGGAGAAACAGCTGGAGACTCTCCATGGGTGGATGCCTCAGTCAGCAGCTTCTTTCGTAAGCACATTTATCAGATGCTGTGCCAGGAATTTAAGAGTGCCCTGAGAATATTGACCCATTCAGAAGCAGCCTGCTGCAGCTGGGAGGCGTGAGGACTACACTGTGAGGATCTAGAAATCGCCCCACTCTGAGTAACACACAGAAGTTCTCCTATGTTGGACACTTAGGTGGTTCTCAGTCTTTTGTGAACACGTTGGTAACAAATTGGTCAGAATTCTATTCTTGGGTCTATTCAAACTATTGTTGGCATCCATGGGCAATGGGACCACTGTAGATCACCCAGCACAATGGACCCTGAAGCCCCAGGGACTATCAAGATGGCTTTAGGAGATTCGTCATCTTCTAGAATTAACTAATTAACCTACTTGTGCTGGGACTAAACCCAAAGCTTTTTACATGCCAGGCAAGCATGCTGTCATTGAGCAAAATTCTCAGCCCTTCGTTTTTTGAGGCAAGAATCTTTCTATATAATTGAGGCTGGCCTTGAACCCGATATCCTTTTGCCTCCAACTTCCAAGTGCCGAAATTATTATGTAACATCAACTGGGCTCCTATGTTTTTAAAATATTGCCAAGTTTAACTAAAATCCATTATAATGTCCTGAATAGAGTATTTCTGAAAGGTGTGTATGTGTGTGTGTGTGTGTGTGTGTGTGTGTGTGAATATGTGTGCTTGAGTGTGTGTTTGTGTGTATGTTGGAATTAATATTATTTGGGGGTTTCTACCTCACCTTTGATCATTTAGTTCCCAAATAAAAGACACAAAACGGGGTTGGGGATTTAGCTCAGTGGTAGAGCGCTTTGCCTAGGGAAGCGCAAGGCCCTGGGTTGGTCCCCAGCTCCCAAAAAAAAAAAGAAAAAAAAAAAAAAAAAAGACACAAAACCTTTCTAATAAATCTTAACGCAATAGAGCTGGGCAGATATTAACCCTGTATACTCTGTCTACTTCTTGTCAATAATTCTGACACTTGCCATGTTCTGCTTGGGCTGCTCCTACTCCAACTGGCTGGCCCTCATGCCCATGCGTTCACGATCCACCCACCCCACAGGGGCTTCCTCCTCTCACTCCTTTTGGTCTCTGCCTCAGACCCAAGCCAGGGAACCAAAGCCCCACTAATCTCTCCTTTTCCCAGCCAGAGGCTGTAAGGCATCTTTATTCAACCAATAGTTTTAAATTAAGGAACAAGATTTGCACAACAAACTAGTATGTGTGTGAATGTGTGTGCACAAGTGTATGTATGTATGTGTGTGCATTGTGTGTGTATTTGTAGGTGAGTGTATGTGTATGCGTGCATCTTTGTATGCATGTGTGCATGTGTGTGCATATGTGTGCATATGTGTGTATATGTGTGCATGTGTGTATGTGCATATGTGTATATGTGTGTGCAGGTGTACGTGCATGTATATGTGTGTTTCCTGTGTTTCTCATATACTCACACCATCCATAAGCTAGAAGAAGGTTGACTTCATCCATTAAGCTGTGTGTTTGTGTGTGTGCATGTGAGTATGTATATATATGTGTGTGTATGTTTGTGTTTGTATGTATGTGTGTGTGTGTGTGTGTGTGTGTGTGTGTGTGTGTGTGTGTGTGTGTGTGTGTGTGTGTGTGTGAGAGAGAGAGAGAGAGAGAGAGAGAGAGAGAGAGAGACTTAAGAGAAACCTCTGGGAGCCATCCGGGATTGAAGGAGGACAGCTAGTGTGGCCAGGTGTGCAAACACAAAACTCTACCAGAGGATTCAGGTTCTGACTTTGAAATGAACAGTCAGTAACTGAATAACTGTTTCCTATGTGTCTCTCACTTGTCTACACTATCCAAAAGCTAGAAGACAGTTTATGTCATCTATCAAGGTGAGTCCTGAGTCAGAGCAGGATAGAAAGGGATCTAAACAGACTCTGGAAACCCCCAGAAGACCCGTATCGTTTCCATAGTTAGCACTGTCATTCAGGCCTCATCCTTTCTTACCTACCCTACGTCTTACAGCCTGTCTCCTGGACTCTTGATTGTCTTGGTGACTTGGGCTGTTTTTAAGTGTGCTCAGTCAGCTCTGGGGATTGGGGTGTACAAACGTTTGCACTGTCAAGACTTCTCCCACCTTGCAAAACCTGGGTAAAAAGATCAGGATTCAGGGATACCCCAAGATTCTTCTGTCCCGAGGTTTATCGACCGTTTCAAACATCAAGGAATCTTTTTTAGTTCTTACAACCAGGTAGAAATGAATGGAGACTGCCTCCTCATCCCTTCCCAGAGGATCTAGTCGCTCTGGCTGGTAATCAATTGCTTCTAAGAGTCCTCCCCTCCCCTCAGCTCCCCCCTCCCCCCGTCCCTTCCCCACTTCCCGGTCTCCCTTCGCTCCCCGCCCCAGGGCGTTGGCAGCTTCCATCGCCTGGGACGCTCACGCCTCTCGGGGAGGGCCAGTCCCTGGGTCTAGGCAGGCGTCCCGGTGGTCTCCTGCGGTCTTCCAGCCCCGCAGCGCCCGCGGTGGGGGTTGGGGCAGCAGAGAGCGCAGGCGCAGTGCCCGCGTCTGGCGCCCCTCTCCTTGCTGGTCGCCCCTGGCAGTCCAGGCTGCAGTGGTCCCCGCTGAGCGCGCGGCGGCCTCAGCTGGCTAAGGAGGCCAGACCCGGAGCACAGCTCCGACTGAGTCCGCTAGTGCTCCGGGCGCACCCGCCTAGGCGCGACTCGCAGGTAACCGGCCCGGTGGCGGGTGGGCAGCAGCGGGCGGTGCGGGACTGAGCCGTCTGGTCCCGCCGGGAAGAGGGAGCGCACCGAGCCCCACGTCGGAGGCAGCTCGCCGGTAGGGCGCCGGCGCTTGGGGTACGGTAGGCTGGCGTCAAGCGCCCCGCCTACTTGACAGACCTGCACGGGGCGCGCATCTCTGCGGGGCGTCCGAAAGGCCACCCAGTGCCCACTTCTCCCCGCTGCTGTCCTGGAGGACTGGAACAGAGGGTTGATAAAGTCAGTACCATTCTGGGGCCTCATCCCGGGTCCTGACACCGTTGCTTGTGTGGGCCCAACCCCAGTCTGCATGTTGAAGGTCAGGGCTGTTGTCCCTCTTTTGGCCCCGGAGCCCACACAAGCTCGGCAAGTGCTTGTGGCGTCATATGAGTGATTGCGAATGCAACTTTTGAAAATTGCTGGGTGGTTTTAGGAGTCTGAGAATAATTTTGGATTTGCCATCACTTTCCTGTCCTGTGTCTATGAGTCTTGAACTCCAGTTGAGAATTTTGTGTTTCTTGATTTGATAGAGAGGAAGGACCCGGCGGTGGTCGATTGTGGAGGTGGAGGCTCCATCTCATCCATCCACGTAGAACAAAATGCGGGATTTTCTTGACGGAATTGGTTCTAGGTTTAGAATTCTACGCAGCGTGTGACCATTTAGCTCATTAGACGGGGAAGAAGGGTCGCGAGAACTGGCAGGAAGAACACTCACTCTTACTGGGGCAGGTGGGGGCGCTGCGCAGATCCACGTCACTACCCAGGCTGTCACCAGGTAGGAGCTGGAGCAACTTCCCGTCCCAGTGAGGATTGAGGAGCACCTAGATAGTCTCACACCAGGCCGGGAGGGTGAGGGAGCAGGCCCGAAGGGTGAGGGAGCAGGCCCGAAGGGGGCCAAGTCTGCCAGCTGTTCTCTGGGAAAGGACTTTGAGCATAGTTGACTGTGTCCGTGGTGCTGAAGCGCCTCATGCCCTGTTTTACGACTTCCTGGGCCTATGCCAGCCATATTTTCCTTATTTTGTATCTTTGCCAAAAATAACTCATTGCAAGGCAAGCGGACAGGACAGAGCCGGCCAGACACTAAAACCCTTCACAGATGGGTTGAGCGTGATCTCCCGAGGGAAACATTGCCGGGAAACATGGTTCACCTTGGAAGAAGAGATAAAGCACAGCTTGCTTGATTTCCTAAAAGTACACACTGTGAGCAAACACACCGGCCCTAATGTATGCGCATATGTATGTGAATGCATGTGTAGGATACATGTATGAATGTATACCTACAATCATAATGCTCATCTCCTTTCAAAGCTAGCACGTACCACAAGCCACACATCCCCCAGAACCCTTTGTAACCCAGCTTTATTTTTTTGACACCTCTTGAATTTCTGGACTCTACAGCATAATTAATTTTCAAATCATCTGTTCCAAAGGCACTGTGCCTGTAGACGGAAGTGCTTGGTGCTTGTATTCACATTTAAGTTCCAGAGAATGCTGTAGTAGAGGGACTGGGAGTGTAGCTCAGTGGCATAGCACACACTCAGCATGCAAGAGACCTTAGGGGGGCTTCTCACTGCCACAGTCAGTCAATCAATCAATCAATCAATCAAGCAAGCAAGCAAGCAAGCAATAGGAAGAAAAAAGAAAGCATGCTTCTTTAAAGAAAGGTAGGTAATAGAGAAGTGGAAAATTTCTTTTGTATGAGCACACATGTACTTTTAGATGGACCTTTATTCTGTTGTTTTCAGTAATCTTGTAATTATGAACACTGATGCTCAACATTTTATTAATATAGATCAGTGGGGGACTGGAGAGATGGCTCAGAGGTTAAGAGCACTGACTGCTCTTCTAGAGGTCCCGAGTTCAAATCCCAGCAACCACATGGTGGCTCACAACCATCTGTAATGAGATCCAATGCCCTCTTCTGGTGTGTCTGAAGGCAGCTACAGTGTACTCATATAAATAAAATAGATAAATCTTAAAAAAATTATAGACCAGTGGTTTTCAACCTGTGTATTGACTCTTTTGGGGGTAGTCACATATCAGATATCCTGTATATCAGATATTTACATTATGATTCATAACAGTAGCAAAGTTATAGTTATGAAGTAGCAATGAAATAACTTTACAGTTGGGGAACACCACAACTTGAGGAACTGTATTAAAGGGTCACAGCATTAGGAAGGGTGAGAGTCACTGTTAAAGACAGTTATGCAGGGTTGGAGAGATAGTTCAGTGGTTAAGAGCACTGACTGCTCTTCCGGAGGTCTTGAATTCAATTCCCAGCAACCACATGGTGGCTCACAATTATCTGTGATGGGATCTGATGCCCTCTTCTGATGTGTCTGAAGACAATGACAGCGTACTCATATTAAATAAATAAATCTTTTTTAAAAAAAAAATAGTTCTGCAAATAGCTTTTCTGTTTGTTTCCAGTTTGGGGACGGGGTCTCACTGATTCTCACACTGGCCTTGAATGCAAAGTTGTCCTGTCTTAGCATCGAAGTATTGGGATTCCATGGAATTATGGATATGTGCTACCAAGCCCAGCAAATGCTATGTGTTTTTTTCCTTTAGACAAGTTTTTATACAGCCCCGGTTGGACTGAAAAATCGGTATGTAGGCAAGGATGACCTTGAATTCCTGATCCTCCTACCCTCTTCTCCCAGAAGGCGAGATTTCAAGTATGTACTACCATGCCCGGCCTGATGCCATCCTTAAATTATTTTAAGAACGGAGCTAGAGAGATGTTGGCAGACAGGAGTGTTTGCCTTTTTTGCAGAGGACCTGTGTTTGATTTTCAGGCCCCCATATTGCAGCTTACAGCTCTCTGAAGGTCCAGTTTCAGGGGATCTATGACCTCTTCTGTTCTCAGAGGGCACCTGGTATGGACGTGGTCCACATACATCCATACGGTCAAACATTTTCACGTATAAAAATAAATAAATAAATCCAAGGGGGGAAGATATGGTAAGATTTAGGTGCATTGAATGGATGGTAATGCATTAGGACTGAGTAGAGGCACAATGTACAGCAACTCCATTTGACTGAAGTGTCAGTGCATATAAAGTACTAATTTCCTACTTCTCCCCGGTCTCCAGCCCTTTGGTAACAACCATTCTCTTCTTTTGTATGAGTTTGCCCATTTTATATACTTCATGTAAGTGGGACCACGCAGGAGTTGTGATCAGTTTGCTTTACTTAGCATAATATCTCGTTTCATTTGTATTTTTTCGTAGGATACAATTTCTTTCTTCTTAAAGTCTGAATGTTATTTCTTTGTATTTATAGATGCTCCATTAAAAGAAACTATTTGTGTATTGATGGACACTTAAATTGCCCCATGTGAATATAACATCTTTGCACAAACACACACTTGTTTAATTACAATCTTTTTTGTTGTTTGTTTGTTTTTGCTTTCTGACACAGTGTTTCTCTAAGCTGTTTGTTTTGTTTTGTGAGATAGTATTTTCCTGAGTTCCTTTGTTTTGTTTTCTGAGATAGTGTTTCTCTAAGTAACTTTGGCCATGCTGGAGCTCACTCTGTGGACCACACTAGCCTTGAACTCAGAGATCCTCCTCCCTGCCTCAGTGCTGGGATTAAAGATTATGTGTGTCACCATACCCAGTTTAATTACAGTCTTATAACAACATTCTTTTTTTTATATTTATTTATTTATTTCATGTATGTGAGTACACCGTCACTGACTTCAGACATGCCCTTTTACAGATGGTTGTGAGCCACCATGTGGTTGCTGGGAATTGAACTCAGGACCTTTGGAAGAGCAGTCACTGCTCTTAACCGCTGAGCCATCTCTCCAGCCCATAACAACATTCTTTTTTTTTTTTTTTTTTTTTTTTTTTTTTATTAACTTGAGTATTTCTTATGTACATTTCAGTGTTATTCCTTTCCCGGTTTCCGGCAAACATCCCTTCCCTCCCCCCTTTCTTATGAGTGTTCCCTTCCCACCCTCCCCCATTGCCCCCCTCCCCCCCACCGTCTAGTTCACTGTGGGTTCAGTCTTAGCAGGACCCAGGGCTTCCCTTCCACTGGTGCTCTTACTAGGATATTCATTGCTACCTATGAGGTCAGAGTCCAGGGTCAGTCCATGTATATTTTTTTTTTTTTTTTTTCAAAGCACACAATGATATTGATATTTTTCTGATTGGTTAATCAAATGGATCTTGATAAAAGTGAACTTTTTTTTTTTATTATTATTAACTTGAGTATTTCTTATATACATTTCGAAAGTGTTATTCCCTTTCCTGCTTCCGGGCAAACATCCCCTCCCCCCTCCCTTCCTTATGGGTGTTCCTCCCAACCTCCCCCCCTTGCTTCCCTCTCCCCAACAGTCTAGTTCACTGGGGTTCAGTCTTAGCAGGACCCAGGGCTTCCCTTCCACTGGTGCTCTTACTAGGATATTCATTGCTACCTATGAGGTCAGAGTCCAGGGTCAGTCCATGTATAGTCTTTGGGTAGTGGCTTAGTCCCTGGAAGCTCTGGTTGCTTGGCATTGTTGTACATATGGGGTCTCGAGCCCCTTCAAGCTCTTCCAGTTCTTTCTCTGATTCCTTCAACGGGGTCCTGTTCTCAGTTCAGTGGTTTGCTGCTGGCATTCGCCCCTGTATTTGCTGTATTCTGGCTGTGTCTCTCAGGATCCATCTACATCCGGCTCCTGTCGGTCTGCACTTCCTTGCTTCATCCATCTTGTCTAATTGGGTGGCTGTATATGTATGGGCCACATGTGGGGCAGGCTCTGAATGGGTGTTCCTTCAGTCTCTGTTTTAATCTTTGCCTCTCTCTTCCCTGCCAAGGGTATTCTTGTTCCCCTTTTAAAGAAGGAGTGAAGTATTCACATTTTGATCATCCGTCTTGAGTTTCATTTGTTCTAGGCATCTAGGGTAATTCAAGCATTTGGGCTAATAGCCACTTATCAGTGAGTGCATGCCATGTATGTCTTTCTGTGATTGGGATTAGCTCACTCAGGATGATATTTTCCAGTTCCAACCATTTGCCTATTAATTTCATAAAGTCGTTGTTTTTGATAGCTGAGTAATATTCCATTGTGTAGATGTACCACATTTTCTGTATCCATTCTCTGTTGAAGGGCATCTGGGTTCTTTCCAGCTTCTGGCTATTATAAATAAGGCACCTGCGTATGAACATAGTGGAGCACGCCATAACAACATTCTTGAAGTAAAATTTGTGGTTCAATTGGTAGATACTTTAATTTAGATATATTTGATGCATTAATTTGTTCAAATATTGATTATTTGCTCTTTTAAGCATCTCCAAAAGCACCACATTTAAGGAATATTTATTAGGCAACCATTATTTACAAATTGTGCCTTAAAAAGTAAGCGAACATATGCTACTATAAATGGGAAATTTGAATGTCAGTAGCCCCATCCTTTCACCAAAAACAGGTTTTATCAATCGCTAAGGGGATTCTCTAATTGGGCAGACAGGAAAGAACATTTGTTCATTCATTCATTAGCAATATCTATTTCTCATTTTGTGACTTGCTCACTCATATGCTTATTTTTCTATTGGCAAGTTTACTTATTTTTTAAATCCATATAAGCTCTTTGTATAGTATTGTATTGTTTGTTTTACTTTTGAGACAAAATCTCACCATGTATTTCTGACTGGCCTAGCTAGAGCTCCCTGACCATGTTGAATGTGCTGGCCTTAAACTAAAGAAATCTACCTCATGAGACCCTGAGATTAAAAGTCTATGCTACCACATTTTTTTCCTTTCAACTTTGTTATCTTTGTTTATAGTATTATGCTGTGTAGAAAATTTCAATATATATTTAAAATTTTTACTTGAATGGTGTGTATGTTTCTGAGAGAGTTTCTTTAACTGTTACTAGGATGAATTATCTTAAGAAATCAACCTAAGGGAGAAAAGATTTATTTTAGCTTACAATTCAAAGAACAGTTCACCATGGAGGGTAAGTCAAAGCTGTGGGAGCTTGACATAGCTTGTGCCATCACACCCATATTCAGAAACAGAGGGTAGTGGATACAGGGATTCTGTATAGCTTCCTTTCTCCACATACACAGCCCAGGACCTGAGCAGGGAAATGGTGCCATTACAGTAGGTGGGTCTTCTGGTCTCAGTGTGACCAAGACAAGCTCTTATCGGTGTTCTCAGAGGCCCATCTCCCAGGCAATTCTAGGTCTTGTTGACAATCAGCCCTGGAACATACATCAGAGTGAATGTATGTTCATGTGGGTGTGTGCATATGTGTATGTGTGTGCATGTGCGTGGTGTGTATGTATGTGCAAGGGGATGAAGGATGCTGGGTGATTTTCTCCATCGTTCTTCATCTCATTTCTTGAGACAGGGTCTCTCACGTAACTTGGAGCTTACCAGTTGGCTGGATTGGCTGACCAGGGAGCTCCAGGAATCTACCTATTATCCCTCGTCCCCCTCTGTTCTAGGGTTTCAGATTCATGCTACTTTGGGCTTTTATGTGGATGATGGGGATCTGAATTCAAGTCTTCACTCTTGTTCAGCAAGCATGCCCCTGACTGGGACATCTCCATGCATATTAATACACCTTTATTATATTTTTGGCATTTATATCAGCATTGCATTTCCCCATATGAAACATAATACTCCTTAGCCTCTGATGTACTGAGATTACAAGCATGCATCTGATTCTATTGCTTTTCATATATAAATATCTCCTCATGGGAACATTGTTTTAAGTTTTGAATTTGCAAATGATTTGTTTATAATTTATCAAAATGATGCTTTAAACCCTTGATTTATTCTCTCATTTTCTTTTCAAATTTAGTTCATTCTTAGTTGTAAATTATTTTGTACATTAAATAATAAAACATGCAAGGCCTTGGGGTTGAGTGACAGAACAGAAAGGAATTAGAGAATATTGATTTCTAATCCATATTTATCTACATCTTCTAAGAGAAGTAATATGCTATTTAGCCTGAGTCTTTCAATGTGGTATATTTAATTTTTAGAAATCTAATTACAGTGTTTTTACTTTAAATGTAGCTTGTAGTATTTTAAAAATGTTAGCATGCAATTTTTAAAAAGCTATCCTTTAGAGTATTTTTATGTAGCCAGAAGAAAATCTGTCCAAGTACACTAATTAGCCAAAATGGGAATTTATGTCAGAATGTTTCTAAAAGGAGAACCACCCATGCGTAAGGTTGTATACATAAAAGGTTGGTCAAATGCCTTTTGGCAACCATCCATTATGGATCAATGTAATGTATTTTCCAAAACAAAAGAATTGGTATTTGAGTATTGTTGAATTATTCTGTATTATTTTCTTTCTAGGGTTTAAGATAATTTTGGAATAGACTAATGAGAATAACAATTTTTTAAAATATTTACTTCTTTATTGGGGGAGGGGTGCCACAGCACCTGTATGAAGGTCAAAGGACAACTTGCTGGGGTTGCTTCTCTCTTTCTACCAGATAAGTCCAGGGAACTCAGGTTGTCAGGATTGGTGGGCAGGTGCCTTAACTTACAGCCCTGAGAATAATAACCTCATTGTTTTTAGAGGATATATTTATTTTTTATTTTTTATTTTTTTGGTTCTTTTTTTCGGAGCTGGGGACCGAACCCAGGGCCTTGCGCTTCCTAGGCAAGCGCTCTACCACTGAGCTAAATCCCCAACCCCTAGAGGATATATTTAAAGACAGAGCTGATTATAATAAAAAAATCAGATTATAAAATTAAATTCTCCCATCAGTCCATTTCTGTAGGAACCAGCACAGATTTGGTTTGAAGTAAACATTTTCAGATTGTAACATTCGTAACACTGGTTGTGAGATGTCATCAACTTTAAGATAATGTATCTTAAAGTAATGTAACTTTAGAAATATAACAATAGGGCTGGAGGGATGGCTCAGTGGTTAAGAGCACTGACTGCTCTTCCAGAGGTCCTGAGTTCAAATCCCAGCAACCACATGGTGGCTCATGACCCTCTCTAATGGGATCTGATGCCCTCTTCTGGTGTGTCTGAAGACAGCTATGTATATACATAAAATAAATAAATCTTTAAAAAAAGAAATATAACAATATATCATGAACTTAATGAATCATAAGGAGGTTACGATGCTTATTTTTTCTGTTTTATTGTTGATTGGTTGATTTTTTTGAAGCAAAGTCTTACTCTATAGCCAGGCTGGCCTTGCCGTCTGCTTCCCTGCCTCAGCCTCCCAGGTGCTGAGACTGTAGCTATGTATCCCAATTCCTCACATTTTCAAAAGAAAATGTTTTTTCATCAGAACATGATCTTAAGCTTTCAGTCAGTCAACATCCTATGTACATTTCGATTACTGGCAGCTTAGTTTAACTGTGTACGAGTGGTGTTTCCTCAGGGTAAATTCCTAAGTGAAGTTAATGCTTCAGGAGGTGGTGTCACACGGCACTGCCGGTGGCATTTGCATCTTCCTCATCTAAGTGGCAAAATGGACATCAACCTGCTCATTTGTGCTTCCATATATTTAACAGGATTTGTATATCATTTGAGGTATGTCCTGGCTATTTTTGTTTTTCTTTTATGGATACATAGCTATAGTAATAGCCTTGTATTTCTCTAGACCAGTTCTGTTTGTGAGCATGCTCTATCTGGGCTGGTGTGCCTGTCAGGTAGCTTGTCAGGAGGAAGCAGAGTCAAGCGGAGGGACCCACACTGAACATAGGCCAATGGTCACTCTGATTTTTATTTAAATACAGCTGACACTTCCATATTAGCTATTAGAAATAGGGGTTATACTTCCTATTTCAGATAACATAAAAATAATATTAAGGGCTGGAGAGATGGCTCAGCGGTTAAGAGCACTGACTGCTGAGCCATCTCTCCAGCCCCCTTTTGAAAGACAGTATTTGGACAGTGTTAGCTCTTCAGGCTGCCATAACAAAATGGAAGGCTTTTAATTAACAATAGAAATGTGCTTCTAATTTTGAAGGTCAAGAAGTCCAAAACGAAGACACTAGAAAATCAGGTATCTGGCGAGGTCTGCCTCCTGTTCATAGATGGTAGCCTTTTGTGTGTCCCCAGGTATCAGAGTGGCAAGAGCTCTGCTCTCGTGACCTAGTCACCTTCTGAAGTTGCTACCTCTGGACATTCTCACATATGACTTTGTAGGAAGAAAGACAGTCTAACAGGGAGGTTAGTACAATAATAAGTCATAATTTTAAAAAGTTGCACTGCCAGGGATGAGACACAGGATGTGACACAAACTAGGCAAATGCCCTACCACTGAGCTGCATGCATAGCACACAAACCATACATTCTTAAAAAAAAAAAAAAAAAAAAACCTTGCATATGATTTGTATCTCCTCAAAGAAGTAGGCTTAATAAAGTCAAGAGAAATATATAGAGACATAAATACATCTTGTAATCGAACACAATTTTAATCGAAGTTTATGAAGTTAATTTTAAAAATATTCTAATTCACAAAGGTGGCTAAGTTCCTTGATGCTTTTCAACTTGGATAGACAGCATTACTATCCACACTTGAGACCTTCTGGCGGGTCTCTGCCAACATTAATGTCCCTAGTAATCTGATGGTCTGTGCTTACCACGGTGAGGATCAGACCCTCCCCATTTATTATGTGTTCCTGGAAGTTGTGCTTCCCGACGGTCTGAATAGAAATACAACATTCTGTTGGCATGGGTCTGGGGTAAGGGAAGAGGGAAAAACATAAGCATATTCTACCTGGGCCTTTTCCAGCACGTTAGAGCTGTGTTGGTTGTCAAAGTCTTGATTGGGTTTCATGCTGAGACACCTCAGTGTTCTTAAACACTGACACAGCAGGCAGCCACTGCTGTTTCTTTCTTCTTACTGAACGTTCTTCCTGCATACTTTGATCATAAAATCAGGCAAAATCTCCTTTCTCATCACCACCCATATATTGTCTTTCCTGCCTTTAATCCCTTAGCAATAGTGGGGAGATGTGAGGAGAGTGGTAATCGCCAGTTTTCACTCCTTTCCCCTCTGGTTTGTACCCAGGAAATACCCTTAACTTGGCAGGGAAATGTCAGAGAACAGTGGAGATCAGGGAACTTTTTTCTGACTCGATTAAAATTTTACTTTGCTCTATAAATGTTAATGTACATACATAATTAAAAATATTGGCTTGTATATAAAATTATATTGCTGAGCTGTTTACTCCAGGTTCACATAATTGTTGCTGTACAGAGCCAATCCAGTATAATACTTTATGTGCACATAAACACTATTTCTGTTATGATTGCATATGAACTCAGTCCTCATGCCTAACATTTTACTGGAGCGTGTTCAGTCACTTGCTGACTGCATATAATCAGTGACTTGGGAGTGAGTTCTTTTTTATTTAAGACACCAAAGTATCAGTCAGCAGCTTTACTGGACCCTTACGAACCTGATAAAGGAAAACCTTGCTGCTCTTGCCTTTGGCTCCTGCTCTGTCCCCTCCCCCCATCCCCTCTGCCCCCCTCTGCCTTTCTCTGTCTCTACTACCCTCTTAACTCCCCTCCCGGTCCCAGAATACATTCTATTCTATACTAAAGAAAGAAAGAAAAAAAGAAAAAGAAAAGCCATGTTGATTCATTTTTCTTTTTTTTTTAAAAAAGAATTATTTATTCATTTTACATGTATGAGCACACTGTAGCTGTCTTCAGACACAGAAGAGGGCATCGGATCCCATGACAGATGGTTGGGAGCCACCATGTGGTTGCTGGGATTTGAACTCAGGACCTCTGGAAGAGCAGTCAGTGCTCTTAACCACTGAGCCATCTCTCCAGCTCCTGACCTATTTTTCGGATTAAATTTGCTTTCTTTGTTTTCTGTCTATCACTGCCTGAGCCACTGTTGTAAACAGGAGTGAAGGTCTGGAGGGGGAGTGAGTGTGAGGGAGGCTGTTTAGAACCCTGGAGAATGACAGCCAAATTCTCCTATCACTCTAGAGTCAGAAGATCTGAGTTAGATTGAAGAACTGTGGATACAAAAATGTGCATCAGCTGGTTTAATCAAGGATTAAAAGCCAACAGTTTAACAGTGAGGCCAGCTAGGCCAGAGAGTTCCTGTTCTGTCAGTATTTGTTGAGTCTGGTTCTGAGGTAGGACCTTCAAGATATCAAGAAAAAAGATAGTTATCATCCCTGCTCTTGGAGTGTTAAGAGTTTATCAGGGACTCTGTTATGTACACACACAGCCCCCAGCGACAGAGTACGTCCAGGACTGCTGTAACATCCCATAGGGAAGGAACAGGTCGTTTGAGAGAAGCTTCCCCGAGTGAGTTTCCAGCCCCCATTATCCCATGTGTTTTCTCATGATGGGAATCCGGCCTCTGCCATCCTCACTATATTTACTTGCTCTTTTTCCTTTGATGTAACCAATGTCCTGACCTCATCAGCTACTTCCTTGACCCAAATCTTCCCAAGAGTCAATCCTGCTGGTTCTGCCAGCCTCTTCACAACATTAAATTAAATAAGAGAGCTGTGGACTAAGAAATTAAAATCTCAAAGGTGCTAATTGCTTGCTAGAACCCTTTATTGGATCTTCAAGCCCAAGGACATCTACTTATAAACTGTACCAATGAAGACACTCAAGTGAAAAGAGGCTATTGAGATGTAGAGCTAGGGAGACAGAAATAAAGATCTGGACAGTGAGTCAGCCCCAGGGACTTGACTTCCGTAAGGAACATGGGAGACCAAGGGGAGGGCAGGCAAATGAGGGCTATGGCTGGAGGATTCTCCAAACGTGGTTAAGCTTCAAGGACCATCACATAACATCCCCAGAACCACAAATACCCTTCTGTGTCTTGTTCTTAAGGCATTTTTATTACATTTATTTAGTGTGCATGAGGGCGTGCATGTGTGCTTGTAGGTCATGAGGATCAGGTTGGCAGCAAGCACCTTTGCCTACTGAACCATCTTCCCACCCCCTCTCTGCTGTGTTAAGAACACATTGCATTAAAGCATAAAAATATCATTCTATTCCTGAAGAGGGAAACATTGTTTCTATGAGCGGCTTCTGAAATTGCAATCTTGGGAGACGGATGACATTATCTTTTTGTGCTGACTCCACTCCCTGGTCCAGAGCATCAGGAATCTGTGCAAGCATTAGAACAGCATGCGGTCCATCTGTTCAGGTCAGGTTTTCCCACATTAACATGCAGATTTATGGGGCGGTAACTTGTGTAAGAAAAGCCAATGGTAATGATGTTCCATTCTGTGCTGCCATTTGGAATCTATATATATATTTTAGCCTGTCATGAAAATATCATAATACACACACACACACACACACACACACACACACACACACACACACACACACACACACACCGAAGATTCTTTCAAAAGCACTAACAAAAGCATCTCCCACAGTTTGTAGTCATTTACCTCTGTTTTGGTTTGAGCACTAGACACCATCCATTCACATTTCTCCATAAAATGGTCTATTTTACCCACAGCCTTCCTTCCACAGATGGCAGAGATACACAGGAACGATGCTGGCTTCTTGGCTGACTTGTCAGACTGAAATACAGTAATGACTTATTTTTTCTTCTTAAGAAAGTAGGTTAAACTTTTTCAGATTTTAAATAGATACTTGTACAGAAAATTAAAAAAACCCTTAAGTATGTGTGCATGTATACACATACATATGAATTTTTTTATATGAATAGAACCCTATCAGCAATATTCTTTAGGGGTATATGTGTGTGTGTGTGTGTGTGTGTGTGTTTTAGTGGGGGAACAAAATCCTGTGTATTTCACATTGGCTTCAAACTTTCTCTGTAGCCAAGGGTGTCACTGAACTCGCCCTATTCCTGCCTTTGCCTTCACAGTGCTGGGGTTCCAGTCTCAGCTACCAAGTCTGGCTTCTGTGCTGTTGAGCATCAAACCCAGGACTCCATGCATGTTGGGCAAACACTGTTCCAAATGAACTACAACCCCATCCCATGAATACACTTATACATTTTGTTTGGTTCAGTAATATGACATATATACTTTCTTATATCAGTATATATACATAGGTATTATCATTTGGTATGGTGGTATTTTCCTTTAGCCCCTCTCTACTAATGGGCAATTAGGTTATTTCTAACTTCCATCACATGAAGAGAACCATGGTGACAACCCTTATGTGTGCACTTTAATGCTCTGATGATCTCCTTAGGGTCTATTATTGGAAATGGCATGGATGGGAGAACTCACACATATAAAATTTTGACACATGTTGCTAACTTTTGATTAGATGGATTACACAGTGCTTGTCATTAATGTTCAGAGTCTTTGGCAATGATGGGGCTTGATAAGTCTTTTCACCTTTGCAGTATGTATGTGTTCTACATATATTAATAGAGTATGGTGATTTGTGTACTGTGATTTTGATAAGTCTCTGTGTATTATGTTGCCTACTTGGTATTGTGAAATTTAATCCAAAATATGATTTACAGTTTGGTCTGAAACAAGAGGGTACCTAATGACCATTTCTTAGTGGTCTTTGGGATTTTACCAAAATATAGTATACGGAAAGAGGTGACTGAATTGTGACTTTTTTTTTCTTTTTTTTTTTTCGGAGCTGGGGACCGAACCCAGGGCCCACTGAGCTAAATCCCCAACCCCAATGTATTTTTTTTTTCTTTTCTTTTTTTCGGAGCTGGGGACCGAACCCAGGACCTTGCACTTGCTAGGCAAGCGCTCTACCACTGAGCTAAATCCCCAACCCCAGAATTGTGACTTTTTAAATTATAACATCAATCTGATATATGAAGAATTAGCTATGATAAAAAGAAATCAAATTTGTAAAATTTTGGGACTAACGCACTGTGGCATTTCTGGACTTTAGCCTGGAGTGAGGTGGGGATTCTGGCTTGGTGCTCACACAGATAAACTTCGGGAAGCACAGAACAGATGGGAGCAGGTGGTGCATGAAGTGTTTCAGGGCTCTGAGAATACACTACTGCTCCCGGGGTATGTCTTTCTTCCTCCTCTTCCTCTCACTCCTCTTCCTCCCCTCCCTCCTCATACTCCTCCCTCCCCTCCTCCTCCCTTTCCCCCTCCCCTCCTCCTCCTCCTCCCCCTCCTCCCCCCCCTTGTCCTGAGAGTCTTGCGTATCTGAGCTGACTAGAGGACATCTTGAGGTCACGGGGATGTTTTATATTCTTTCATTAAGACTTAGGTGAATGATAAGCAGCTGAGGTACATCAACAACACAAGAATTTCTCTTACACTTTTTAGCATGTGATCAATACAGTAAGTCAATGATTTAACCATGGATATACATATAAAATATCATAAAATACAAAAAGATGATTTTAGCTGGGCATAGCGCTGCACACCTTTAATCCTAGCACTCAGGAAGCACAGGCAGGCAGATCTCTGTGAGTTTGAGGCCAGACTGGTTTACCTAGTAAGTTCCAGGACAGCCAGAGCTACACGGTGAGATCCTGTCCCACCCCGAAACCCCCTCACCCCCCCCAAAAAAAGACAAAAAGAGAAGAAAAAGAAAGAAAAGATAGCCATGTTCTTGACCTCTTTCCCAGCCTTGGCTCTTCTGTCCTGAGTAGAGCCACCGGCTGAATTGACAGGTGCTGTTTCACTGCAAAGTGATTTTGCTTAATTTTTTCCTTTTAGGCAGAAGGAAAATGTGTCAGATGATAAGTATGTGTCATCTGAGAGTGCGTATTTTATGTAAATTGATAAACTGCTTTTCAGAGATCAGGGGTTCCCTGCTGGAAGGGGGTGCTGAGTGTGCGCTGTGAGACTGGTGCTGGGCTGTAGCTTG
Source organism: Rattus rattus (assembly GCF_011064425.1). Lineage (NCBI taxonomy): Eukaryota > Metazoa > Chordata > Mammalia > Rodentia > Muridae > Rattus > Rattus rattus. The sequence continues at coordinate 91,870,679 of NC_046161.1, read as the reverse complement.
GGATGCGTGAGGCCCTGAGATTGACCTCTGAAATCAAAGGAAGAAAGGGAAATAACATAAATGGTGAAAACCTTGCATTTTAGTGTGTTCTTAGCTGCCAGCCAACACATTCATTAGCGTGCCAGAGTGAATTTTAAAGTGTCACAACATAACTGCTCTGTTTCAAACCAGGCATCGTCACCTTCATACAAGCCAAATCTACTCACTGTTTCAAAACTGCCACATACAGTCCAGAAAAAAAAAAGAAAGCCAAAACAAAATTTTTGTTAAAAATCTTTTAAAAAATCTCCCTTTTCAAAACCCTGGTATTGCTGGGCATGGTGGGTCATGCTTGTCATCTGGAGGCAGAGGCAGGTGGATGTCTATGAGCGTCAGGCCAGCCTGCTCCACATACTGAGTTCAGGGGCAGCCAGGGCTATTTACACAGTGAGACCTTTCTCAAAGGACAAAATAAAACAAAAGCGAAGCCCCAAAGCGTGGGTACGCACGGCTCGTTCTACTCCCCCCAGCGAGTGATTTCACCGCAGGTCTGTTGCTCACCGAATGAAGGCAGTTGGTCTGGCTCTCCTCAGATGTGGAGTTTACTGCCTGCCTCCCTTTTCCAACACCCTCTGCCCTTTTCCCCTCCATGCTGCTGGTGCCTCTCAGAATCTGCACAGCTTAGAGATCACTCCCTGTGATCTGACTCTGGGCTCTCTGTGTCAATTGAGTCTCCAGTTCAAACTTGGACTAGTTTCGTGCTCAATGGCCATCTCCCTCTCCACACCAAGCCTTCAACTCTTACCTCCACCTTTTTGCAAATCCCTTAAGGATATTGCTCGTCCCTTCTACAGGCCAGACTGAACTAACTTGGAAAACCAGGTCCCTCACTACTGTCTCCAGTTCAGCTCAAGTCTTCTTAGCCACGTTTGACTACAGACTTCATTGCTCTTCCTAATGGGGTTCGTATCCCCTCACCCAAGGCAACGCAGTCTCTGACAGCCCCAGCATCATCCAGCCTAACCCTTCAAAGTAGCCTTGACCTCTCCTGGAAAGTCTCTGCTTTTCAGCCTCTGACAAGGCTTCTCCACTCAGGCACCCCTTCACTGAGCAGAGTTTTGCTGATATGCTGATATGTGGGGCCTGGCATCAGCTGAATTTTTTTCCAGTTTAGATCAAGCATCGGGCTGCTATTCAGTTCTGACATTGCTGTGTACCTGTTAAGCAGTGCTGGGAGCCACTGTACAATGCTGTCACCACTGACCAGTCAGCAGACTGATACAGTGATGAAGACAGATTTGGACTCTGCCATCCACATCCCTTCTCCGTGCATTTGTGAGATGGTTCCAGGGTCAGGAGGCACAACCAGTGACTGTGGAAACAAGGAGAGCAATGGTTACAGGTGGTTGTGAGCTGCCATGTGGGTGCAGGCAACCGAACCAGGTCCTCTGCAAGAACAGCCAAACTCTTAGCCAGTGCTCTTGGCCAGTGCTCTTAGCCAGTGCTCTTGGCCACTGAGCCACCTCTCTAGCCTGTCTTTCCTTTCTCTTATTTCAGACATAGTTTTGCTTTGTAGCTCAAGCTGGCCTTAAATTTGTAATCTTCCTGCCTCACCCTCCCAGGATATAGGATTAAAGGTGCATGCTACTATGTCTAGTTGGAATTCATCCTTTAAAATCTCCCAAATAACATTTTAGCATAGATATGTAAAATAAGCTATTATTTTCTGTGTCCACAAATTGCGTATGAATTCCTCAGTGTCTAGTCAATTTAAAACTCAGCCTAGCCTTTTCTCTGCTCTCTAGTCACCAGGATATAGGCTGCTTTACTCTCCCATATCCTCCGCTCCATGATGGACTGAACCGTTGAAATGGCAGACAGATGGACGATTATGTCTGCATGCTCAGAGCAGCGTGGGGGAGATGTGGGTGGACCTATATGGAGAGACTGGCTACTGTGAACCCCGTCCCTGAGAGTGCTTCTGAGAAAATGGCCAGTAGGACAGTGTCTTTAGGGACACAGCAAGTCTTCACAGTTAGGATGCACATTAGCAGTGTCCCCATAAATATACCTCTACTACTTGGCTCTTTCCTCTTGGCCATGTGCTGGGAGACGTGGTGGACAATGCCATCTCCTGTTTGGAATTCACTTGGAACTCACAAAGTTGGAGATGATGAGGAGATTCCCAGATGCTTCCTACACCAGTCGGCAGGCAGTGCCTGCAGTGGCAGCTTCACACGGGGCCAGAGGAGAGGAGGAGAAGCAAAGCTCTATGCTGGGCTTGATTATATACATCCCAGCACTCGGGGGCCGGAGGCAGAAAGGAGGATTATCAAATGATGACTAGTCTGGGCTATATGAGACCCTGTCTCAAAACACCCAAAAAGTCAGTATGTAGTTGTACAGGCTGGTTTTGTGTGTCAACTTGACACAAGCTGGAGTTATAGAGAAAGGAGCCTCAGTTATGGAAATGACTTCATGAGACCCAGCTGTAAGGCATTTTCTCAACTCCTCATCAAGGGGGGAGGACCCAGCCCAGTGTGGGTGGTGCCGTCCCTGGACTGGTGGTCCTGGGTTCTATAAGAAAGCAAGCTGAGCAAAGCTGAGCAAGCCAGGGGAAGCAAGCCAGTGAGTAACATCCCTCCATGGCCTCTGCATCAGCTCCTGCTTCCTGACCTGCTTGAGTTCCGGTCCTGACTTCCTTTGGTGATGAACAGCAATGTGGAAGTGTAAGCTGAATAAACCCTTTCCTCACCAACTTGCTTCTTGTTCATGATGTTTGTGCAGGAATAGAAACCCTGACTAAGACAGTAGTAGTGGTGTACACGTATACCCCCGACACGCACATGCACACACACACACACACACACACACACACACACACACACACAGAGACAAAGACAGAGACAGAGACAAAGAGACACACAGAGAGAGACAGAGATCTTAAATCATATTTTTTATTCTTTGAAACTTAAGATGTAGAAAATAACTAATTTTGGCTAGTATAAAAAGTACTAAGAAATTAAGCAACCACTTTTTTTTTTTTTTTTTTTTCGAGCTGGGGACCGAACCCAGGGCCTTGCAACACTTACTAGGCAAGCGCCTACCACTGAGCTAAATCCCCAACCCCAAAACCACTTTTTAATGTGGATTTAAATTGTCATCATAATTCTGGTTCAGGTGACAACTTGGAGGTATTTTGAAATGATTTATCTATTTCACAAAGCTAATTCCAATATGTTAACATTTATTGATCTTTTGATCTTAAACTCAAGGTGTGTCTTACTGTAGCTCCATGTTTGAAAATGGGAAAGGTACACGTCAGTAGATCTTGCTGCTTTTAGCATTAGAGACATTGTCTCCATCCTTCAGTGAGCCCAGGTATCATCCCCAGCCACGCACTGCAGGGTTACTACCATTTCCTTCCAGCGGGTTTTCTTTTTCCCCTTCTTTTCTTGCCTTAGCGGTTTGGGATGGGCTACAACTGATGAACATATATGACAACAGGGACTCAGAGCTGTTAAAACCAATGGCACCTCAACTTAGGCACGTCTTCTCACTCCCCAGTTGGAAACAAACCTGCATAGAACCTTGTCATTTGCCCCTTGCTGTTTGAACACAGAGAAAGTGGCTGGAAAGAAAAGGGTGAGCAGTGATGTCTCCAGTCACTGTCTAGAAAGGCAGGGAAATGTGAGTGTCTTGGGACCAAGTGGATACTGTTGGGTTTTGTCCAAGAAAGCTAGGCACGGGGCAAACAGTAAGCTCTACAGTGCAAAAGTCTCGCACAGCAGAGGTATGTGTTGAGGCCCTTTGGCACTGACCTGAGAAAACCTGCATTTGCAAGCCTGCAACCTAAAGGATATGTGACAAAGAAACAAAGTCACTTAAGAAACAATTCCGGACCAGTAGGGACTTATCACCAGGAACTGGCTTACAGTGCGGTGAAGCTGGATAACACGCATGAAGTCTGCAGAGAGGTAGGCAGGGAGGGAGAGTAAAAACAAGTTGGAAATTCATCAACACAGATACAGCTTTGTTGTCTAAGAACAGTAAGGAAAAGGGCAGGTTGGAACTTTAAGGACATCAAATATTTGGATTTCTGACATTATGAAATGACTGAGCACTCCTTAGGCATTCAACTTACTAGGTTAGCTCTACTCCACAAAGTCATGCAGTCTTGTAATTAAGTTAAATTCAACTCATCAGGAACCTTGTTTTTCTTTCTTTGAGACAAGGTCTCATGTAGCCTAGGCTGGCCTTGAACACCTGTGTATCTGAGGCTGGTTTTGACCTCCTTGTGTTTCTGCCTCCATTTCCCAAGCTCTGGGATTACACCTCAGTTAGGGGTTTTTAATTACATCTCAAAGTCCATTCGTGGCAGCTTTAAGTTTGTGTTTGATTACGTAGGTGAGGTCTGTGGTGCAGCTTGTCCCAGGTTAGACCCCGATCGCCTATTACACGAGAGCCAGTGCATGACATGTCCCTTTCATGTTCTTTCCTTTTCCTGCCTCTAGGGAGGCTACAGCCCAACAGATGGGGACTAAAGCAATTAAGGTAAACCCTTCCGGGGCTGGAGAGATGGCTCAGCGGTTATGAGCACCGGCTGCTCTTTCAGAGGACCTGGGTTCAATTCTGAGTACCCACTTGGCAGGTCACAACTGTCTGTAACTCCAGTTCCAGGGCTTCTGACACCCTCACCCAGATGCACATGCGGGCAAAAATCAGTGAACATAAAATAAAAATAAATTATGTATAAAAGTTAAGCCCTTCTTTGTAGGTTGATATCATTATGCAGGTAAAGGCAGGTACAGGCTAGAATAAGGCCTGTCATTGGACGAGAAGGAAGGGTGGGTGGGAGAAAAAGTTTGAGAGAGACAGAGGAGACCAGAGGGAGGAGGAGACAAAAGAACTTGGCGGCTGGTGTTAAGATTCCTCTCTGCACATTTTACAGGTCGTTTATGACTATTCTTAAGAAATGGACGTGTACCGGATTTTGTCTTGTCTAGATGAGCAAATTATATCTTATCTAGGTGGGCGGTTTATATCCTCATCAATTGGTTGTAAGTTTATTGTGTGGATGTATTGTGGACTGAGAATTTAACATGTAAATCTGATTGTGGGTTACAGTTTGTTGAGTCTTGATCTTACCAGGTGGCTGGAACCAGAGAGTTCAAGGCTAGTGGAGAGCCTCTGGGAGAGATGCTAATCTGGCCCAACGGGGAGCCAGCAACCACCAGGGTGTGCACAGGAACCGCTTCCGCTGCTTCTTTATTTTCACTGCAACACTTCTTTACAATTTTTTTTTTTTTTTTGGTTCTTTTTTTTGGAGCTGGGGACCGAACCCAGGGCCTTGTGCTTCCTAGGCAAGCGCTCTACCACTGAGCTAAATCCCCAACCCCTTCTTTACAATTTTTAAAACGCTACATGTGTGTGGATATTGGCATATATGTGCCATGGCATGTGTGTGGAAGTCAGAGGACAGTTTGCAAGAGTCAGTTCTTTTTACCATGTGAGTTCTGGGGACTGAATATTGGCCTCTTTTTGGAGTGCATACTTGGCCACTGAGCCATCCTGACAGCCTGATAAACCCTGAGAAAATAGGAGGAATAAAATTGCAACCTACACACTCTAACTCTGCCCCGAGAGCTGTAGATTTGGCCTGTAGCAGGGAGGGGAAACTTTGAACGGAGAGAAGGCAAATGAGAAGTTATGGAATGTAAAATTTCATTAAGGCAATTACTGGTCATCAAGGAGGAGAATTGATATAGTTAAATTGGGTAGAGTAACTAGGAACATAAAATTCTAGAGCTGAGCCAAGCAGGAAGCAATGTAATTGCATTATACAAATCAGATTAGAAGCGTTGTAATTATTTAGGTAAAGAAATGTCTGGAGAAGTCAGACGCTTGTTCCTGAAGACAGATTTAGAATTAGGCCCTAACAGATGATCAGTATTCAGAAAGTTGGAGAATGGAGGAACTAGTAAAATGAAAGTCTGGAAAATGATTTTACACACGATACGGTCAGGGGGACACACCCCATGCACCAAAGCGTGAATCCCAAGGGGCTACGGGCAGACCAGGGCCAGTGCACCAAGTGCCTGGTGGAGGACTTGGATTTAACTTTTCTTTCTTTCTTTTTTGTTTGTTTGTTTTGTTTTGTTGTGTTTTTTAGACAGCATCTCACATGGCCATGGCTAACTTCCAACCCACTCATTATGTAGCTGAGAAAGCTAACTTCCTGGTCTTCCTGTCTCCTAAGTGCTGGGATACAGGGGTGCACTGTGATAGTGTAGGAGTGAGGTCAGTAGAGTTTTGTTCTGAATCTTTCTTTCTTTCTTTTTTTTAAAGATTTATTTATTTCATGTATGTAAGTACACTGTCGCTGTCTTCTGACACACCAGAAGAGGGCATCAGACCCCATTACAGATGGTTGTGAACTCAGGACCTCTGGAAGAGCAGTCAGTGCTTTTAACCACTGAGCCATCTCTCCAGCAACATTCTGAATCTTTCAAAGACAGGATAACACAGATGGGATTTGGAGGGGGAGGACTGTGGGACTCAAGGAGGGCAGACAGGAGGCCAGGGTAACCTTCTAGTCCGGAACCCACACTACCTTCATCTGGAAAAACGGCATAAGCATGGAATTAGAGAAAAGAGAAAACCCTTGAGAAACAGTTCAAAGACACAAGCAGTAATGAGGGACAGCCGATTTAGAGTGTGGTGACAGCAAGGAGATTTCAGAGTGTCCTTTGGTTTGTAGCTTGGGAATCTGGAGGGACCATGAGGTCGTCAACAGAAGTGAGGCAGCTGGGAAGGAAATCCCTTCGTGGGGACTGTGCCACAGTCTGAGGATAGTGAAGCTAAGCCATGCTTTAAAACGGAAATGGCTGGAAATGGGCACAAAGGAGCCTGACATTTCTTGGGACTGGTATGCTGGAGGGACTGCAAGGAAGCGGTGGGTTAGAAGCTGGAGGCTCTGAGGCCTGGGTAGGATTTCCCATGGCTTCTTCCAGCTGAAAGGATCTTCAGAAGAAAGGGCACACACAGAACAGATAGTTAAAACAGCAGAACCCGGTTTGGCTTTGGGGTTATGGTGTAAGAACTTGGAATTGGTGAGTTTGGGCAAGGATTTTAGGAATCATGAGGAAAAAAGGTTTCTTCTTTTCTCCTTTGTCTCTTCCCTTGTAGGGTGAGAATTCCTATGGGCTCCACATATCTGGTAAGGCATTTGGCCAGACTATATTTTAGGGGAGAAGAAAAGAATCACTGAGAAGGAAAAAGAATTGTTCAAAGAACGACAGGAAGGCAGGCTGAGGGAGAAAGAATAACACTGTAAAAGATACCCAGTGTTTCACAGGATAATTATAGGTGAAAATGGCCAAATTTACTTACTGCTCATATTTGACAGTTTACTATCTATAGTGCTATAGCAAATTATTTATGGTCAGTATTTCTTTACTCCTTACTTTGAAAGAAACTTAATGTTTTTCCTAATCAACAGTATTTCACAATACCAAGTGCTGGGGTTATAGGTATGTGCCACTATACCTGGCTTAGATTGTGTTATTATGTAAAATACTTGGGGGACTGGTGAGATGGCTCAGTGGTTAGCACTTCCTTCTCTTTCAAAGGACCCTGCTTTGGCTCCCAGCATATATGTGAGGTGGCTCACAACTAACTACTTGTAACTCCAGTTTCAGGAAATCTGACTCCATTTTCTAGCCCGTGAGGATACTTTCATGTGCACATGTACATTCCTATGCTTGCACAAACACAATTTAAAAAAATCTTTAAAATATTTCGGGTTTATGTACTTGCAATTTAGAACATAGCCAAGTAGACACATAAATAAGTAAGGTGTGACTGAAGTTGCTTTTTAGTTTGGTGTTTTTCTTTTAAGATGGGTCATATGGTATATGCCTCTAATCCTTACAGTTGGGAGGTGGAGGCAGAAGGACCAGGAGTTCAAGGATATTATGGGCTAGATGAGAACCTACTTCAAAAAACCAGTTAACCAATCAGCCAAGCTAAATGAGGCAAAGCGCAGATGGAGTGGGACTTCGAGACAGGTTTATAGCAGACATGATAAGGGGAGGGAAGTTCGGTGGGCTTCGTGTATGTGGTAATGCACGTGCCAGGTCCTCTTTTCCTATTACATCTTCCAGACTCTTGCTATATTTACCTTTCATATCTGTAAAATAGCAATGCAGTCTTCAACGGAATGAACATGTTTGTTTTTCTTTTTCTTTAAATAGAGTTTCTTATCTGAAGAAATGGATACTTCTCCATCCAAAAAATACCCAATTAAAAAACGGGTGAAAATACATCCCAATACAGTCATGGTGAAATATACCTCTCATTATCCCCAACCCGGGGAGGATGGGTATGAAGAAATCAATGAAGACTATGGTAGATTTATGGAAGAAAACCCAAAGAAAAGTCTGCTGAGTGAAATGAGAAGAAAAGGAAGAACTCTGTTTGGAACCATGGACACTCAGCCTCCACGATCAGAAGACCCAAGAGCCAGTGGCATGGGACAGTTCCAGAGCTTTGCAGAAAAGAACATTTTTCAGTCCCGAAAAATGTGGCTAGTGCTGTTTGGGTCTGCACTGGCGCATGGATGTGTGGCTCTCATCACGAGGCTTGTTTCCGACCGTTCTAAAGTCCCGTCCTTAGAACTGATTTTTATCCGGTCTGTCTTGCAGGTCTTATCCGTGATAGTTGTGTGTTATTACCAGGAAGCTCCCTTTGGGCCCAGCGGATACAGATTACGACTTTTCTTGTACGGTGTGTGCAACGTTATTTCCATCACCTGCGCTTACACCTCCTTTTCAATAGTTCCTCCCAGCAATGGCACCACGATGTGGAGAGCCACCACCACTGTTTTCAGTGCTGTTCTAGCCTTTCTTCTTGTAGATGAGAAAATGGCATATGTTGACATGGCTACAGTGGTCTGCAGCATCCTGGGTGTTTGTCTTGTCATGATCCCCAACATTGCTGATGAGGACAATTCTCTGTTAAATGTCTGGAAGGAAGCCTTTGGGTATACAATGACTGTGATGGCTGGGCTGACCACTGCTCTTTCTATGATAGTGTACAGATCCATCAGGGAGAAGATCAGCATGTGGACCGCACTGTTTACCTTTGGTTGGACTGGAACAATCTGGGGATTATCTACTATGTTTGTCCTTCAAGAACCCATCATTCCTTTAGATGGAGAAACATGGAGCTATCTCATTGCTATATGCATCTGTTCTACTGTAGCATTCTTAGGCGTTTATTATGCCTTGGACAAATTCCACCCAGCTTTGGTTAGCACAGTACAACATCTGGAGATTGTGGTAGCTATGGTCTTACAGCTTCTAGTGTTACACATATTTCCTAGCGTTTATGATGTTTTTGGAGGGGTGATCATCATGATTAGTGTATTTGTCCTTGCTGGCTATAAACTTTACTGGAGGAATGTAAGGAGGGAAGATTATCAGGAAATACTGGACTCTCCCATTAAATGAACACCTGGTTATTACTGTCATCTTGTTAATGTCTAGTTATCAACACATACACTGCCATTTTAGCATTTACTTGTAGATGTCTTTTGTGTTACATTATCAATAGAGTGCTATATAGTATAAATAATTATGCAGATGCAGAAAAATATACCAGACTAATATATTAAAGAATAAATATTAAATAGCTGAAATGTGTCATGAACTTTGTGTCTTTACAATTATTAATAGAAGGTAATTGTGGTAGAATTCTCCATCACTAAAGATCAAGGCTGGAACTCTTAGGTGGCATAAACTTCTAAAATTTGAAACATGTTTTTGTTTTGTTTTTGAGACCCTGTTTCTCTATGTAGTCCTGGCTGACCTGGAGCTATGTAGACCAGACTGGTTGCCAACTCTGCCTGCTTCTGCTGCCTGAGTGATGGCATTAAAGGCGTGCGCCCCCATGGGAGTTGGGGATTTAGCTCAGTGGTAGAGCACTTGCCTAGCAAGTGCAAGGCCCTGGGTTCAGTCCCCAGCTCCGGAAAAAAAAGAAAAGAAAGAAAAAAAGGTATGCACCCCCATGACTGGCAAAAGTTCTTACTCTTAATGTTCTACAAATGTGCAACAAACATTCAATATCCAAAAATATTCATTTATCATAATTACAGTATAGGATAAAATGTTGAACACTTAGCTAAAATCTATTTTTCCACTAGAAATCTAAGAGGTCCTAAAAGGGGATAGGAAGGGGAGCGAAGAAAAGCTGGATTTCAGTAACAGGGAGTCTAAACGCTAGAATGGAAAATCTGTCTTTCCACAGTAGGCTACAGCACTGAATAGAGAATGAGTGTTGGGTATAGTTTCCCACCAGCTGTATATAATCAATAGTACACACAGCTTTTTGCCTGATGATGTGAGATCTAATGTTTGGACGAGTCTCTTTATCTCCTTTTATGCATATCTTTTTCATAGCTGTTCCTGTTTATGATTCTATGGTAAGTATTAAGCAAAGCAGACATACTCCTTTAGAAAAAAAAAAAAAAAGGGACACTGACGTGTCTACTGATAAACTCAAAACAGCTGGGCTTACGAGCACAAGACCTGGACAAGGTGAAGCTCGGCACTGTTCTAGCACAGGTGGGAGAGGGGCTCTCCAGGACCCATGCCTTACTCAGTTGGCGTGGGTTGACACCTGCCGAGGGAGGGAGGAAGGAGACTGTGGTTTTCTTGTGGATGTTCCTACTGGTATGTTTCTGTGTTCCAGGTTCCTCTCCCCCCACTATGGGCAGCACTAATTGGATTTAATGGGTTCTTTCTTTCTTTCTTTCTTTCTTTCTTTCTTTCTTTCTTTCTTTCTTTCTTTTTTTTTTTTTAAAGTCATTTCTAGGACAGTCAGGACTATACAGAGATACCTTGTCTCAAACCAAACCAACCAATCCAAACCAAAACCCAAAACCAAAGTCAGTAAGTTGGGAGTAGAACATGTTGAGGGGTATATGGGGAGTTAGAGGAGGGAAATGGGGACAGATATGATAATATTCTATTGTATACATGCACGAAACTCTCAAGAATAAAGAAAAATTATAATTAAAAAATTTAACACTAGCAGTAATCTGCTAGCAGAATCCTGATATGGTATCCTGAGATGTTCTTCAAAGGCACGTCAAGGTCTGTGAAAGCATACTAGGCAGCATTAATTTGAGTGTAATTTGGGCCGTTATTTCATTCTGCTCACACCCATGTTGATGTGGTACTGGTTATTAAGAACTGTCTTAGCTCCCTTCTATACTTCCTGTATGATGCTAAGGCCCAGCCCCACCCATCTCGATTTCCGATGCTAGCTAGTATCTCTTTCATAGGGTTCTGCCTACAAAGGACACTACAGAGGGGCAGAGCCTAGGGCTGTAACTCTAGATACTGGGTGATTCACAAAGTCCAGGGTTCGCTATGGCAACTTAGCCCTGTTTTCAAAAACGAGAAGGTCTACAAGGGATTTGACTCACAGCATAGTACTTACATACTGGGCAGAAAGCTGCTCTAGATCCAACTCCCAGTACTGCAAATAAATAAATAAATAAATAAATAAATAAATAAATAAATAAATAAATAAATAAAAGCAAACAAGTCAACAGAGGGAGACTAGGAAGCAAAAGCTGAGGACCTTGTTTAAGCCCCAGTACTGCAAACAAACAAACAAACACATACATACATAGTACATACTTGACAAAGCAAACAAGTCAATAGAAGATTAGATTAGATGGCAGAGGAGATGGACTTCCCTCTTTCCATTTGCCTTATCTGTTGCTGTTTGGCTCCAGCAATCAGGACTTAGTTTTATCCTTATGTTACTCTTGGCATCATTCTGTCCTGAAACCCGGGCCCACACATCACTCCCTAAGCAGTAGAAGAGCCAGATGGAGAGCTTCCTCTTGGAGGTCTGAGCTGTATCCCAGCTGGGTCATGCCTCTCCGCTCAAGTCCTATCTATAGTCCAAACTTGATTCTCCCTTTTCACTAGCCCTAGGGGTGGTAGCAGATCCACGAAGCAATTTGTGTTACCTCTGTTGCCATCCCTGGCCCCTCCCTGCATTTAATTAATTACCTCACTATATACCCATGCTGGCTTTGAACTTGGGGTGATCCTTCCTGTGTCTGCCGCCCCAATGATGGGATGACAGGTGGGAGCCACCAAACCTGGTGTCAGTTTTTTTCAGTCCATTAACAAATAATACTAAATCTCCTCCATTGTGTTATCTTGTGATTTCTGTTTTCCTGAGTAAAATGTTTCTAAACCATCTCCAAACAAAACCAAAGCCATTAATGAGGTAGCCAGCTTTGGGCAATGTTGACACTTAGATTTTCAGGGATTACTGGACATTAGTTTTCAATAGACATTATGCAAACTAAACCCGACATAGAGGTATAAAGCCTGTAATCTTAGTGTCTTAGAAAGCTGAGGCAGGATGCTCCTAAATTTGAGGCCAGCTTGAGAAATTTAGCAAGATCCTGGGCAGCAGATATGAAGTCTTGGGTGCTGTGATGTGCACAGACATTGTTGGGAACAAGCAAAAGGAACTTAATCTGGCTACCTCCCACCCCATCCCATGACACTGATCCCCTTTTTCATGGCTCCAATTCCTCCAACCTGCTGCTGATCTGAATCTCCCTCTCTCCATCTCTCCTTCTCTGGGTAGTGCATGTCCCACCCTATTCTCTATTCTGCTCAGCTATTGGGTGATCAGCATTTATTGACAAGGCACAGAATAACTGGTTAAGAACTATTTATACAAACTTGAGGCAGGAGATTCTTGGTATAAGCCCTACAATGTTGTGTCTGAATTGAAACAAGATATGAGGGCAGAGAAATCAGCATTGAATAACACAGTGTTCAAAAACATTATGCCTACAGTTTTATCTTTTTTTTTTTTTTTAATGTTGTACAAAGTCCCCTTAGGGTCATAGTTCAGCTCCTGTCACTGTGGTCTTTAGAAGAGGACAAAAAATAGAGCAGAAGATTTTGAAGAAATATTAATCAGAGTGTTTTTAAATTTGACTCAAGACAGAAAATAAGCACCAGCAACTCAGAAATCTGGAAAGCCAGATGAACGCCCAGCAGTGGGACAAACAGAAAAAGACATCTAAAAATGTGCAACTCAACAGTGCACCTTTGCTGATGAGGGTAAGTTGTAGAATCTTAAAAATAACAGAGCAGAAGGACAAACGCACAGAAAGACAATGACAAGAGCTCCAGGAACACAGAGATGGCTCAGTGGATAAAGGCTCTGTCACCAAACCCGACAACCCAAGGTGGATCCTTGGAGCCTACACACACACACACACACACACACACACACACACACACACACACACACACCAAATAAATATTAATAGATAAAACATTTCAAAAAGTACATTGTAGGATTAGAGAGAGGATTCCTCCATCAAGAGAACTTGTTGCTCTTTCAGAGGACCCAGGTTGGGCTCCTAGCACCCACATGCTGCATACAACTGTCTGCTATTTCAGTTCCAGGAATTTGGTGTCCTCTTCTGATCTCTGAGGGAACTGTATGTAAGTAAAACATCTAACACACATCAAAGAAAGGGTTTTTGTTTTTGTTTTTTTAAATAGCAACTTGCTCCTCAGCAGAAACAAGAGGCAGAAAGCATCAGAATGATCCTTAAAGTACTGAAAAAACAAACAACTCTTTAGTGACCGCTCGCCTCTTATAGAATAAACTCTAAGGACCTCAGCTTTCCTGACATACTGCTTCAATTCTAGCCACTGTGTCTGCTCCACTAACATACTACAATTACTAAATGTCTCTCTATTAGGTAACTCCCTCCCAAACCCTTCTTTTTGCGCAAACAGTCTTACTACACATTTCCCCTCTCATTGTGGCTTAATGCCCATCTGTCCCTAGATACAATGTTGATGTGTTTAGCATAGAATACGGGTTGGTTTAAATCTCAGTATCTGACACTGGTGTGGACTCAAGATAGACAGTGCCTCCTGCAGTACCTACCATACAAAGCAGACTCTTTCCTATAACAGCACAACCATACTAAATCCACAAGTTAAATTTGTTTAGTATGGCCCACTGAAGATCAAGTCTGGGATAACTTCTTGATAACAGATAGGTAGGGTTTTCTTCCTCCTAATCATTCCTGTATGATAGGGACACTAAACTAGGTCATTCTAACCATAAGCTGCCAATAGTTCCCTGGGAAAGGTCTTGAGGCATGGAAAGTTCTTATTTCCTTTCTACACTACCCCAAATATCCTCCTTCGGAGTTAATGGGGGTGAGCTGCCTGTATGGTTTTTGGTTTGCTTTTGAGATAGGGTCTCTCTATGTAGCCTTGACTGTCTTGGAATTTGCTATATGAATCAGGCTGACTTTGAACTTGCAGAACTTGAACCTGTCTCTGCAGGTATAATGGTCTATATGATTTTTTTTTGTTTTTTTTTGTTTTTTTTTTTTTTTTTGTTTTTTTTGTTTTTAGACAGGGTTTCTCTGTGTAGCCAGGGTGTCCTGGAACTCACTCTGTAGACCAGGCTGGCCTCAATCCATCTGCTTCAGCCTTCCAAGTGCTGGGATTAAAGGCATGTACCACCCCCTTGTCTGCAGTATGTATGGTTTTTAACATGATTTGCATCCCTTACTTTTGATACTAACAATAGAACATAGGCAGAGTATCCTCTGCCCGGTTTTACCACCTACTTTTCTTACTCAGGATAAGAAGGCGCTACAGGTAATTTGTATTTTACCTAGGGCAGGCCACCATATCTATTAACATGCAACTAGGTTAAAGGCAGAGAAGTAACTTTTAAGGACTTACAGGTAGGACTTGTATTACAGCGGAAGGAAGGGGTGGAGAGGTGGTTCAGTGATTAAAAGCGCCAGTCTTCCAAGGGACCCCAGTTTCATTCCCAGCACCCACAGGGTAGTTCAAAACCATCTGTAACTTTTTTCTGCGGATCCTATATCCTCTTTTGGCCTCCAGGGGTAGCAGGCACGCACATGATACACAAGTATACATGTACACCAAACACTCGAACACACAAAAAATAAAAATGAATTTTAAAAGGGGAAAGGAAGATGTATTAATTCCTCGATTATTGACGATGATGTTGTGCTAGGCATGGAATGAGGGTGGGTGGGTGCTGACACAGTTCCTCTTGTAATAGACTTTGCAATCTAGGTATATGGGTGCAGCTACGGCGGAGGCAAAACCCGTGTTTCAATAAAGTTACCTAACCTTGAGTGCTTCTTTTAGGTGCCACACCTATACTAAGTAGCAAAGGTGTTCGGAAATAGTGAGGCAGGTTATTGGTGGCTGTAGGGCTAATTGGGAAGGAGAACCGATTTCTTAATGCCTTAGCGGGTGGCTGGGGCTGTGCCACTGCCACGCTCAGCCCAAGGGCAAAGGTAACTGTGCTTTTCACAGAACTGGAAGCCGAGAGTGAAGGCTACCCACGCGCCAGGGCACTCGGAAGTTCCTCACACAGCTTATTTTGGTTGTGGTTTTAGTTAACAAACATTTTACATTTTCTCCGAGGCTTGATTTTTCTTTGTCGCTCTCTGTCCCTAAGATCTGTAGGTGGTCGGCCCTTTCAGAAGCAGGAACCAGAGTAGTTTGGCTTGAACTCGGGACCACTGTTCGACATTAATGAGCGATTATAATGACAGGTTTTAGTAGGGCTAGGAGAGGCGGAGAGTAACCAACTACCGAGGAAGCTGGGGGAGAAAAAGGCGGTGGGGCCCAGCGAACCTCACCTTCTCCTGTCCAAACGCTGCGCAGCCTCAGCTCACTGAACACTCAGCGCCGCGCTTGAGTGACAAGCCCGTTCGCCCAATCAGGGAGCGGCTCATTCCTCTGAAGAATCAGGGGCGGGCGCCGGAGGCGAAGGAGCCTATTAGGTTGGGTGTGGAGCGGGTTTCCTGCCCGCAACGGTCCGCCCACCGGTTGCGCGCGCCCCGCCCCTCTCTGAGAGCTACGCGGCGGCGCAGCACAGGCCTCGTGCGGTAACGGCATCCGGCCAGCCGCGGTGGCGTCCCGGTGCAGTCCTCAGGTGACTGGAGCCGCGGGCTCGGCGGAGGGAAGGTGAGATGGCCTTGTCCGCGTGCGGACACACGCACCGTCCTTTCGGTCTCCTAGTCTGTCCGCGCTGCCTGCTAGTCTCTGGTCGCTTCCTCTTCCCCGGCGAAGTTAGCCCGGGGGCGCCGTCTGCTGGCGGCGGAGCGGAGCGGAGCGGAGGGGGCGGGGAGGCCGCTCCGCGGAGCTCCGGTGTCCGCGGTGCCGCCCGGTGACCCCGCGCGGCCTCTGGCCTGAGCTACGAGCCCTGCTCCGGGAGCCGAGCAGGAAAGTGTGCGGCGCGCTGTCTCGGCGGTTCTCAGAAAGCCCTGTCGCGGTCTGTGGTGTGTCCGAGGCCGGGACGGTAGGGACGCGGGCTGGCAGGCAGGAAGGGCGCTCTCACCTCCAGCCGCCAACCGGAGGAAGCCGTGAGGGGGGACATCCTCGGGGCGCGCCCTCCCCTCCCCCTCCCGTTCCAGAGCAGGAGAGATGGGGTTGTCTGGGGTGGCTGTTGAGGTGGGGTAGGTCCAGGGAAAACAGCCCATTGGGTTGGTTTTCGTACGGGTTTCCGCACTAGTTCGGTTCAGTGTGTTAACAGCTGGGTTGGAAGGAAGCTGGTTTTTTGTTCAGGGTTGAGGACCGTAACATCATCTTAACATTATCGCTTGGTTAATGTCGAGCGGAGCTGAAGTCACCCAAAGACAATACTGCCCTTTAGTTAGGTAAGAATCCATAGGAGTTAGGAAAGAACGAGATGAAGAAAACTTCCTGACCCCCATCTTGGGTGGGGAGCAGTGAGATCAGTGTTCAGCCCAAAACGGGTAAAGTTTTGCAAGAAGTGTTCATTTTCAAAAGCGTTACTTTGATAGCTTGATGATGATCAATCAGCCTTAACGATTTCTTAAGTACCCTGGAAATCAGTTGCGAGCTTTCAGCCTTTAGCGACGTCACCACATGAACAGAGAGTCCGAGAAGACAGTTTTGTTTGATAATTTTCAGTCTTGTTTTTAAATAGACATTCTCTCCGCATCGTGATAGTAAGTCAAAGCATATGCATTGGCTGATTAGTACTTTTTTCATCCTGCCCACATTGGATGTTTTCTCTGGGAAGAGCTTCTGTAGGAATTGGCTAGAATAACTTAAGCTTGCATTGTGTTAATGTCTCAGCTGTATATGAGCATTAACTTTGAAAAGACTTGCCTCCCTGTCAAGCATTTTTTGTTTAGGTTTCCCAAGCCTTACAGATCCTATGTAAATAAGTTGGCATATTAATGTATTGCTTTTATTAAACACTGAGTGATAGTTTATGCTGCTGATTTTCATAATTTGAGAACTTAGTTCTAGAGTTCAAGGCTTGATGTGATTATTGTTGTAAATAAATTCCTTTTCAGGAAAACTTGAAAAAAATGAATTCACCTTGGTATTATTTGGAAGAACACATGGTTTCAATGCCAGAAAATCAATGATTATTTCACTGTTAAGTAAAATTGAAGGAAACTTGAAATTAGAAATTACTGAACATTTAACAAATCCAACAGTTTGAAGACAGTTTGACAGGCCTGGATGATTCTCACTTTAATCTATCTGAGAAATAGAACTTAAAAGTCTTCCCTGGGGTCGGAGAGATGGCTCAGCAGTTAAGAGCATTGACTGCTCTTCCAGAGGTCCTGAGTTCAACTCCCATTAACCACATGGTGGCTCACAACCATCTGTAATGGGATCCGATGCCCTCTTCTGGTGTGTCTGAAGAGAGTGACAGGGTACTTATATACATAAAATAAATAAATCTTTAAAAAGTCTTCCCTGCAAAACTGATGCATGTGCTGTCTTTCTTTGGTGATACATTCTGTAACATGCTTTCAGTAACCCAGACATAAACCTCTAACAGTGTCCTATTTTTTTGTAGTCGTTTTCTTAAAAAAAAAACAAAAAAAACAAAACCTTCCCTTCCTATTCTTATATATTGTTTAAATTTCTGTTTCTGAACTGCTCACTTGCCCTAGCTGGATTTTCTGCCTGGGTGTTCACAAATGTGTTCTGCCTGTGCTGATCTTAAAATACTACTTTGAACATATTTTTACTGTTTAGACACTAGTAATATCTTTCGTCTAGATTTCAGTCTTTTAAGGGTTTATTTTTATTTTATGCGTTTGAGTGTTTTGCCTACATAGAAGCACACCATGTGGTGTGGGTTCTGGGAACAGAACGGAGATCCTCTGCAAGAGCTCTTAACCACTGAACCATCTGTCCTAGCACAGGAAAAAAGTTGTCTGCAAATTACTAAAGTAGCAAAGTAAAAATCTTCCTTCCATAATTTCCTTCCTCCCTTCCTCACCCCTCTCTTCTCTTTCCCCCTCCTGACTCTTTCCTTCCCTCAGTTTTGGGGTCAGATCCATGGCTTCTCATAAACCACTGAGTTACATCATCAGTCTAAAGTTCTATTTTTTAAAAAAGATTATTACATTTTTGTTTGTGTGTGTGTGTGTGTATGTGGGGGGTGGGTGGACAGGCAATGTGCTTATGGCAGAGTCAGAGGACAGCTTGAGGGGAGTCAGTTGTCTGTCCACCACATAGGTCCCTTGACTTGAACTCAGGTTTGTAGGCTTGGCAGCAGGTACCTTTACCTGCAGAGGCATCCGACACCCAACCAGAATTATAGTTTTTACAAATAGTTAAACATTTTTTAAAAAGTGTGTGTGTGTGTGTCTGTCTGTGAGTGTCTGTCTGTCTGTCTGTATGTATGTATGTATGTATGTATGTCGAAGACATGATATGTGTACACAAGGGCAGGTGCCTGAAAAAGGAGGCTAGAAAAAAGTGTCAGATATGGTGGAGTTGGACTTACAGGCACTTATTTATGAGCCTCCTGATATAGTTGCTGGAATCAACTTTAGATCTTTTGCAAGAATAGTACTTGAATTTAACCAGAGCCATCTCTTTTTTTTTTTTTTTTTTTTTTTTCATTTCCCTCTTTTCAAGTTAGCATACAAAGTGATGGGTTTTGTGATGGTGTTTGCATATGTATTTATTGCTGTGCTTTTTCCTTAAACATCCTTTTCCCCAGCTGACATCTTTCTTTCCCTTTCTTTTTACTTTTATATGGATTTATGTCATGATGTCATGGAACATTGTTAAAACACTGGAATCTAGCCCTTTGCTTTTTAGATTGGGAAAGTGAAATGCAAAATAACTACTGAGATTTACACATCGTGATGTTGGTGCAGAGCTGAGATGCAAATGTCATCTTATTCAAGTATCATGTGTTCTTTCTGATACCATATTATTACTGTGTACAGTATGTAATATTTGTTTTATATATTCCTCCTAGAGATCCAGCACTTTTTATTTTGAAAATAAAAAAATGGGCTCTCAAATCATTGCTCTGAATTTTTGCTCAAATTATGTTCTAATGTGATCTTCCATCTATCTGATTCAGCCTTCGGAGAATCTAGGATTTCTGGTATATGACCTTTTATTTGTACTTTTCAGACTCCATGTATTAGGAGCATTAACAAAATAAGTTGTCTCTTTGTTGAGGCCCATAGCCTTCTAAGAAGTGTATGCTGGTGCTAGGGATGTAGCTCTGTGGGAGGCAGAGGGAGGTTGGATCCTTAGCACCAAAGGGAAAAGACAGTGGATGGCTGCCTTACAGGTTTTGCCGTTAGGAAGTCAAGGATCTTCCTTGACTTATTTGATAAAAATGACTCTCTGGGGGACTTTGAAAGGATATTGTAATGGTTTGGAGGAAGCTTGGAGGGTTTATCATGTAACTAAATGTAATGAGCTAGCTAAATGTTCTTTCTCTGGGTGTTAAAACAGTAACACTTTCACATTTTGTTTGTCAAGCCTCAGCTCTGCAGTCTGCTTGTTAAACACATTGTAACAATCACGTTCCATTTTGTAGCGCTAGAGCTTTTTTTTTTTTTTAACTCTAAAGTTTGTTAATAAAAGCTGTGTTGTCTTGCCTATGATGAGTTCAGTGGTGCAAAGAGCACAGAAACCTGCCAGGCAAAGTTCTTCTGAGTCTTCTCTCCTATAATCCCCCCCACCCCCTTTTCTGTATGTGAGAAAAGGTCTCACTTAACAGCCCTGGTTTGAGCTGAAAATTACTAAGGTAGACCAGGCTGGCCTCAAGCTCACTAAACATCCTCCTGTCTCATGCCTCCCAGGCACTGGGATTGAAGGTGTACTCCGCCAGGCCTCACTGAGTGCTTCCTTTTTTGATCAGAAAAAGATTAGAAGCTATTTTTTCATTTATGCTTTGGTTGGTTAATATGGCTTGCTTTTTTTTTTTTTTTTTTTTTTTTTTTTTTTTTAAATAAACTGCCAAATCCTAGATCTCAGACTGAGGCAGAATTGCAGGTTTGAGGTTAGCCTGGGCTATGTAGTACAGTCTTATCTTAAAACAAAACTACAAGTTAAAAAGTCTGTTGAGCCTGGTGTAGTGGTGCATGCCTTTAATCCCAGTGCCTGGGAGGGCAGAGGAAGAGTGATTTCTTGTGAGTTGAGGCCAGCCTTGTCTACAAAGCAAGTTCCAGGACAGCCAGGACAAACAAGAGAAGTCCTATCTTGAAAAATAAAAAGAAACAGAAAAATTCTGTTGAAATGCTGATTCTTATTTATTTCTGAAATTATCTTTAGGGATTTGCATATTGTATATAAATACGGTATGGGTGATGCCAGCTTTTCTTCAGATGATTTGAATATACATCAGTGAGAGTATGTGGAAAATTTGTTTCAGGTTGGTCTTGACCTTACTCTGTTGAACCTCCTGATCTTCTGCTTCCAAGTCCCCTAAGTGTGGGCCATCTTTCTTTGTGTGTGCAGTGCTGGATCTTGAAAGCGAGGCTTTGTTCTTGCTAGGAGGGCACTTTACCAACTAAGCTATGTTCCTAGCCTGGACTTTTTTTTTTAAGAGTAGGTGCTTCTTAAATGATTTTTCTTTTGTTTAATCGGTCTTGCAAAACTTTTATCACACATCTCTAAATCATGTTATGTATGTAGATCAACTCAAATAATAGAATACTTTGGCACAATGTAGCATCTTTAAAGCATTCGCGCTCTACTGCAGAAACATATTGACAGGGGAGTGGAAAATTTTCCTGGGAAATGCTTCATCATTTTCAGCTACTACAAGTTTTTTAAACTTTAAAAGGGATGTTTTGATTGTTTTCGTGTTCTTGCTATGACCGTTTGCTTTCTATTGTTTTGATAAATACCATGACATCTTGTAGAGAAAGGGTTTATTTGATTTACATGATCAACAATCCATTGTTGAGGAAGGTCAGAACAGAAACTCCAGCAGGAGCAGAGGCAGAAACTGTTATAACTTGCCAATCTTGCTTTTTATTATTTTTTTAAATTAATTAATAGCTGAATAGTTTTATTCCCCCTGCCTACTGTATGGTTCAGAGCACTGGTTGATTTTCCAGAGGACCTGGTTCAATTCCCAGCATCACCAAGTCTGTTCACAACTATCTGTACCTCCAGTTCCTGAAGATCTGACACCTCTTCTAACCTCCTTGGGCACTCCATTATGTATATTTACTATTCCCTATCGATAGCCATAGGACATTGATTCTGTGGGTGAACAAGGGCGGTCAGCAGACCTGTAATCCCAGTGCTAGGGAGGCTGAAGATAAGAAGGGCACAATTTTAGGGCCACTGTATCCTGTATAATGATTTCAAGGCCAGCATGGCTACACAGTGTGACCTGCCTGCCTGCCTGCCTGCCTGTCTGTCTGCCTGCCTCTCACCCCCACCCCAACACACACACATCAAACAGCAACAAAAACCTAACCAAAATGTACATAAAAGTGAGTGCAGATTCCTTCTTCACCACTGATTTCCTAGAAGTGGGCATGCTGGGTCACACCACTATTCTAGTTTTTCCAGGAACCTCCACACTGTAGAGTCCTGCTGTGATGACTTAATGATGAAGTCCCGATTGGCTCAGATAGTTTGGCCCTTGTGTTTGGGGAGGTGGTGCAGCCTTGCTGAAGGAAGGATGTCTCTGGGTGGGCTTTTTGTAGCACCCATTTCCAGTTCACCACCTCTGCATCTTGTTTGCAGTTTACTATGTGATTAGTCTCTTAGCTTGTGTTCCTGTTGCCATGCCTGTCATTTTACTGCCATGTCGCTTTTCTATGATGCTTTCTTACCTCTTTGGAACCATAAGCCAACAGTCTTTTATCACAGCAGTAGAAAAGTAATGAATATACTACCAACACTAATCTCTCAGCTCATCCTCATCTGTGCCTACTTCTTTTTTTAATCACATGGTTTTGATTTGCATTTCTCTAGTGATGAATGAAGAGTATTTTTATGTATTTATTGGCTTTTGTATATCCTGAGAATTACCTACTTACAACATTTGCCTATTTATTATTGTATGTGTGTGTATATACACACACACACACACACACACACACACACACACACACACACATATATTTTAGATAAAGCTTCGTTCTGTAGCCCAGACTGACCTTGAATTAATCTTTTCCCCTCCACCTCTTGAGTGCTGGAACTGTGAGATGTTCTTGCAAGCCCCCTAGTTGCCCACTTATAATTGTATTATTTGTAGTTGAATTGTTTTGAGTTTTTATGTGAATTAATACCATGTTAGAGGAATAGTTTGCCATTGTTTTCTTCCATTTTGTACAGTTTTTTCATTTTTGGTGGTTTCCTTTGTTAGAATGAAATTTTATTTTATTTTTCTTTAATGTATTCAGTCTCATTGGTTAGTTTTTGCTTTTGTTCCTTGATCTTTTGGTATTTTACCTAAAAATCTTGCTCAGACCCTTGTCCAAAAGCATTTTTCTTGTATATTCTTCTAGTGTTTTCATAGTTTTAGAATTAAATTTAAATCTTATCTCCATCTTGAATTATTTTTTATTTACATCAAGAAATAGGGGCAGATGTTTTACTTTTATGCATTTCTATATTCAGTCTTGATTAAAGAAGTATTGATTAAAGAGACTTTCCTTTTTCATCAATATACTTGCCTTTGTTGAAAATTTGATGTTAAATATGTGGACTTAGTTAATTTTTTCCTAGTTATTTGTATATTTTTAAAAAGTTAAGTTTTGTATGTTGATTTTTGTTGTTTTGCCTTTTTGTTTTTGGAGGGAGGGTCTCCCTCTCCTCCCTCCCCCTCTCCCCCTCTTTCCCCCTCTTTCCCTCCCCCTCCCCCCTCTCTCCCTCCTCCTCTCCCCCCCCCCATCCTCTGTGGCCCTGGCTGGCCTTGAATTTACAGAGGTCTGTCTAATTCTGCCTCATGAGTTAATTTTTGTTTGTTTTTGTTTTTTGAGACAGGTTTTCTTTGTATAACAGTCCTGGCTGTCCTGGGACTTACCTTATAGACCAGGCTGGTCTTGAAATCACAGGGATCTGCCTACCTCTGTTTTAAAGCGCTGGGATTGAAGGTGCGTGCCACCACACCTGGCAGGGGTAATTTTGATATCGTATAGCTGTAATGGACTTTTTAGAATCTCTAGGTTTTTCTATATAAAAAAAATTATTCTCTCTACTGTGGTTACATTTCTGTTGATGTGCTGATATGCTAAAAATGCTCTGACCAAAAGCAGCACAGAGGAGGGGAGGGGAGGAATGGGTTTATTTCAGCTTGTAGGTTACTCTACCATTATTGAAAAATCAGGGCAGAAAGTCAAGTAGGAATTTAAAGCAGAAACTCTAGAGAAACATTGCTTGCTAGCTTATTTACCGGCTTACCATTTACCGGTGTGTGTGTGTGTGTGTGTGTGTGTGTGTGTGTGTGTGTGTGTGTGTGTGTGTGTGTGTTTTAATACAGCTTGGGCCACCTGCCAGGCACAGTGGTTTGGGTCTTCCCACATCAATTAGTAACTAAGCTAGCTTCCCACTGACTTGCCCAGAGGCTAGTCTGATCTGGGCAGTCCCTCAGCTGAGACTCTCAGGTGAGTAAGCTGTGCTAATAGTTAAGGCTAACAAGGGCACTTCAACAAGAAGGGGTAGTTTGAATCCCTTACTTTTATTTTGAAAAATATTTATGTGTATGAGTGTTAGTCTGTGTGTATGTATGTGTGTTGGTGTCCCTGGAGGCCAGAAGAGGGTATCGGATTCCCTGGAACTGGTGTTACCAAGTGATGGAGCAGCCATGTGGGTGCTTTGAACCAAACCTGTTAGTTCTTCAAGAGCAGCAAGTGCTCTTAACTGCAGTTAACTCTAGCTCCAGAATTTCCCGTATTTCCATTTATTCGTGTGTACGTGTTTGTCTGTGGGTGAGTGCCATGTGTGTTTAGGTTCTCCACAGAGGCCAGAAGAAGGTGTTGAGCTCCTTGGAGCTGGAGTTATAGGCCTTTGTGAGCCACTGGATGAGGGTACTGAGAACTGAACTGGGCTCTTCAGGAGGAACAAATGCTCTTACCACTGTGCTGTGTCTCCAGCTCCCACATTGTTATTTTTTGATGAAAAACGATTATTATTGTGTGTGTGTTTGGTATGTATGGATGTTTGCTTGCCACTGTATGTGGGAGGTCAGAGGATGATAACTTATGGGGAGTTGGTTCTTTTATTTTTACATGGGTCCAGGGATTGATCACGTTGTTGGATTTTCGTAGCAAGAGCTTTTATCAGATGCACCTTTTTCTTCATTTCGTCAGAATTTTCTCTGTTGTCCTATTGTTTGGTGCTGAGGTTGAACCACTAAACATTTACTCTGTTGCTGAGCTGACTGAGTTGTCCCGCACTCCTGGCTTTGTGTTAGGTAGCATGACTACTAAGTGCTTTGGAGAAGGTTTTTTGTTTTTAAAAGTTTAAAATAATAATAGTAATATAATGATAAAATTATTATTTTGTGTAAGGTTTCTATGTTTTCCCCTTCTTTTTAAGCACAAACTGTAAGTGCTTGCTTGCTTAGTAGTCTCTAAGTCTGGGAGTCTTTTTTATTTTTTTCTCCTTTTTTGTTTGTGGCTTAAGCCTAACTAGATATTTTCAAAAGACCTATCTTCAAAGTAAGTTATTCTTGTATTTTATATATTGAGTTTTCAATGCCAAAATTTGAGGTACTGCTTACTAATATGCTAAACAAGTGTCCTACCACTGAGCTATAGTCTCTGGCTCTGATTTCTTTGTCTTTTTCTTTCTTTCTTTCTTTTTTTTTTTTTTTGTTTGTTTGTTTGTTTGGTTATTTTATTTATATTTCAAATGTTATCCCCCTTCCTGGTTTCCCCTCTGTAATCCCCCCATCCCATCCCCCTCCCTCCTGCTTCTATGAGGGAGCTTCCCCACTCACCCACCCACTCTCGCCTCCCCACCCTGACATTCCCCTACACTGGGGCATCCAGCCTCCACATGACCAAGGGCCTCCCTTCCCATTGATGCCAGACAAGGGTATCCTCTGCTACATATGCTGCTGGAGCCATGGGTCCCTGCATGTGTATTCTTTGGTTGGTGGTTTAGTCCCTGGGAGCTCTGGGGGGTCTGATTGGTTGATATTATTCTTCCTATGATGTTGCAAACCCCTTCAGCTCCTTCAGTCCTTTCCTTAACTCCTCCATTGGGGACCCCCTGCTCAGTCCAATGCTTGGCTGCGAGCATCCACATCTGTATTTCTAGCCCTGATTTTTAAAGAACAATTTTTATTTGCAGAATTCTTCACTCATTAAAATTTTTTGACAGTTTGTTGGTTTCCTTTTCTTTGGCACTTTCTAAAAAAGTTTTTGTGTTCCTTTAGAAGTGTCTTGTTAACATATTTCTTTACGTTTGTCGTGTCCCTGTGTTGGTATTTTATGCATCTGGTAGGTTAGTAGTCTCTGCCAATTTTAAGAGTGGCTTTCGTACTAAAGCATTCTTGGCAGTGTTTCCTACTTTTATTTGGATAGACTGTTGGCTTTGGTTTCAGGTAGATGCTTTAGCATAGTTTTTGAGTAGTTTCTTCAGCTATAGTTAATTTGAGAATGTCTGTAGATGTCTGTGGGACTGTGATCTTAGGGTGGTGGGACTGCAGCATGGTAAGCTGTCGCTCCCTTAGGCAGGTGCGTTTGTCACCTGCTCCTGATGAGGTACATCTAGCAGTTAGGAGGGGGTGCTGGCCACTGACCACATGAAGGCAGGCATGCCCCAGGGCTTTGGGATCTAGCACAGCATGTTTCAGTAGGGTAGGGTGTGGTGTCTGCCAGTGTGTCAGTGCTGTCTGGTGGTTAATGCTGACCAGTGGGTAAAGATGGAGTACATATACAGTCTTTTGTAGGATGACTGTTCAGGGAACTCTGCCTACCTGTTTCCCATGTTGGGTGGATGGGTGTTGCAGTAAATACTAAAAAAAATTAATATCTCACACTAATGCTGGCACCGTAAGGCCACATGGCATTAGCAGAGCGGGAATGTTCATCTCATTGGTGGCCGGTTCTAGGGCACCATGCCACACTACCCCCAGCTACTCTCTGGCCTAGGAGGTCTCTCTGCCCATTGCTGGCCACCTTCTCCCTCTTGTTTCTGTCAGCCCGGAACTCTCTGGTCCCAGCAACCCTGTAAAATCAGGACTCTAGAGATCCCAGCAGCAGCTGGCCTATTGTGGCTCCCTGCTGTGGACTCTGCCCATACTCCCAGTAACTGACCCCTGGTCCTAGCAGCGGTTACTCTCCCGAAGCTCTCTGTTGCAGCTCTGTTTACATTCCTGGCATCTGCCCCCTAACAGTTATAGTATAAACTCCCAGCAACCCGTTAAAATTAATACTCAAAAAGCTTATAACTTAGCAATCAGATTTATGTGTTAAACTCTCAATTCACAATACGTCCACACAATAAACTCAGAGCCAATTGATAATGATATAAAGCGCCCACCTAAATTGAGCTGTAAAAATCCATCCCTTAAGAAATAGTCATAACTGCTGGAGTCATTATACTCCAGGTCACTCTTCTCTGCCTCCATCTTGGTTCTTCCTTTTCCCCCCTCTTCTCTCTCACCTTACAAAAACTTTGTTCCTGCCTTACATTTTACTGTCCAATTACAGGCCTCAACTTAACTTGTGCCAGCGCTCACCTGCATATAGACATCAACCTACAGAGAAGACTAAGCATCAGTTTCTTAGGGCCAGTTTTCTGATCCACAGGTCGCAGACAGAGAGGGAAGTAACTGGTAGGAATGGCTTTTGAAACTTAAAGCCTTCTGTCAATGACACAGCCCCTCTAACAAGTCCATCCCTCCTCATCCTTCTCAAAGAGTTCCCCTAAGCGATAACCAAACATTCACATATATGGCCTCATGAAGACCATTCTTATCCAACCACCACAACTTAGTTCCTGTTTTCATGCTATGCAGTGTCTTCTCTACATTCCCACCATACTTCAAAAAAAAACCTCAAATACTACAGTGAAGTAGTTGGGTTTTTTGGTGTTGAGTTTTTTTCTTTTTTGCATGTTTTGGTTCTTTCCGTATAAGCCAGGTACCCCCTACTCAGCCATCTTAATTAAATCATCTTAATGTAAAACCTTAGGCTTAGAGAGCCTAGATAAAGCATAGTCTTGAAGACCTGAATTGTAGAATCTAAGAAGTCCTTACTGCTCTTTGCTTTGTCATCTAAGTGCAGAACCCAAGAGACTCGTATACTTTTAAGATGGAGAAGAAGGGGAGCTTAGGGCAGTGGATATACCTGAGACCTCATGTATTTGGGACAGTCATATGTTTGGGCTACCTAATGAGCTGGGCTACACGATGACATTCTTTATCTCAAAAAGAAACAAAACAAAACAAAATGGGGGAAGGAAGTTAGAAGCTAAAGTCCTTGCCTGTAACCCTAGCTGCTTGAGAGGCTTTGGCAGTAAGATCTTACTACATTTGAGGTAAGATGTAAAACCCACATAGTTGGGGGTGGGGATGGGGCATAGAAGGATTTAAAGCCTCAAAGTGCAGGATCAAATTGATGTTTTGTTTTGTTGTATTTGCTTTGCAAACCCAAGACCTCTAAGGTCTCTCAGTACTGTTTTGAAATACCAAAGAAAGAATGCACTTTTAGGATTCAATGGGAGTTTGTACATGTTTTACCACTTATACGTTCCTGGGTGAACACTGGTTGGGAACAAGGGTTCTCACAGCTCCTATAAGAACAGCAGTATCTATACATAGGCAAAACAGAGAAACAGAATCCTAGTGCTCAAAGATGGTATTTGATAACTTCTAACTTCTAATGGATACACTTTACTATCTTCAAAGGAAGGATTGGCTAGAACCTCCTCCCACTCAAGCATTCACCATTACAGTCTACAGAGGATCTGCAAGGTCAGCAGTGTCACTAGGACTGCTTCAGGAACTGACACTGCAGTGGTTCTCACAGTATTTGTTTTGTAGGATCTACCATGTAGCCTAGTTTGGACTTGAACTTGTGTTTCTTTTCTTGCTGAACTCTTAAATGTTGAGTTTAGAGGTGCGTACCTCAGTACCTGGCCTATATTTTCTAATGAAATTGTCCCCTCTTCATAGTTAACATTCATACTTGTATAAGAAGCTGCTCCAGGCAGTGAATGCATCTCTTTTCCTATTTATGTATTTCTCTCTCTCTCTCTCTCTCTCTCTCTCTCTCTCTCTCTCTCTCTCTCACACACACACACACACACACACACACACACACACACACACACCCCTGTATTTTTCCCAGCATCTGTAAAAAATGAGAGAGAGAATGAGTTTGGGCCATAAACCAGCAGGAGAGGGACAGCAGTTCACCTTTATAAGAGGTGGTGTTTTCAGGGAATCACCAGATGGCTCAGCAGTAAAGATGCTCGCTATCAAGCCTGATGACCTGGGTTCCTTCCCTAGAACGCAGAGAGCAGAAGGAGGGAATTGCCTCCCACAAGATGTTCTCTGACCTACCCTTGCATCACGAAGCTTGCTCTATTTCTTGATAAAAAGACAATGTACCAGAGGTGTAAGCCCTATATTAGAGATTGTTGGACAACCAAAAGAGGACAGCCAGCAGCAGCAGTCTGTCTGTAGTTTCTTCCACTGAGGGAGCTAAAGTAGTAGAGGTAGAGGTGAGAGAAGTGCACATAATGGGAAGAGCTAGTAGTCCAGCACTAGCCATCAGAAAAAGGAGCAGTTATCTTGAAATAGTGGTGACACTTGGGGATACCCACTTTATTCATATGAAGTAAGTACAAGTATATGTCAGACTTAACTTGGCAAGCTTTCAATGGACTAGCTTATGTGCATATATTAGTTTTCTAAAAATCCATGAAAATTATTCTTCTCCTGTGTTATTTCCAAAGCTCTGAGTTTTGTTTGTTTAAGAGTGTGTGTTATTTCAAAGGACAGAGCAGTATTAGGGGTGATTTTATCACAAAGTTGCTCAGTACCAGATAGGAGGGTCTTGCTTCCTGCTTTTGCTTTGCAGCCTAGACTTGTGGACTCTGGTTGTCAATAGTACACTGTATCTCAGGAGACAAGTGCCATTTTAAACATTTTATAAAAATCTAAAAATTTTGCATCACAGTTCCTCTAATGGAAGTATTGATTTTATTATACTTTATGGAACCCTTGGGTATTTAATAGAAGATATTTTCATGAGCCCTGATTTTTGCTATGATCTATTAAAATAAAGTTATCCTAGGTTTTAAAATATACCACCTCACAAATCTGCTGAAAATAATACCAAAATGTAGATGCTCATCACCTGATGAGTTAGTGAAATGTATATGACACTATGGAATATTACTCAGCATTAAAAAGTCATGAAATATTGATTCAAGGTGTAACATTGTTGAACTTTAGGAACATTGTGCTGTGAAAGATCCTACTCATAGGACTGCAGAGATGGTTCAAGATTAAGTAAGTACACTTCCAGGTTCAGTTTCCAGCACGTAAATGGTGTCTCAAACCTGTTACCCTAGTTCTGAGGATCCAACACCATCATCTGTCCACCACTGGCCTTACGCATACAAGTGATATACAATCATACTTGATGGGCAAGATACGCATATATATAAATAATTTAAAATAAAAACTAAGAAAAAAAGTCACAAAAGCTACAACATTGGCATATGTTTTAGTTTAGATGGACCTTTAAAACTATTTTTAAAAAACCCCCACAAAATACATGATTCTGTTTGTGTAACGCTTCCAACAGATTTAAATATGGAGGTTCTATAGCTTCCTGATTACACAAAAATCATCACACACTTTGTTTTTTATCTAAAATTTTTTATTTACATGTGTATATATGACTGTGCGTGGAGGCTGGAAGATATGGGATATTCTCCTATAACTTTCTTCCTATTCCTTTTGAGACAAAGTCTTTCCCTGAACCTAGGGCGTGTGTTTTCTCATCTAGGCTGGAAGCAAGCAAGTCAGAGTTGGAATTAAAGCAAGTGTGGATGTTCAGTTTATTACATCCCGGGGTTGTGATGCCTCAGGGTTACACAGCAAGTGCATATAACAAAAGTGCTCATGACCACCAAGCCATCTCTTCAGTTCCTAGTATGCATTTTAGGTAGGTAAGTTTTATGATCTGTGAATTACATCTCTATAAAGTTATTACAAAAGGAAAGTTTCAGTTCAGATATTCTCGTCAGGTGGTACAGACGAATGCTACCTACTTGAATGCCTTAGCAGGACTTAAAACTTAAACTGCAAATAGTTTAAAATGTATCTTTCGGAGAGAAGATAGGCATTAAACATAATTGAAGACCAAGTCTCCTAGAAAAATCTGATTAAGTAAAAGTACTCACTACTGTAACCCTTTTTGAGAACTCTTCTCTTTTGCTCCTGGTATTTTGGCATCTAAGTAGTAGTCGAGAGAATGCATTCCAGGACATGATTATGCTTGCCAGTAATCTTAGCATCTGGAGGCAGAAAGGTGCCAAGTTCAAGGCTATTTTGGACTGCATAGTGAGATCCTGCCTAAAGACAGGATAGAAAAGATGCTTCTCTCAATAATCCAAAGGGAGGAGCAATTTAACAACTTCTTAGGGGCTTCCTTTTAAATTTGAGTAGACAGACAGGATTAATAGATATGAGACAAGCTTTACATATAAGAAAATGAAGCAAATAGGAAAAAAAGAATTCAACCAAAATAACAACAAAAATCTGTTAAACTATTGTATAACAAGGACAGAACAATAAAGGATGAAAGATTAGTGACCTTTCACAAAGGAAAAAGGATACCAATGACAAAAAGGTAAGATAAAATGTCAGACTGGAAAGTCAACTTCCAAATAGTAGAAGTATTGATCATATCATTAAAACAGAAAATGAAGTTAATCAGTAAAAGGTTGAAGAATTCCTGTAGTTGAAGAGTGAGATTTTGTATGGTACTTTTTTTTTTTTGAGCTGGGGACTGAACTCAGGGCCTTGAGCTTGCTAGGCAAGCGCTCTACCACTGAGCCAAATCCCCTGTATGGTACATTTTTAATGAGAACTTGGAAATTGGAATACTTTACTTTTGTTGTAGCCAATGAGAGGGATATACTACTAATTGTGTCTAAATCATATAGCAAGTACTTTAGGATGGGTACAGTATCACAACTATTTATTTATTGTATGTGGATACACTGTTGCTATCTTCAGACACACCAGAAGAAGAGTTGGATCCCATTATATATGGGTTGTGAGCCACCATGTGGTTGCTGGGATTTGAACTCTGAACCTCTGGAAGAGCAGTCAGTGCTTGTAACCTCTGAGTCATCTCTCTACCCCTCCCCCACACCCCCTCTCTCACACCACCTTTCCTATACCCCCTCTCTTATACCCTCACCCTCAGCTATCTTTTTTTTTTTTTTTCCGGAGCTGGGGACCGAACCCAGGGCCTTGCGCTTACAAGGCAAGCGCTCTACCACTGAGCTAAATCCCCAACCCTCAGCTATCTTTTAAAAATATAATTTGCCATACATTGAGTAATGTTCTTGATGTCATTAGGATATTTCACAGATAGTATCAGCTTAAGATAATTGGAGTAAAACTTTCCTCAGTCTTCCTCATTTTATCAAATGTTATTTCTTCCTTTACCACGAACTGGCCTTTAACTTACATAGATCTGCCTGCCTTTGCCTCCAGAGAGTTCTGAGAACTAAAGGTTCATGCCACCTCACTCATTAAATGGTGTTTCTGTCAGGAAGTCATGTGCCATATCTGATACC
The DNA here is from genome assembly GCF_011064425.1 of Rattus rattus. Classification (NCBI taxonomy): domain Eukaryota; kingdom Metazoa; phylum Chordata; class Mammalia; order Rodentia; family Muridae; genus Rattus; species Rattus rattus. The sequence goes on along the minus strand of NC_046161.1, from coordinate 91,838,529 downwards.
TTTCTTTTCCTTATTCTAGTCCATATACATTATATTTCCAAATGCTTCTTGAATTCTTTAAACACATTATTATTATTATTATATTTTATTATTATTATTATTATTTGCGTATCTGTGTGTGTGCTTGTGAGTGTGTACATACATGATATGTGGAGGGGCACATGTGCCACAGTTCATGTATAGAAATCAGAGGACAACTTTGTGGAGTGGATTTTCTTCCATCTTTATATGGTTCAGGGGTATGGAACTCAGGTCTTCAGGTTTGCATGACAAGTGCCTTTATTTACCTGCTGAGTCATTTTGCTGACCTTTGGAGTCTTAATTACTTGTCTGACTAGGGTCTCATAACCCTGGTTGGCCTCAAGCTTAATACTCAGCTGTGGAATTATAGGTATGCATCACCATACCTAGTTTTATGTGGTGGTGGGGATCAAAACCAGTGTTTGTTTGTTTTTGTTTTTTTTTTTTTTCTTTTTTCCGGAGCTGGGGACCGAACCCAGGGCCTTGCACTTCCCAGGCAAGCGCTCTACCACTGAGCCAAATCCCCAACCCCAAAACCAGTGTTTGATCCTCTGGTGGTCACCATTTTGATCAGTGGTTGACCCCTGTATGCTGGTAATTTCTGCATTCGAGGCAGACATTCTAAATTATACATTCTAGGCAATCACTTCTGACTGGCTGCATTTTCAGCCAGTAAATTCTTTTATTTTCTATTTATATTAGTACACTAGTCAACTGCAAGCCACCATCATTGCTGTCTTTATTTTATTTGGATTATTGGTCTCTGGCTGTTGTTATATGTATTTTTTGTTGTTAAATATAAACATTTTACAGTCTTAAGGTTTTTGCCCCCTTTTTCTTTTTTAAGCTGAGGCTGCTCTGAAACTCAGGATTCCCTCCTTCAGTCTTAACTGCTTTCAAGTCTATAGTTTAGTATTATTAAGTATATTCATGTTGTAGGGTAGTCTTTCATCTTGGTATGAACTCTTTACCCATTTAAAAAAAAGTCCCCATTCTCTCTGCTAGCCCCTAGCAACTACTTTCTAATCTGCTTTTTCTTTTATGTGAGTACACTTGTCACTGTCTTCAGACACACCAGAAGAGGGCATCAGATCTCATCACAGATGGTTGTGAGCCACCATGTGGTTGCTGGGAATTGAACTCAGGACCTCTGGAAGAGCAGTCAGTGCTCTTAACCACTGAGCCATCTCTCCAGCCCTCTAATCTGCTTTTTCTTTCAATAAGAAATTTCTTTCAAATTTCTTAAATGTTGCACATAGAATAGTAGAACGGTCTTTTTGTGACTGTGCTCTCTGCTAGGTTGTATAATAGTTCTGTTTATAATATTTTTGGGGAACTATCATTACTGTTAGGGTCCAAGAATCACCGAAGGAGACTCTACACTTAAATAGTATACAAAGGCAAAGAGTGTTTGTTCTGCAGAAATTACCAGCATGCAGGGGTCAACCATTGGTTAAAATGTTGACCACTAGAGGACCAAGCAGGCTCCTTTTCATGCAGGACTAGGGGAATTTTCTAGAAGGGTTGGGTAACCTCTCACATGATTGGTAGCCAGCAAAGCAGTGACATTAGTGCACTTTTGATTGGCTGCTATGCTAGTTTCACTATATTTGGTGATACTGTGAATAGTTTTTAGAAGCCAGCTCTGTTTTGGCCTTGTTCTCTCCTCCAGCAAGATATCCCAGGAGCTGACTCAGCTCCATACTTAGCAGCTCCATTATCAGTGCCTTCCTCTGAGGAGCCTAGATTACCTGGGGAGTGAAAATTTTATTCCCAAGATTTTTGGACCTCTCAATACTGTATAGAGGAATTTTAATCCAGCAACATGACTGCTCTGGCAAGGAATCAGATCTAAAGACCTTCTAGGTCTGTGTTACCTGGCTGGAATGAGTCAGATAAGTCTACTGTCATGACGATAAACAGAAAAGAGAGGCTACTTAAGCGCAGCACAGGGCGGAGAGTTCGTTCAGTTCATCTAATTTAGGGGCAGATTTTCCAAGCAGAGCAATTCAGTCAAGCCAGTTTGAATCGGTTAACTTAGAGAGGTGTTTGAGTCAGAACAGCTGAGTTGAACCAGACAGCCAGGGTTCAGAACAAGCTAGAAAGAGTGAGTTATTCAGTAGTAAGTTTTGGAGGCTGAGATATTCTAGGCCTAGGTTAGCAGATGGAAGCTGGAAGTTGAAGCTTTCTAGGTTCAGGCTTGCAGAAGATTAGATAGAATAAAAACTAGAAGCTTTTAGGCCTAGGCCTAGAGATAGACACTCTGTAGGCTCGGCCCAAGGTGAGTAGTTACGTATTCACACAGCTTGGCTCCATCACTTCATCTGAAGAAATAAAAGCAACGTTTACAGTACTGTTTCATAGCTATTGTAATAATTTTATGTCGCTATCAGTAATGTACCAGAGTTCTGATTTCACCACTTCTTATTAGATATGAGGTGATATCTCTGTGAATTTTGGATTAGCTTATCTCTAATGACTGGTTTTGATGTTTATTATTTAATGTTAGTTGGAGATTTATGTATATTTAGAAAAGTATTTCTCTTTTATTTAAATTGGGCAATATTCTTGTTGTTGCTGTTGGTTTTTGTTTTGTTTTGTTTTTGAGGTCAGGATTTCTCTGACTTAATGGGAAAAGAATTTTCATACCAGGATAAAAAGGTAGAGGAGACCTACTGTCCTACAGTGCGGATATATGGTTTTGTTTTGTTTTCAGAACTCTAGCTAAGGCTGACTGTAACTCAGTGTAGCCCCTGGCCATAAATTCCTGGCCATAACTCTGCTTCAGTCTTCTGAGTATTGGTATTATAGGCACGAGCCATGAGCTTCCTGCCTTAATAGGTTTTTTTTTTCTTTTAAATCTCTTACCTTTTAAAAAATTATTTCACACAGCAGCCAGAGAAATGTTTTTAAGATTTCTATATTAGGTATGATTCGTTACTGTGTCCAACAAGCTACAAATCTTAGCGACAACACAGTTCGTATTATCTTCAAATATCACTGTCTAAGGTGTGTGTTAGGACACCTTTGCTCCATGCAGTTACTTAGAGACGGAAGCTCCTCTGTCTTTATGTTACCACCACAATCAGAAGCAGTGGCTTCTGATGTTGAGTTGAAAAGGGAAATGTGTATAGGGAAGCTTAAAGTACTGGATTAGAAGTGGTCACTTCTTTTACCCATATTGGTCATAGCCACATCATGTTCTCTTTGTAGAAATTTATGCATTTCTGAAAAATGTAGGATAGCAGTAAGCTGATGAAGAGAGCACAGATATTAATGAATGGGAGCAGTAGCTGTCATAGTGGGTATTCAACTATGATTTCCTTCCTTAAAATCCTTTTGTGCATATGTATATGTGTTCTCGAGTGTGTGTGTGTGTGTGTGTGTGTGTGTGTGTGTTTGAGAGAGAGAGAGAGAGAGAGAGAGAGAGAGAGAGAGAGAGAGAGAGAGAGAGAGCGAGAGCGAGAGAGCGTGTGCATGTGTCAGGCACTAATACACACTTGTGATGTTGAGGCCAGAGGCTGAAGTTGGATAGTTTCCTTTATTGTTTATTTATTTGAAGTGGGGTCTTTTACTGAACCTGAAACTCACTGAATCGGCTAGACTGGCTGGTCAGTAAACCAAGAGATCTTTCTGTTTTCATGTCCTCAGAACCAAGATTATGAATACACACTGCTTTTTTTTTTTTTTTTTAATACAGGTGCTAGAATCTGAACTCGGATCTATACTTATGTTCTGTTCATCTTACTGAATGAACCATTTCCCCAACACCCAGTCTTCATCTTTCATATGTGGACATATGAACATCTGAGTCAGTTCTGATGTGAACTAAATATAAATAGGCTTCAGAGTGAATACCATCCAGATACTTGAACTCAAATGACATCAGCTTAACAATGGCGTGTGTGTACAGAATTCCCACAATGTCTTGTTATATCACATAGATCCCATTTCTAATTTTAGTATATGTGCTGCCGAAGCAAGCGCTAGATCCCATTTCTTTAGCTCATTTTTCCTCAGTCTTTTTCTTCCTGTTTCTTAGTTCATTTAACTTCAGTTATAGATTTTCATATATGCTGATTCCATGCACTCAAATCTGCCTTTGAATGTTTCTAGTGAAAATTTCAACTTAGAATTTCTTTTAGTTTCAATTTTATTTTCTCTCTCTTTGCCTTTCTTTATGCCTTCCTTTAATTTTTAGGTTATTTTTGAGGCAGCTGTTTTAAAAGCATTATGTAGTTTAGATCCAACTTTTCCTTCTCTAGGAAGATTCCATTGGTTCTCTCCCTCCCTCTTCTCTTATAATAGGCATATTTATTTGTTTCTTTGTGTACTTTGTGTATATGTTTCCTTTTCTTTCTTTTTTTTCTTTTCTTTTCTTTTTTTTGGAGCTGGGGACCAAACCCAGGGCCTTGTGCTTGCTAGGCAAGCGCTCTACCACTGAGCTAAATCCCCAACCCTACGTGTATATGTTTCCTTATGTGTAGTGTGAGTGCTAAGGCCAGAATTTAACCTTGGGTCTCACTCCCCCTCTTCGACAGGATATTTAGTCCTAGCTGCCTTGGAGTTTGCTATTAGCTTCAAAGTTTTTATGCTCATAACAAACACTTTACTGACTGACCTATTTCCATAGTCCTCTTTCACTTTCTGATGTTGAAAACTGTACATCCAAATCTTCTGTGGTAACTCTGGGAATTAGTATTCCTTTTCTTAGGGTTATTTCTTCCTTTGCTTGTCACTACCTTCTCTGTCCCATGTCCTGTGTGCTCTTGTCTTTCCTGAGTATTCACATGGCCTTTTAGTCACCTCAGTTTACGTGTTTTCTTTTGAATATCTTGATCTATTATTGGCTCCTAAAAGAGGATAACAGAAAAATGGAGGGAGAAGAAAAACAATAAAAGACAATTCTTTAAGTTTTCTTCAATCTGAGAAGGAAGGATTTATACTTTAGAGAAATGAAATGTTGGCAGCCTGCTTATGCCTGTATGTAGATGATGAGAAGCCATAATCAGTTACTATACACAGATTTCCTAGTATTTGGGAAGTATTTGGGTGAGATTTTTCCTTTTTTTTTCTTTCATAGAGTATCCATACATTTTTTTCTTCCAGTGCCTCACAGTTTTATAGTTTTCTTTCTTTTTTTTTTTTTTTCGGAGCTGGGGACCGAACCCAGGGCCTTGCACTTGCTAGGCAAGCGCTCTACCACTGAGCTAAATCCCCAACCCCTATAGTTTTCTTTAGTGGCAATTACATTTCTTTCTTTCTTTCTTTTTTTTTTTAAATAGGATATTTAAAATTGGATTTTAAATTGCCAACCCTGGAATTAATATTAAAAAGGTTTTTTAGTAATTCTTTCAGAATTTCATACAATGTATTTTGAACATTTTGATCCCTCTTCCATATCTCCTCCCATACTCACAACCCATATCCATCCAACTTTGTGTCCTCACCTTTTTTAACCCATGAAGTCATGTTAGTGCTGCCTGTCTACTCCGAGTTATATGGCCTTTGCCTGGCACTGTTTAGACCTCTTAGGGGCTACACCCTTAAAACTAAAACTACCTCTCCTGGTAACTGTCATTCACCAATAGTTCCTCAATAGATATGGGACTTTGTACCCCTACCCCTCCACGTTGGGATTTTTTATGGCTTAAACTTGTGCAGACCTCATGCATGTTGTTACGACTGCCATGAAGTCATGTGCAGCTGCCATATTGTGTCTGAAAAAATGGTTTCCTTGTGTACTACCTCTGGTTTTTGCAGTCTTTCTGTCCCCTCTTCTGCCATGGTCCTTGAGCCTTGAGGCAGGTTGTGTGATACAGCTATCTCATTTAGGGAGGAGCACACCACACTTACTCTCTGCAACATGACCAGTTGCAGGGTTTGTGGTCATCTCTTATCTTCTGTAAAAAGCAGATCCTCTCATGAGAGGTTTGATAGAGGTGCAAATCTCTGTGTATAATGAGGAGTTGTAAGGTTCAGCTTAATCCTATGTCCCATTAGCAGAGTGCAGTAATAGGGTCTCCTCTAGGAATGTAGACTCCATGTAAGCACAGGTTCTTGGCCGTGATAAATGTGCCAGGTAGGAGATCCATCTTGTGGAGAAGCCTTAAGTCCAGTTGCAGTGGTTGGTTATTGTCATGACATTCTTTCTAACAGTGGGCATATCTTGCCAGACAGCTCATTAGTATAACTCACAGGGTTCATAGCTGAATAAGGTTGACAATTTCTTTTCTCTCCCCATAATATGAATAGCACCTTCCAGTGCTGTGAGAGCTGATGAGTGGGAATAAAGCTTCCTGGGATAGCAGCTTGATGTCTTCATGTTCTTTGATTCAAGCATGTGATGTCTTCAGCAAAAGGGTCTTAGTCAAGTTCTGTCATGTAACTGAGGACAGTAGGGATAGCCTATAGCGAGGGTGTGTATAGAACCTCATTCCTGACATTGGGCTTTTTATTGTCATGAGTTAGAGACATTTTTGTCCCATTATAGGGTACTCTCGTAAGCTCTTTTTATATGTTATTTGTTTATATGTTAGGAAGCTTCTGCAGTCAGAATTTTTCATACAGCTATTCCAGAAGATCTTTATTGTTAGTTATCCTTCCTTGTATTCCCTCTGTCTTGCCTTCCCACACACCACCCCATTTAATCTGTTCTACTCAATTATTCTGTACCCCATTTTTTCTGTACCCCATTTTTATAATTGCATTCTATTTCTCTCCTTTGAGACCCACCCCTCTCTGTTACCTAACTAATTTCCCTTCTAACTTAATTGGATTTTTATTGTTATGATAAAACACCATGACCAAAAGCAACTTGGGGAGGAAAGGGTTTATTTCAGCTTACAGCTCTCAGGTCACATGCTATCACTAATGGAAATCAGGACAGGAACCTGAAGGCAGGAATTAGATGCTCACTCTTTTGCTCCTCATGCTTTGCTCAGCCTGCCTTATAGCATCCAAGATCACTAGCCCAGAGGTGGCACAGCCTGTGATGAGCTGGGTCCTCTCACATAATTGAACAATCAAGAAAATACACTACAGGCTTGCTTACAGGCCAGTTTTAGTGGGGGCATTTTCTTAATTGAAGTTTCTTCTTCCCCAGTGACTTCAAGCACAGAGCTTGACTTTCTGGCTATTGTGAATAGAGCAGCAGTAAACATGGATGAACACATATCTTTGTAGTATGATGCAGAATCTTTGGGGTGTATACACAAGAATGGTATAGCTGGATCATGTGGTAGAATTAATATAGTGACTTGACTGCATATAAGAGAATTATTTAATATACACAAAGATTCATTTTTGTAAAATGAAAATTACTGAAGATAGTGGTGCTAAATGGCACAACATTGTAAAGGTATTTACTGCTGTGGGATTGTATACTTAAATCGTTTAAAACGTAGCTCAGATGGTAATTTTTTTGTATTCGATTAGTTTTCTTGGGTGCTATTAAGAAAACAGTACAGATACAGTGGCCTAGACAACAGAAAAATTTTTTTCACCATTTTGGGAAGATAGTAAGTCTGAGGTTAGGTTCAGCAGAGTTCTTGAGAGCCTCCTCTCCTACGCTTTAACCTTTCTCCTATCTTGGGCTTCTGGGTGGCTGTTTTCTCTCTCTAAGTGAACCAAACTTTTCCTACAGGAGCACCAGTCGTGCTGGATAAGGGCCTGTTAGTAAACTTATAAACTCATTGTTCCTCGTTTACCTTGTTTATTTTACATTATTCACTATAGTCTGAAATTCCAAAGGGAGGAAAAGCTTTGGAGTGTTATTGTAAATTTCTAGGACTCAACCATAAAAGTAGGTAACACTTTACATTGTTTCTATTCATAATGAGTCTATGTGACTTTCATACACTACTTTTTTGTTTGTTGTTTGTTTTGTTTTTGCTTTTCTTTCTGTTTGGTGAGTTTTTGAGCTAAGAGTTGTTATAATGTTTCTCTACCCAGCCCTCGCTATCATAAAACTCACTCTGTAGTAAAAAAAGGCCTCTAACTCACCAAGGTGTGGTCCTGCTATGATACTCTGTAGATTTTATATTCTGCCTTATGTGAAGGTAACATTAATGTCAATGAAACACCAGCCCATGATGCACCCCATCAATAACAGAATTATTTAATATCTTGATGAAGAAACCCATCATGCATAATAGTGAATGAGCAAAAATCTATTAGAAAAAACTAGAAACCAGAGCTTCCTAATAATAATTCTCAAAAAAAGTAACAGATATATGAGACAATATTTAGATATCAGAACAAATTTAGATCTAAAACCAGATTACAATGTTAATAAGAAAAAAGTGACCTCATTTCAAGTGAGAAACATTATTTTTTTTTTTCTTTTTTTTATTTCAATTTTTTTAAATTGTATTTTTTTTTTCTTTTTTTTCTTTTTTTTTCCGAGCTGGGGACCGAACCCAGGGCCCTTATGTTGTTAGGCAAAGCGCCTACCACTGAGCTAAATCCCCAACCCTTAAATTGCATTTTTTAATTTTACATTTCAAATGTTATCCACTGTCTTGGTTTCCCCTCCAGAAGCCCCACTATCTCCCCCTGCTTCTATGAGGGCGCTTCCTTCCTTCCTCCCACCTCCCTGCCTGGCATCCCCTACACTGGGGCATGGAGCCTTGACAGGACCAAGGGCCTTCTCCTCCATTGATGCCCCCCACAAGGCCATCCTCTGCTACATATGTGCCTGAGCCATGGGTCCTACCATGTTCACCCTGGGTTGGTGGTTTAGTCCCTGGGAGCTCTTGGGGTGTCTGATTGGATATTGTTGTTCTTCCTATGAGGTTGCAGACCCCTTCAGCACTTTCAGTCCTTTAACTCCTCCATTGGGAACCCTGTGCTCAGTCCAGTGGTTGGTCGAGCATCCGCCTATTTGTTGGCCTAGCAGAGTCATTTATTTTCTTTTCTTTTTTTTTTTTTTTTTTTCATCTTTATTAACTTGAGTATTTCTTTTATTTACATTTTGATTGTTATTCCCTCCGTTTCTGGGCCAACATCCCCTAACCCTCCCCTTTCCTTCTATATGGGTGTGTTTCCCCCATCCCCCCATTACCACTCTCCCCCAACAATCCTGTTCATGGGGGGTTCAGTCTTGGCAGGACCAAGGGCTTCTCCTTCCATTGGTGCTCTTACTAGGCTATTCATTGCTACCTATGAGGTCAGAGTCCAGGGTCAGTCCATGTATATAGTCTTTGGGTAGTGGCTTAGTCCCTGGAAGCTCTGGTTGCTTGGCATTGTTGTTCATATGGGGTCTCAAGCCCCTTTAAGCTCTTTCAGTCCTTTCTAAGATTCCTTCAACGGGGGTCCTGTTCTCAGTTCACTGGTTTGCTGCTGGCATTCGCCTATGTATTTGCTGTATTCTGGCTCTGTCTCTCAGGAGAGATCTACATCCGGTTCCTGTCGGCCTGCACTTCTTTGCTTCATCCATCTTATCTAGTTTGGTGGCTGTATATGTATGGGCCACATGTGGGGCAGGCTCTGAATGGGTGTTCCTTCTGCCTCTGTTCTAAACTTTACCTCCCTATTCCCTGTCAAGGGTATTCTTGTTCCCCTTTTAAAGAAGGAGTGAAGCATTCGAATTTTGGTCATCCTTCTTGAGTTTCATGTGTTCTGTGCATCTAGGGTAATTCAAGCATTTGGGCTAATAGCCATTTACCAATGAGTGCATACCATGTGTGTTTTTCTGTGATTGGGTTACCTCCCTCAGGATGATATTTTCCAGTTCCATCCATTTGCCTATAAATTTCATAAAGTCATTGTTTTTGATAGCTGAGTAATATTCCATTGTGTAGATGTACCACATTTTCGGTATCCATTCTTCTGTTGAAGGGCATCTGGGTTCTTTCTAGCTTCTGGCTATTATAAATAAGGCTGCTATGAACATAGTGGAGCATGTGTCTTTTTTATATATTTGGGGCATCTTTTGGGTATATGCCCAAGAGCGGTATAGCTGGCTCCTTGGGTAGTTCAATGTCCAATTTTCTGAGGAACCTCCAGACTGATTTCCAGAATGGTTGTACCAGTCTGCAATCCCACCAACAATGGAGGAGTGTTCCTCTTTCTCCACATCCTCGCCAGCATTTGCTGTCACCTAAGTTTTTGATTCAGCCATTCTCACTGGTGTCTTGCGGTGAAATCTCAGGGGTTTTTTTTTTTTTTTTTTTTTTTTTTTGATTTGCAGTTCTCTTATGACTAAAGATGTTGAACATTTCTTTAGGTGTTTCTCAGCCATTCGGCATTCCTCAGCTGTGAATTCTTTGTTTAGCTCTGAACCCCATTTTTTAATAGGGTTATTTGTCTCTCTGCGGTCTAACTTTTTGAGTTCTTTTTTGTATATTTTGGATATAAGCCCTCTATCTGTTGTAGGATTGGTAAAGATCTTTTCCCAATCTGTTGGTTGTAGCTTTGTCCTAACAACAGTGTCCTTTGCCTTACAGAAGCTTTGCAGTTTTATGAGATCCCATTTGTCAATTCTTGATCTTAGAGCATAAGCCATTGGTGTTTTGTTCAGGAAATTTTCTCCAGTGCCCATGTTGTTTGAGAAGCTTCCCCACTTTTTAGAAGAGTGTATCTGGTTTGATGTGGAGGTCCTTGATCCACTTGGACTTAAGCTTTGTACAGGGTGATAAACATGGATTGATCTGCATTCTTCTACATGTTGACCTCCAGTTGAACCAGCACCATTTGCTGAAAATGCGGATCTTTTTTCCATTGGATGGTTTTGGCTCCTTTGTCAAAAATCAAGTGACCATAGGAGTGTGAGTTCATTTCTGGGTCTTCAATTCTATTCCACTGGTCTGTCTATCTGTCTTTCTCTGTACCAATACCATGCAGTTTTTATCACTATTGCTCTGTAATACTGCTTGAGTTCAGGGATAGTGATTCCCCCAGAATTCCTTTTATTGTTGAGGATAGTTTTAGCTTTCTTGGGCTTTTTGTTATTCCAGATGAATTTGCAAATTGTTCTAACTCTCTGAAGAATTGGATTGGTATTTTGATGGGGATTGCATTGAATCTATAGATCGCTTTTGGTAAAATGGCCATTTTTACTATATTAATCCTGCCAATCCATGAGCATGGGAGATCTTTCCATCTTCTGAGGTCTTCTTCAATTTCTTTCTTCAAAGATTTGAAGATCTTTCACTTGCTTGGTTAAAATCACACCGAGGTATTTATATTATTTGGGAGTATTATGAAGGGTGTCCTTTCCCTAATTTCTTTCTCTGCTTGTTTATCTTTTGTGTAGAGGAAGGCTACTGATTTATTTGAGTTAATTTTATACCCAGCCACTTTGCTGAAGTTGTTTATCAGTTTTAGTAGTTCTCTGGTGGAACTTTTGGGATCTCTTAAATATACTATCATCATCTGCAAATAGTGATATTTTGACTTCTTCTTTTCCAATCTGTATCCCTTTGATCTCCCTTTGTTTTCTGATTGCTCTGGCTAGAACTTCAAGAAATATATTGAATAAGAGAGAGTGGGCAGCCTTGTCTAGTCCCCTGATTTTAGTGGGATTGCTTCAAGTTTCTTCCATTTAGTTTAGTGTTAGTAAACTGGTTTGCTGTATATGGCTTTTTTTACTATGTTTAGGTATGGGCCTTGAATTCTTATTCTTTCCAGGACTTTTATCATGAAGGGGTGTTGAATTTTGTCAAATGCTTTCTCAGCGTCTAATGAAATGATCATGTGGTTTTGTTCTTTCAGTTTGTTTATATAATGGATTATGTTGATGGTTTTCCGTATATTAAACCATCCCTGCATGCCTGAGATGAAGCCTACTTGATCATGGTGGATGATTGTTTTGATGTGCTCTTGGATTCGGTTTGCCAGAATTTTATTGAGAATTTTTGCGTCGATATTCATAAGGGAAATTGGTCTGAAGTTCTCTTTCTTTGTTGGGTCTTTGTGTGGTTTAGGTATAAGAGTAATTGTGGCTTCATAGAAGGAATTCAGTAGTGCTCCGTGTGTTTCAATTTTGTAGAATAGTTTGAATAGTATTGGTATGAGGTCTTCTATGAAGGTCTGATAGAATTCTGCACTGAACCTGTCTGGACCTTGGCTCTTTTTGGTTGGGAGACCTTTAATGACTCAAGGCCTATTTAGATTTAGGAGTTTGGGGTTGTTTAAAATGATTTATCTGTTCCTGATTTAACTTTGGTAATTTGATATCTGTCTAGAAATTGTTCATTTTCTGCAGATTTTCAAGATTTTGTTGAATATAGGCTTTTATAGTAAGATCTGATGATTTTTTGAATTTCCTCTGATTCTGTAGTTATGTCTCTCTTTTCATTTCTGATTTTGTTAATTTGGACACACTCTCTGTGTCCTCTCGTTAGTCTGGCTAAGGGTTTATCTATCTTGTTGATTTTCTCAAAGAACCAACTTTTGGTTCTGTTGATTTTTTGTATGGTCCTTTTTGTTTCTACTTGGTTGATTTCAGCTCTGAGTTTGATTATTTCTTGCCTTCTACTCCTCCTGGGTGTATTTGCTTCTTTTTGTTCTAGAGCTTTTAGGTGTGCTGTCAAGCTGGTGACATATGCTCTTTCCTGTTTCTTTCTGTAGGCACTCAGAGCTATGAGTTTTCCTCTTAGCACAGCTTTCATTGTGTCCCATAACTTTGGGTATGTTGTACCTTCATTTTCATTAAATTCTAAGAAGTCTTTAATTTCTTTCTTTATTTCTTCCTTGACCAGGTTATCATTGAGTAGAGCATTGTTCAACTTTCATGTATATGTGGGCATTCTTCCATTATTGTTATTGAAGAACAGCTTTAGCCCATGGTGGTCTGATAGGAGGCATGGGATTATTTCTATCTTTCTGTATCTGTTGAGGCCTGTTTTATGACCGATTATATGGTCAGTTTTGGAGAAAGTTTCATGAGGTAGTGAGAAGAAGGTATATCCTTTTGTTTTAGGATAGAATGTTCTATAAATATTTGTTAAGTCTATTTGGTTCATGACTTCTCTTAGTCTGTCTATGTCTCTGTTTAATTTCTGTTTCCATGACCTGTCCATTGATGAGAGTGGGGTGTTGAAATCTACTATTATTATGTGAGGTGCAATGTGTGCTTTGAACTTTAGTAAGGTTTCTTTTATGTATGTAGGTGCCCTTGTATTTGGAGCATAGGTATTTAGGATTGAGAGTTCATCTTGGTGGATTTTTCCTTTGATGAATATGAAGTGTCCTTCCTTATCTTTTTTGATGACTTTTAGTTGAAAATCGATTTTATTCGATATTAGAATGGCTACTCCAGCTTGCTTCTTCAGACCATTTGCTTGGAAAGTTGTTTTCCAGCCTTTCACTCTGAGGTAGTGTCTGTCTTTGTCTCTGAGGTGTGTTTCCTGTAGGCAGCAGAATGCAGGGTCTTCATTGCGTATCCAGTTTGTTAATCTATGTCTTTTTATTGGGGAGTTGAGACCATTGATGTTGAGAGATATTAAGGAATAGTGATTATTGCTTCTTGTTATATTCATATTTGGATGTGAGATTATGTTTGTGTGCTTTTCTTCTCTTTGTTTTGTTGCCAAGACGATTAGTTTCTTGCTTTTTCTAGGGTGTAGCTTGCCTTCTTATGTTGGGCTTTACCATTTATTATCCTTTGTAGCGCTGGATTTATAGAAAGATATTGTATAAATTTGGTTTTGTCATGGAATATCTTGGTCTCCATCTATGTTAATTGAGAGTTTTGCTGGATACAGTAACTTGGCTGGCATTTGTGTTCTCTTAGGGTCTGTATGACATCTGTCCAGGATCTTCTGGCTTTCATAGTCTCCGGTGAGAAGTCTGGTGTGATTCTGATAGGTCTGCCTTTATATGTTACTTGACCTTTTTCTCTTACTGCTCTTAATATTCTTTCTTTGTTTTGTGCATTTGGTGTTTTGACTATTATGTGACAGGGGGAATTTCTTTTCTGGTCCAATCTATTTGGAGTTCTGTAGGCTTCTTGTATGTTTATGGGCATCTCTTTCTTTAGGTTAGGGAAGTTTTTTTTCTATGATTTTGTTGAAGATATTTACTGGTCCTTTGTCCTGGGAGTCTTCACTTTCTTCTATACCTATTATCCTTAGGTTTGATCTTCTTATTGAGTCCTGGATTTCCTGTATGTTTTGGACCAGTAGCTTTTTCCATTTTCCATTATCTTTGACCATTATGTCTATGATTTCTATGGAATCTTCTGCTCCTGAGATTCTCTCTTTTATCTCTTGTATTCTGTTCATGATGCTTTTATCTACGGCTCCTTGTCTCTTCCTTTGGTTTTCTATATCCAGGGTTGTCTCCCTTTGTGCTTTCTTTATTGCTTCTATTTCCATTTTTAATTCCTTCACCTGTTTGATTGTGTTTTCCTGGAATTCTTTCAGGGATTTTTTTCGATTCCTCCTATAGGCTTCGTTTATTTATGTTTTCCTCCGTTTCTCTAAGGGAGTTCTTCATGTCTTTCTTGAAGTCCTCCAGCATCATGATCAAATATGATTTTAAATCTAGATCTTGCTTTTCTGGTGTGTTTGGATATTCAGTGTTTGCTTTGGTGGGAGAATTGGTCTCCAATGATGCCATGTAATCTTGGTTTCTGTTGCTTGGGTTCCTGCGCTTGCCTCTTGCCATCAGGTTGTCTCTGGTGTTACCTTGTTCTGCTCTTTCTGACAGTGGCTAGAGTGTCCTATAGGCCTGTGTGTCAGGAGTGCTGTAGACCTGTTTTCCTGTTTTCTTTCAGCCAGTTATGGCAACAGAATGTTCTGCTTTCGGGCGTGTAGTCTTTCCTGTCTACTGGTCTTCAGCTGTTCCTGTGGGCCTGTGTCCTGAGTCCACCAGGCAGGTCCCTTGGAGCAGAAAAGTTGGTCTTACCTGTGGTCCCGCATCTGAAGTTGCTCGTGGGGGCCTGCTTTTGAGCTCTCCGTGAGGGCGGTAACCAGGAGGTCCTGCGCCGCCTTTTCCCTGAGCCCCAGTGCACCGAGGTCCCAGATGGCGTTGGGTGTTTTCCTCTGGAGTCAGAAATGTGGGCAGAGTGTAGTCTTTTCTGGCTTCCCAGGCATGTCTGCCCCTCTGAAGGGTTAGCTCTCCCTCCCCCGGGATTTGGGTGCAGAGAACTGTTGACCAAATCCCTTCAGGTCCAGGCGGTGTCTGGAGTGCAGGGGACGTGCCGCTATTTTCCGGTTCCCAGAGGCCGTATACAGTTTCCTCTGGGTCCAGGGATGTGGGCAGGGGTGGGCAGTATTGGTGGTCTCTCCCGCTCTGCAGTCTCAGGAGTGCCCACCTGTCAGGGCGGTGAGCTCTCTCTCCCAAGGGGTTTGGGAGCAGTGAGCTGTGGGCGTCATTTACTTTCTTAAGCTATCCAAATAGTTATATTCATAGGTGTGGAGGCTTGGATTTCAGCGTACTCTGTGTGTGTGTGTGTGTGTGTGTGTGTGTGTGTGTGTGTGTGTGTGTGTGTGCCCCAGTTCTGGAAATACAAGCATGTGCTACTACATCTGGTTTTCTGTGGTGACGAGGATTGAACTCAGCAGAGCTTCATGCCCTAGGCGAGCGCTGTATCAGCAGCTACATCCTTGACCCCATCATTTATTTATATCACAATCAGAGCACTTCAATGTGGATATAGTCAGTGGTGACTATTTGTTTCATAGCCATCTGGTAACCTAAGGGTTAGAACTCTTTAACTCATAACTCATGTCTTATATTAATAAAATTCTTTACGTTATGCATTTTCACAGTTTGTGTTGTAATCGTGTAGCTGTAATTTATTTACTTTGGCAAGATTGCTTACTATTTTAGTGGTTGCTTCTTTTGGTATTATAAAACATAATACTCTCTGCAGATTGTAGGCTGGGTATGCTCTTTTATTTATTATTTTTTAATGTGCATTGTTGGTTTTGCCTGCATGTCTGTCTATGTGTGAAAGCGTGTCAGAACTAGAGTTACAGATGGTCGTGAGCCTCCATGTGGATACTTGGAATAGAACCTAGGTCCTTTGGAAGAGCACCCACTGAACCATCTCTCCAGCCCAAGGGTATATAATCCTGGGTCAGTTTATTTTAATTCAGAGAGGACAGAAATTAAAATTTTGTGATGGCTGACAAACTCCTCATGTAGGGAATGTGTTACTCTTGTGTTAGTATAAGGCATGTGTAAGTGTGTTGAAGAAACAGGATTTTCACTAGAATCCTTTTTACTAGCAGTATACTTGATTCGTCTTCCTTTGTCCCCAGAACTTTGTTTGTTTTCCTAGTGAACATTTATTCAGCTATTATTTGCTGAATGAACAACTGAATTTTATGTTTGCAATACCCTTTTTTCTTTTTCATCTTTGTTTTCTCATCTTGGTTATGTATCCCAAGTAATCGTTCAAAAGTGGATTAAAAAAATGATAAAATTGTTCCCTATCCTTAAAAGAACCTAATCTTTCTGAGCATGGTGATACAAGTCTAAAATTTCTGCATTTGGGATTGGAGATAGGAAGATCAGTAGTTCAAAGCCAAGGTCATCCTATATAGTGGGTTTTAAGGCGTGACTGGGTCACATGTGATTACAACTGACCAAACAAATAGTAAAACCAGACCGAACTAAAAAAAACACTTGTTTTCATTTTCTTTATTTCTGATGTGCTTCTCATTTTTGTTTTGTAAGTAGTAGAATGTTTATTAGTTTTATTTGTTAGAATATTTAGCAATATAAACTATGATGGTATGGCATAAAATGTTGATAATAATAATAACAATAATATAAAGTTATTATTGATTTTTTTCATTTCATAGTTTACTGAGAGATTTTAACTCATCTAAATGGCCTGACTTAGTTACCTGAGTACTGCTACTTAGCTCATTCTTATCAGGAACAGGAAATTGTCAAGTAATGAGTTAAAGTACAGCAAACTATAAAATCGTATTTATAACTAGCATGGTAGGCTTCTCTTAGATGTGTTTTTTCCCCCTTCCCCTGCTGCTGGTTGTTTTTAGACAGTAACATCTAACTTGCCAAAAAAAGGATCCCATTGCTTATGACTTATATCAGTGGCAAACATCGTCCTTCCTCAGAGTTTGCTGGTTAGATGATTTGACAGCTTTTCTTTGAGAGGGTTTTATTGTATAGCCTGGCTGTCCTGGGACTTTCTATATAAACCAGGTTGGTCTTGAACTCAGAGATCTGCCTGACTGTGTCTTCTGAGTACTGGGGATAAGGGTGTTTGAGATCTCAAGTGACTGTTTTGACAAACTTAATAATATGTGTTCTTAATTTGTAGAAATAGGTGAAGTGTAGATATTTGGTCTGTTGTACCCACTTGTTTAGATGTGTGGTTGACTGAGGGATCTATAAAGCCAAGGCAATGTTTACAATAGTAGGATGCTAGTTTCTCTTTTACTGTGGACATTTAGTTGTCTCCAAAGTTGATGGATATCACAAAACATTGGGACATTTGTAAGGTATATAAAATTTAGTGAGTATCGAATAACAATACAAGATTATGTATGTGGGAGGCTCATTCTGAGTTTTAAGTCATCCTGGTAGCTATTTTGTTCCATATTTAGTTGACTTACATACAGTAAAACCCTTTTTGGTGTAACTGAGAGTACTTAAAAGCTAGTCAAAGAGACAAGCATGATGAGCATATTGGAAAGATCTAATGAAATCTTAAAAAAATCTCTCCTCAAAGTGCTTGTAACAGTCCAGTGTTAAATGGGAAAAAGAAACACAGGCAAGTACTGGGGGTTTTCATTGTAGCAATCCAGGTCCTCTATGCTTCAGGCCATTCATTATCTGAGCTATAGACAGGTAATGCCATGTGGTTGCTAAAATGGTGTGTGTGTGTGTGTGTGTGTGTTTCCTCAGGAGCTGTTCTGAGGAGTTTGTGGCAGCATCTTTTACCAATCTGGAGTGCACTGATTACACCAGGCTGGCTGACCCCTAGGATCTGCCTTTGTCTCTGCCTTCCCAGAGCTGGAATTACAAGTGCACCAGCATCTCCATTTTTGTCCTTTCTTTTTACATGGGTTCTGTGGATTGAATGTGGGTCCTCATGTCTACATGAGGCAAACTCTTTGCTTTGAGCTGTCTTCCCTCCCCTACTATTCCATTTCTATGAGAATAGGATTGAAGCCTAGGCCTCATCATCCCCCAACCCCCACCCAAGACACAACTCAGAGCACTGTGTTATCTAGTTAGCTGTTTGTTGCTGTATTTGAACATAGATTCAGTTAAGGACACTTGGAAGCCTGTAATTAAAAAGGAGCATGCTGATGTTCGGAAAGGGATTGCATTAGCAGAGCACAGGGAGGCAGCTAATAGCTCCACCTAGTGGGAGTATAGGCAAATGCCTGAGAGCTTCTTTCACATAAATTTCCCTAGTTTGGTTTTCTCTTGGGAGTACTGAGTCTTCATTTCGATTTTTACTTCCCTCTTGTCAGTCATCCCATGCTTTGATCCTTTTTAGTGAGATAGGCATGTTCCTGTAGATAATCTTAACTCCTGTTTTGTAGGGATATTATATGGACAGTAGTATGTATAAATAAAGCAATTTTTAGCTAAATGTGATAGAAGAGGTTTAGAAAACTTAGGCTAAGTTTAAGCAAAAGCTACTGCTTAGAACAGACGGTGTAGCCAGGTATGCACGCCGTTAATCCCTGCACTTGGGAGGCAGAGACAGAAAGGTCTCTAGGAATTCAAGGCCAACATGGTCTACACAGCAAGAACTACATAATAGAGAAACCCCGTCTCAATAAAACACAAATATAGGCCATAATTACAAGTTAATATTGAGGGGGCTGGAGAGATGGCTCAGTGGTTAAGAGCCCTGACTGCTCTTCTCAGAGGTCCTGAGTTCAAATCCTGGCAACCACATGGTGACCTACAACCATCTGTAATGGGATCTGATGCCCTCTTCTGGTGTGTCTGAAGACAGTGACAGTGTGTGTACTCACATACATAAAATAAATAAATCTTTTTGGTTTAAGTTAAGATTGAGTGATCTGTAAAAATAAGTTTAGTTCTGTCAGAAGGTTACATTTAAGAGAAGTTGTTTAGAGTCCTTTTTTATGTAAACCAATGAGTTATCATTGGTTAGGGGGAGCATGTTTTACATTTAAAATTGAAAAAAAAAAAAACCAAGAAAAGTATTTGGGGATAGTTTTGAAATTTTCAAGTTAATTATTTCTTAGAATTTAATTTTCTGAGATTTTAATGATACAGAATTTATAAAATTGCAACTTAGTAATTAAGCTGTATTTCTTTTTGTTCTTTTTTTTTTAAATAGAGACATCTTTAAAATTCCCTCGATAGATATCATAGAAACAGGAAGTCTTACATTACTGTAAGAATATTTATTTACCAGCTAAGAACATACATTTATACATGATTATAACTTTAAAAATGTATATAATTTTAAGAATTTCATATGTAAATACTAATATGGTGGTTTTGTCTTAAAAAAGCTTTTTTTAAGACTTACTTATTTATTATATATAAGTACACTGTAGCTGTCTTTAGGCACATAAGAAGAGGGTTTCAGATCTCTTTACAGATGGTTGTGAGCCACCATTGCTAGGATTTGAACTCAGAACCTCGGAAGAACAGTCGGTGCTCTTAACCACTGAGCCATCTCTCCAGCTCCCTAAAAAATGTTTTTAATGTGTATAGGTGTTTTGCCTGCAAGCGTGTCTTTGTACCATGCACTTGTTTGGTGCCTGTGTAGGTCAGAAGGTGTAGGATCCTCCTGGGACTAGACTTATTGATAGTTGTGACCCTCTGTGTGGGTTCTGGGAATTGAACCCAGATTCTCTGCAAGAATAAGTGCTCATGACTGATAAGCCATCCCTCCAGCCCTCATTTTGAAATGAGGGTGAGTAAAGCAAAATTAGTTATGTTCTATGCCAAGTTAAGAAATGGCCGTATTATATTGGAGTCACCAAGCTTTTTAAAATACTGACTGTTTATAACTTATATTGTCCTTACACAAACTATTACCCTACCCTAGTTTTAAAAATTATGAGTAAATATAACCCCTAATTATTATAAAATTTCATTGATTCAGAATTTTTCTAAATTATTGGCTATGTTAGGTGAACATGTAATTTAAGTAGCCTTTGTAGGGAGGTTTGCATCCAGACGTACATGCCATGGCATGTGTGTGGAAGTCAGAGGACAGTTCTTTGGAGTTGATTTCTCTTTTTCCACTCATTTAAGTAGTTAGTAAATTAGTTTGAGACAGGGTCCTCCTGTGTTGTGTAGTCCTGGCTAGTCTAGAACTTATGTTATAGTATAACCTTCCTGCCTCTGTCTCCCACATGTTGGGATTATAGGCCAAATTCATGATGGGGGATGCACTATAGGAATGATGAATCTAATTTCTTCAGGAAAGAACATGGAAGAGTGACGAAAAATAATTGCAATACTAAGAGACATAAAATATACTAGCTAAGGAGAATTTGAAGGTTCAAGGCCAACCTGGGCAGCTTTACTGAGACCCTGTCTCGAAAGCTTTTAAAAACACATTGATGTGGTTCATTGGTAAAATGCACTTTGTATGTGGGAGACCCTGGATTTTACCACCACCACCACCACCACCACCACCACCACCACCACCACCACCACCACCTCCACCACCGCCACCACCACCACCACCAAAGAAAAAGTAACTGCATTTTAGTTTGGTTGATTTTTATTTTACCCAGTTATTCATGGGTATACATTTGAAAATATTGCTTAGTGTTACAGGTTTCATCAGGCTTTTAAGCTTCTGACACTCAAAAAAAACTGTAAGAATAAATTTGTGATTTCTAAAATTACTAATGTGTTAGTTACAGCAGCAATACACTAAGTGCTAAACATGTTAATTTTTTTTATGTTTGAACTTTGAGATAATTCTAAATCTATGTGTAATGTAAGAAACTTTAGAATTTACTGAAAGACTGAGTTCTTCTAGTGGTAATATCTGGCAGAATTATAGTACAATATCACAACCCGAATATTAATGTTGACACAGTCAACATACAGTATATTTCTTTTATAAACAAAAAGAATCTGTCATGTTGCTGACTTGTAGCTGCTGTGATTTCTAAGTCCCTCAAAAGTCCGTGTGTTAAAGTCTTGCTTCCCAGCCCCTGGTGCTGTTGGGAAGAGGTGGGCTCTTTAAGTGCTGAAGCCCAGGGAGAGATCTTTGGGCCATTTTGAGGATGGAGGGAGGTTATGCCATTTCAGAGGCTTAGCTCCCTTCCTTTCTCTTTTGCTTCATAGCTAAAAAATGAGTGGCTCTATTCCTTCATGGCACCAATCAATAGTAGCTAATTATGGACGGCTACTTTCAAAATTGTGAACCAAGATGTTTGAACTAAATATAAGTTATCTCAGGTTTTGTTTGTTTGTTTGTTTGTTTTTATTGGTCCGAGAAAGCTAACTAACAAAACCACTATACTCACAGTTCTCCTGTTCCCATTCTCTCCTTTAAAAAAACTATTTTTAATTTTATTAATTTTATGTGCATGGTATTACTTTCACATATGTCTGTGTGTCGGATCCTCTGGAGCTGGAGTGGCGAGTTGTCATGTAGGTGCTGGGAATTGAACCCAAGTCCTTTGGAAGGGCAATCGGTGCTCTTAACTGCTGAGCTGTCTCTCCAGCCCCTTCCCATTCGCTCATTGCTTTGGTAATTACCCTCTAGTCACTAGTTCTAGTTCTGTAACATACCATTCTAAGAATTTATGTAAATGGAGTAAGTCAGTAGTCATTATTTTTGGCTTTTTTCCACTCCGTGTAATTCCCTTAGAACTTTGTGCAGGTTTTGTGTATCCGTCTTGCTCATTTTGGTATGGATTTTACAGTTTTTTTTTTTTTTTTTTTTTTTTTTTTTTTTTTTTTGAATGGGACCGAACCCAGGGCCTTGCGCTTCCCTAGGTAAGCTCCAACTGAGCTAAATCCCCAGCCCCATTTTTACAGTTTTTTAAGTCAATCATTTGTTAAAGGATATCTGTATGTATGACTCTTACTTTCTGAATATTGTATAAAAGCTTGGTACAAACTTTTTTTAAAGATATATATATATATATATATATATATATATATATATATATATATATATATATATATATATATATATCTGAGTGCACTGTGGCTGTCTTCAGACACACCAGAAGAGGGCATCAAGATCCCATCACAGATGGTTGGGAGCCATACAGAGGTGTTGAGTTTTGTGTGGCTAAGGCTATGGTTTATCTCTTATCTGTTCCCTGCAGGGCACATGTTAAAGCATGTGTATTTTGATATTTTTGGGGGGTGGCAGAGAATTCTATAAATGTTGATTTATTGTTTTCTCTTGGTTGAACATTAAACTAGAAATCACTTGTGTAGGTCTTTGCCTGCCTGAGGTCCTCTAGCTGTGTTCTTTTCATTTTTTAGGCTTTGTTTATTTTCTGTGCTGAAGATTGAACCCAGAGCATATAGCTATTCTGCACATGATTGTTAAGTGTCAGCTTTGGTAGAGAGAGAGAGGTTTCTAGTCTCTCTGCTGTTTTTAATGCCCCACTCTCTGTCCTGTTCTCCAGGTACAATACTTAGGAATTTCACTTGAACTTAACAAAAGGACAATCCTCCCTAGTAGTACAAGTTCCCATCTAGTTAGAAACCTGGGACTATTTCTCCAAAGGACCAATACTCTGGTGTCAGTTATTTCATTAAATAACTTGCTCTAACATGATTTGCAGTGCTACTCCTCGTAAAACTCTTATATTTTTTAATGTTTTTATACAATAGAAGTTACTTAACTGACTTGCCTGATTAGGCCCCTGCATTTTTGTTAATGAAGGGTATAACTTGATACCTTTGGTATAGTTCTGTTCCCACGAATTAAATCTGCATATTGAAAGTTTCTTTTGAGAACCTTTATTTATTCTATAAACAAATAGTGCTAAAGAAGGTTATTTTATGAAAACTAAATTGATTGCTTTAGAAAGACTTATCAAAGAAAGTCACTAAAAATCACTTGCTTTTGAATTAGTTGGTCTGTGTGAAACCTTTAAGTGTTTTTTGGGGGAAGGAGGAATAGAAACATAGACAGGAAATCACTTCAATGTTTAGATCACCAGTAGTTTGAAATACTCTACTTTTTAAAAGCCTAAACTAGAGCTTAGTTGTGTATTGGGAAAAAAAGACTTCTAGAGGTTAAGTGTATGCAGCAGTGCCGTAATTGTATTGGTTTTATATGTTTCTGCTTCAGTATTGTCTTAAATTACTTCAGCATTTTTTTTTTTAAAGATTTATTTATTATATATAAGTACACTGTAGCTGTCTTCTGATACACCAGAAGAGGGCATCGGATCTCTTTACAGATGGTTGTGAGCCACCATGTGGTTGCTGGGAATTGAACTCATGACCTATGGAAGAGCAGTCGGGTGCTCTTAACCGCTGAGCCATCTCTCCAGCCCTACTTCAGCATTTTTAAGTACATTGTGGTAACTGGGAACCTTACCTGTAACATGACCTAACTGAAAATAAGAGTAAAGGATGACCCAAATGCCTGAGATGATGAACAATCTTCCCATTACTAACTTAAGGACCTAGAGGTTCAGAGGATGACTTTTGCAGTATTTTGTTTTTTAAATCAGTTCTAGCTCATTTCCAAGCAACTGTCAAGATTCTTTTCCTTTCATTTAATTGGCCTTAAAAGTCCAATATGTGAATCTGATATCCTGATGGGGCTTTGATTAATCCAGTTACTTGAAGCTAAAGTCAGTCTCCCAAGTTACATTGCTAAAAATAACAGTAGGTTCTAATAGAAAGGTAATCCAAGTATGCTACAACAGGAGACATTAAATTCTGGAATATGCAGTTTGTCAGTATTCAAATAATTATCTTTCCAAATATTCATTATTAATTTTACATGCTTTTCTAGAAAAAATTCAAAACAGTTGTCAAGTATCAAAATAAATTCTATTAAGTTTATAAAAATTAGTTGCGGGGTATGAGGGAGGAAAAAACCCTTTATTCTAGTTCTTTAGGTATCTTTGAAAAATATCCCTGCTTCTAGTTTTCCAGTGTTTCAGAAAGCTGGTTGCTCATTGTAATCAGTCAGTGTCTGTCTGTCTCTATGTGTCTGTCCGAGGTTGACAACTGTGTGTCTTCCTCAATAGCTCTCTACCTTAAATATAAGAAAGGGTTTCTCATTGAACCTAGATGGACTGCTAGATGGGCTGGCAGCATGTTTAGGGCTACCTCCTGGGACGTGTGTGTGTGTGTGTGTGTGTGTGTGTGTGTGTGTGTGTGTGTGTCCAACTCTGGGATTACAGTTGTGTGCTGCTATGTGGCGTTTTGATAGGTTCTGGGGCATCAGACTCTTCCTCCTGTTTGCAGAGCAGGCACATTGCCAATCGAGCCGTCTCCTCGGCCTTTATTTTAACTGACATCGTATCATGGCAGCAATGATTTACACTCTGTGCTGAGGTCTTTTCAGACAGTCGAGTTGCAGTAATACAAGTAACCTCTCCCCCCACCCCCCACACACACGTTTTTCTGCTCATCTTTGTTTTTCTCATGGTTATCAAACCCTTGGGGCCTTGTGCATTCTGGGCACGAATACTACACTGACCTGCTGCATCCTAGCTCATCAGTGTTTCTTACAGATCATGTGGTTTCTTTTTCTTTCTTCTTTTTTAAAGCATCTTTGTTGACTTAAGTGATTCCCTTACAAAGCATAAAACAATGTGTGGCAGATTTTGAGGCTTTTGCAAATCCTTTGTATGTCTCTATCTTGTTGACATACTTGTGCAAATGGATGTTGGACTCTGAATTAAAGTTAATTTTCTGGATTAAAATTAAAATTCTAGATTAAAGTACTTACTTCATTGTTGAGAAAACAGACCTGGTATCAATGCCCAAAACAAAAGGCTGAATTGGCTTCCTTTGTGAGGCATATATATCTGCTTTTATGAAAGGAATCTCTCTGAAGAAAGCAGAAGGAGATCAACTCTAAAATAGGTTCAAGACAGTGTTTGAAATTATTATTGCAACTATATATTATTGAACTATTATTGAATAATAGTTGTAACTATTATTGAAACTATATAAGCAACAGTGTTGCTTATATATTTTTTCTTTTAAAATAATGTGTTTAAGCCAGGCAGTGGTGGTTCACACCTTTAATCCTAGCACTCAGAAGGCAGAAGCAGGTAGATTGATGACATTGAAGCCAGCCTGGTCTACAGAGTGAGTTCCAGGATAGCCAGAGCTACACAGAGAAACCCTACCTCAAAATACAAAACAAACCAATCAAAAAAAAAAAAAAAACCCAAAAATCCCACCAATCAATCTTTCAATCAATCAATATAATTTCTTCTTGATTTTAGTAGAGTTTTCCTGTAAAACTTTCTTTGGTGTTGATGTTATAGGAAGACTTGTTAATAACTAATTCAATTATGCTATTTTTCATACAGTTTCATCATTGTATTTTATTATCTTCAGATTTATTTATAAAGTTGTTTGTGTTACTATTCCCTTTGACTGTTTTGCAGTATACAGTTGTAGCTCCCGGTATTTACATGTACTTTTTCTTTGTTTTATTGATTAATATCTCCAGAATTGTCATTTTAATTAGAGAGAGGACTAGAGCTTTACCTCCTGAGTGTTACACACTCTTCTACACTGGGCAATGGCTGGCAGCCCTGACTCTGAGCATCTCCTTCATAAATTCTTTTGCTAGTTACATGAAAGTTGAAAATAATTTTTAAACCAGTTTATAAAGTAATGGGCTTCATTATTCCAATTTAAATATTTATTTTATTTTTAATATTTTTAATTTATTTAGTGTGTGTATGACAGAGAAGAGAGGAGGAAGAGGGGGGAGAGAGGGAGAGGGAGGGGAGAGGAGAGTAGAGATGGGAGTTACCAGGGGTTGTTAGTTACCTGAGGCGGGGAGTCTGAACCAAATCTCAGTTCTCTGGAAGAGCAGGAAGTACTTTTAACAGCTGAGCCATTGCTCCTGCCCTTATTACTGAATTTTTCATACGCACATATCAGTGTACTTGGTTCTCAGTCCAGAGAACAACATGAAAGGGGTTAGACTTTTGAGATATGAAATGTTGTCTAAGTTAGCCTCAGAGTTATGATGCTACTACCTTCGTCTCCAGTTGCTGAACTTACAGGCTAAAACTTTCTTTAACCTCATACTGATGGTGTCTGTGTGTTCCATATATGTTCTTTTGTTTAGAAGTAACACTTGACATGCCTGTTATATCTCACTCACAGTGTTATTTTATAACCTTGATGCTTTGTCTCCTTGATTGTTTAATTATTGAGATAAGTATGTTAAAAATAATCCCTCATAATAATGGATTTGTTATTTCTCCTGTAGTTAGACCAGTATATTTTAATTTTGTACTATATAACTTATATGGGATAGAAAAGTATTCAGACAGCATCTATGTTATTTGTTACATACAAGTTTGATTTTATCTACATTAAGAAAAATGTTCAGTTGTTTGTGTAGTGAATTTCATTGCTAATGGTGGTTTTAAATGTAAGTTAGTTTATATAATACTAAATAGGAACAAGTGCTTTTTAAAAATTAGTATTTGCCTGTTGGCATTTTTCATATCACTTTTAACTTTTTGATGTTCTTAGATTTTTTTCTTTTTATAGTATTGGGAATTGAACTCAAAGCTGTGCATATTCTAGGCATGTTCTCTACCACTGAACTACATGCAACTCCAGCCCCTGTCTCCTGTTTTGTATATTAGTTTTGAGACAGGGCCTTACTCTGTAGCTCACTCTAGCTTCAAACTTAGTGTGTAGCCCAGGCTAGCCTCAAACTTATGAGAGTCCTCTGGCCTCAGCCTTTTGAGTGTTAGGCTTGCTGGTATGATTCATAATTTCTGGCCTCTTACATGTTTAGGCATGTCTTTTTGAACAAGCATGTAGATAGTTACACTCCAGCAACATTTAAACACATTGTCTATGTGTTACAGTGAGGCTGCTGAAACATGGCTGAAGAAGTGGTGGTGGTGGCCAAATTTGATTATGTGGCACAGCAGGAACAAGAGCTGGATATCAAGAAGAATGAGAGATTATGGCTCCTGGATGACTCTAAGTCCTGGTGGCGAGTTCGAAATTCCATGAATAAAACAGGTTTTGTCCCTTCTAACTATGTGGAAAGAAAAAATAGTGCTCGGAAAGCATCTATTGTTAAAAACCTGAAGGACACCTTAGGTAAGTGGTTTCCTATTGGAGGAAAAGCAACAGCTTTCATTTGAGATGGATTTTGGAACTTAGTTCTTTGAACACAATCCATATAGCAGTATGCAAAGTTGTTTTATCTAGACAATGTAAGTTGAATTCCTAACAGCTGTTTAAGAGGCAATGAAGATCATGTTAGCTGTTTATATTAATCTAGGCCTGCATTCAAATGGTACTAATGAGCAGAACTAACTTTGACCTTCAGACACACCAGGGAAGGCATCGGATCCCATTACAGATGGTTGTGAGCCACCATGTGGTTGCTGGGAATTGAACTCAGGACCTCTGGAAGAGCAGTCAGTGCTCTTAACCACTGAGCCATCTCTCCAGCCCAACTTTGGCCTTCTTACAACAGCTCCTGTGGAGTTTCGATTTGCAAAAAATTTGCCACTAATTGAGAAAGGGAAAATGAATGAGATTCGCAATTGATTCTAGGCTTCCTAGTAATTTATGTTACATGGCACATTACTGAACTTTTTTGACATATTAATGAATTTCCCTTAAAAAGCAAATCATTTTACTTTATTCCGACTGAAGAGTTTTACACCATTGGGCTATTGCTGTATATTTGCATCTGTAGGACTGGTCACGTTCCTGTTAACTTCTTTCTTTCCCTAACTCTGTATGTTTGGTTCAAATTTTTGCTGGCCTTTATTAAGGCCAGAGATAGGGGAAACCCACTTTACCCTGGCCTTGGTTAAACTGAAGGAAGGAAGTATGTAGGATGAAGACTGACCTCCTCCCTTTTCTTAATTTAACTTTCCTTAATGGACAGGAAGGAATTGGGAGGGACAGAAATTTAATTTTGGTGTTCAAGGAGACAGACGTGCTATTGCTTAATAATTCTTTGCCTGTTTGTAAAAAAGGAGGAAAATGGTTTTTTGTGGACAGTTTAGGACTAAATGTAGCATGACTAGCATTATTATTAAATAGTATTTAAAATATTTGATGCACAATTAATACTCTAGTATTTTGATAATTATTGGCAATATAAGGTAAATGTTTCTTCTTTTAAATTGTTCTAAGCTGCAAAAGCTAAAATATAGTACTAAGATCTTCCTGAAGTATTGGATTTCAGTTTCTACACTAAGACATTTCTGGTATACTTAACATATTTTAATATCTGCAGTTAACATGGAATTTGACACACCAGTTAACTTCTTACCTCTTAATTTTGGGAAACATCAGTCAACTGTACTTATTACAGCTATAGTTGTCTGCATTTCCCAGAGTTTGGAAATTAAATTAGTGGTCACATCTAAATGATATGAATCTAGGTTTTGTATCAAATATTTAACCTCCCCCTTTCCTAGGATTTCTGTACCACATTTTGATACCTTAAATCTCATATAATTTAATGAATTTGTTTTACAATGGCTGTGCTAGTAGAGACATTGTTTGGAAGTCAAGGAAAAGGAGGAAGTGTAGGAAATGAAGAATGTATGTATTCATTTTTAACTATTAAAACGTACTAGCTTTAATATTTTCTGTTACAATGAGTGGATTATAACTCATGTTTTTGCTGCTGCCATGAGTTATTTGTTCCACGGGTTACGGCTTACAGGGAAACAGTATTGGAAAAGAGAAGCCTCAGTTTTGAAAACTTTTCTATTGCTTGGGTGTGGGCCAGGTCACATGGATTGGGTGTGGGAAGTTTCAGTGTTACAGAACAGACCAGGAAGCTCACTGAAAATTATCCCGGAGCTGTGTCAACAAACTTTGAAAAGAGAACACAGAATTTTTATTCAAAATGGATTGGTTAAACATCTTTAAAGATTTTTTCAGTAAGTTATTTTGTTAAGTCTGTAGTTTTCTTGTTACAGATTTTGAATTGGATTTTATTGTTTTGTGAATTAAGAGGGAAATTTTATGGAAAGAACTCAGTGGGTTTATGTAAGCTGGTTCTTCATGCTGTTTGTGTAATATAAGGTAGATGGCTGGTGATATTTTCACTAGTTGTTTGATCTGGTAAATGATTTAAAAGTGTTTCATTGTGAGTGCGTAACAAGTAGGCAGAGGATATACAAGATTTAGATGTGAAGTAGAGAGTTGGAGTTCAGTAGCTCAACCTCGCACAGGCATTGTCAGTTGTGAACAATTCTTTACTTTCATCCTCTGAAGTAACACCATGGGGTTTTTTGTTTGTTTTATTTTGGTTTGGTTGTTTTTTTGGTTGTTTTGTTTACTAGATTTTGCTTATGCTTTGTTGGAATAATGTCGAGATAACATTTAATAAGAGCACTACTAAACTACAAGTATTGATTTATAAGTAAAATACTATGCTAACCTGACTCTGCTGGTGGCATACTATGATAATTTTGCACTTGATTGTATCTCTTTGAATATTTGCTAAGTGTCATTACAAAAGTGAAGAGAGAAATTATTCTAGAAGTCTCTTATATACAAGAAGCCTAAGAAGAAAACAGTAATCTAGCGAGAGATTCCAAAAGAAAGGGCAAAGCAAGGGAGTAAGCACTGTTGGGAGAGAATGTGGTCATTGTAATGCGTGGGCTCTTTTGTTTCCTTGTTAGCTTTGATGACTGACTGATTCCTGCATTCTTTCTTCTAACTCCTATTTATTTTTTAGAGAACAAACACATTTTTAGATCTTTGGAATGCCAGGTTTTTTGTTTTTTTTTTAAGAATTATTTTATTATAGTTTATGTATATGAGTACACTATAGCTGTCTTTAGACACACCAGAAGAGGGCATCAGACCCATTACAGATGGTTGTGAGCCACAATGTGGTTGCTGGGAATTGAACTCAGGACCTCTGGAAGAGCAGTCAGTGCTCTTAACCACAGAGCCATCTCTCCAGCCCAAGAGATCCAGTTTTTTAAAGCTAATTTTCTTCTACACATTGTGTGTATGTGTGTGTACATGCCTTTGCACATGTGGGTACACGTTATAGAGGCCAGAGGCTAACCTTAGGTGCCATCCTCAGGAACACCATCCTCCTCTTTCCAGGGAGACACGTTCTCTCATTGGTCTGGAGTGCATAATTGAGCTGCATTGGCTAGCCAGCGTACCTCAGCAGTCTGTCTCTGCCTCCTCAGCTCAGGATTATAAAACCAAGTTAGCACACTTGGCATTTTTTTACCTGGGTTCTGGGTAAAAAAATGAGGTTCTTGTGCTCATGGTGCAAGTGTGTTCCCAACTGAGGCTTCCCCTCAGCTCTTTATTCATTAATTTATGAACATACTTTTATAGAGAATCTAATGCAAGCTGTATCAAAATCAGCCCAATGTTTTGGCAAGATGGTTCAGTCCTTGTCATCAATCCTGACAACCCATATGATCCCTAGAACTACATGGAGAAGGGAAGAGCAGATTCCTACACATTGTTCTTACATCAGCATATTCATGTTCACATACATGCACATACACATACCAAAATAAATGAACAAATAATGTAATAAAATCATTTTTTAAGATTTGTATGAAATATTAACTCTTGTAGAATCTGGTAGGGAGTTAGATGTAGTAATTATCTGTTAATAATGTAGGTAGGTTTCTATCTAGGTATGGTCATACGTTAGTTTTTTTGTTCGTTTGTTTGTTTGTTTGTTTTTCTGAGACAGGTTTACTCAGTGTGGTCCTGGATGTCCTAGAACTTCTTTTGTAGACCAGGCTGACCTCAAACTCACAGAGATCTGCCTGTCTCTGCCTCCCAAGTACTGGGATTAAAGGCATGTACTACCATGCCTGGCATGAGTGGTAATCATTAATAAACCAGAAATGATATTAAAAGATGGCATGCATATAAAGCATATGTTATTGGACAGTGACTCAGTATATCAGTTTATAAATAGAATGACAAAGCTGTTCTCTTACTGGGTCTTAGGAACTTCACAGTTATAATCCTAACTGTATCTAGTCCAAGAGCTAAGATTTTAGTTTTGTAAGCAAAATATTACTTTCCTCAATCCCTATAATACCGACGTTTATTCTGCCAGGAAACTTGTCAGAGTAGAGACAGGTTAGTCATTCACCTGATTTCTAAATGGACTTGAAAAACAGAGAAAACAGGATTATATGTTCTTCATTAATAGCCAAGATACTTTGAAAATATTACAGGGTTTGTCATCTTAGATAAAACAATAATTTATGATGTAGATAGATGAACAGATGAAGTACAAAATAGTCTATAATGAGTAGAATAGTATATATTTGTATTTACAATAAATTAGTTCTACCCTCAGTTAAACTATGTATAAGCCTTGTAGTCTTAATATACAGCTATAATTTTTTTTTTAATTTCCTGTTTGGGAAAAATCAACAGTTGGGCAAGACTAGATGATCCTGGAAAGTACCTTCAAGCTCTAGAAGTCTTACAGTCTTGGCATATACATAAATGGCTGTGTGTGTGTCATGGGGATTGGGGGAAGTCCACAGGAGAAGCAGATTTTGGAGAAATGAGGACATAAGCGCAGATGATAATTCAGTGAGGAATTGGAAGCAGCAGTACTTTCTCGGAACCCATTCTGTTGAGCATTTACTTAGCTATTGAAAGAAAGCTGTTATTGGAAGCAAAACCTAATAAAAATTTGATGAAAATCAGCCTGGGAATGGCTGACACCAAGGAAAAATTTAGTAAGAGCTGCCATGGTTGTGTAGGTGCAAAAATCTATGGTGGTCTTGATTCAAGTCTTGTCTGCAGCAGCTTCCTTACATATATTCTGGACAGTTAAACATGGCAGTTTGTCCACTTGGTATCTGATGCTTTCAGACTCTGACATTAAGCTTATTAGGGATTTGAAAGCAGTTTATATAAGGAAGAGCTATTGGTACAAAGATTTGCTTGAGAAAGAAGAACACTATCATATAGAGATTGGGGTAAAAAAATTTTTTCTTAAGTAAGGTTTCACTTTGTAGACCAGGTTGGCCTCAAATTTAGAAATCTGCCACTTCTGCCTCTGGACTACTGAAATTAAAGTTTACCACCATATTCAGCTGGTTCCAAAAAGCTTTTGAGCAACTTATAATGCATTATTCTTGTTTAAAACATTGCTATAGGGGGTTAGAGAAATGGCTCAGTGGATGAGACCACTGACTGCTCTTCCAGATCTGGGTCCTGGATTCCATTCTTAGCACCCACATGGTGGCTCACAGCCTTTCATAACTGGTTCCATGGGATCCGCTATCTCCTTGTATGCAGGCGTACACGTAGACAAAACCCACATATACATTAAATAAGTAAATAGTCCTTAGCCAGATAAGGTAGTACAGACTTTTTAATCCCAGAACCTTGGAGGCAGAGGCAAGCAGATTTCTGAGTTCAAGGCCAACCTGGTCTACAGAAGAGTTCTAGAACAGTCAGAGCTACATAGGGAGACCCTGTAGCCTGAGACACACACACACACACACACACACACACACACACACACACACACACACACACACACACACACAATTTCTAGAGAAGACCAAATAGAAATGAGAGACAAAAGCTATCCATTTTTTAAGGTAACAACAACAACTATGGCTGCTTCAGAGTTATCTCCTCATCAGTGTTTACATGTGACTCTTTCCCTTCCAACCCTGGCTAGGTCTGGCCAACCTGTCATGGTAAAAAAGATTTATTTAATTCTGAAAAATACCAGAAAAACTGATAGCTGCTACCTACTGAGTGCCTACTATGTGCTGTGTATTATCCTAAGCACTAATATATGCACTTTAAAAAAAAACTCTTGGGGTTGGGGATTTAGCTCAGTGGTAGAACGCTTGCCTAGCAAGCGCAAGGCTCTGGGTTTAGTCCCCAGCTCCGAAAAAAAGAAAAAAGAAAAAAAACAAAAAACAAAAAACTCTTTACATGTCAACATTTCATAAAGGCACTGAAGCTTAAAAATTAAATAACTTGATTAAATTAAAGAAGTTAACAAGGGACAATATAAATTTAAGTCTTTTTATTAAGTTTTCATAATATACCCTTTAAGAGATGATCAAAACAAGAGTAGCAATGGAATAAAATAATTTGGAAATAAAAGACTAATTGAAATTAGGATGATTGTGGTCAACTAAATGCTAGATCAAAATGTGCTATGAATGTAGTGGGGGTTTTGTTTGTTTTTAAAACAAACAGGGTCTCACTGTGTTGCCAAGGCTGTCTTGGAATCCCTTGGTTCGTTCAATCACTAATACCTGAGACTATGACATGAACTTTGTCTGTCAGCTTTGACTCCCAGAACTTACAGGCTGGGTCTTTAGGCAGCGACCAGCTTATTAGGGCAAAGCCTTCGTGAGTTGGATTAGTGCCATCGTGTGACACAGTTACAAGCTTTTTTGTCTCTACTAACATGTGAGTCCTGAACTATTAAGAAATAAAACCACCAAATGTAGTCTTTAGCTTAGACTCCCAGCTTCCAGAACTATGAGAGGCAAATTTTGGTTAACTGTAAGCTACGTGGCTTACGTAATAAGCAGCCTGAGCAAAGAAAGACAGGAGGGATTTTGGAAAAAATAGTAATATAGATTCTGAAGGAAATGTAAAAGAAAGGATCTAATTGTTAATAAGTATCACATACATGATTGAATGACTTAATACTTTTAAATAATTTTGTAAAATATTTTTATATCAACCTTTGTTGATAGCAGATTGTAATATAAACAAAGTTGTAAAGGAGAATAATATAGCCTACTAGTTACACATACATTTGTTTACAAAAATGTATTACTATCATTGTGTGTGCACGCCATGCGTGTGCACATGTTCGTGCACACGACAGCAAGGATATGTAGGTTAGGAGAATGGTTTGTTTTCCCATTCCATCATGTGCGATCAAGCATGGGGTTTGTTCTTTTTTCTGATAAAGATTAATAGAACATTTAATATAGGGGAGGCACTAGGGATGGAGAGAGAGTGGGGAAAAGCAAATGCTTGGCCTTAAGGAAGCAAATAGGAGCACACAGTATTAGCATTAGGGTAAAACTATAAAACTTTGTAATAGAAGAGGAGAAACACATAAACTCTGAGGGAGAGGGAAGGAAATCTTCAGTGAGTAAATACATACCTGTGCCAAGTTTTGAAGACTAAGGTGGGAGTGTCCCAGCGATTATGAGAATTTGTTCTGGCTGTGGTGTGTTAGAGCGGCAGTGTGCCAGGAGGAGGAGGGTGTTCCTGAGGACAGAGATGTGGAGGCTTCTAGTTTATAGACACTACGTGCCGTGTCCTCACAGTACTGCTAGTCTCTTACGATAGTGCGGATTGTTTTTAATGTGCTCTCACTTGACATATTAGTTGTTAGTTTTTCCAGAAATCTTTATCCTTTATTTTCTGATTATATGTAATCAGAATGTATATATATAATCGGAATATCTATAACTAGTTGTGACATTTTCTTTAGAATTAAAAGTCATTTGGAGGCTAGTCTTTATTTTCAGTTAAAAGTTTAAAATATTTTATTTCACTGTACTGTTTATATGTCTGCTCCATATACAGTTTTTGATGGTGTACATGCAAAAAGATTAATGAAACACAAACACTTATCATTGAAAGGTATGCTTTATATTTGGCTTAAAAACAAAATAAAGCAAAAACTCAGGGGGAAAAACAAACTATTATGTAGTTCCTTGAGAAGATCCTGGAATGTTTTAACAAGAAGTGCTTAAATGTCCTTG
The DNA here is from genome assembly GCF_011064425.1 of Rattus rattus. Taxonomy (NCBI): domain Eukaryota; kingdom Metazoa; phylum Chordata; class Mammalia; order Rodentia; family Muridae; genus Rattus; species Rattus rattus. The sequence goes on along the minus strand of NC_046161.1, from coordinate 91,803,676 downwards.
GGGTGGGAATGGGAAATGCATTTTACCATAGGTAACTATCACCGATGAGGAAGGACTTATTTTGCTATTTCTTCCTTTATGCCCACTCCCCCATCTTCCTTCCTGTATTACCGCTTCCTTTGTGTTTCATTTCTTAGCATGTGCTGTTTTTTTTATCTCTTTCATTTCTTTTGTAGTTTTTGGTTTTCCTTGGAAGCTACCTTGGAAATAACAATTAACATTTTGTTTTTAACAAGTTTAAGTTAATCCCAACGTAATTTGAATGATATAGATAACTGCTCCTTTATATCATTATATATCATCTCTTTATACACTGCTTATGTACTTAGGTTGAAGATATGATTTATGTATTTTTAAATCATATAGGAACAAAGGAAAAAAGTTGGGACTAGTACTGGTACCTATATAGCTACCTTTATTTCTTCTCTGTTTTGTAAATAAATTTTTGAGCTTATAATTACATTTCTGCCTTCATTTTCTTCCCTTAAGCGCCTCCCAAGCACCCTTGCTCTGCACCCCCCTTGAAATACATAGTCTCTTTTTCTTTAATTGCTGATGCTAATGTTGGTGCTGGTGCTGGTGCTGGTGGTGGTGGTGGTGTGTGTGTGTGTGTGTGTGTGTGTGTGTGTGTGTGTGTGTGTGTGTGTGTGTTCCTAAATATTTAATGCAACCTGCTCATTCTATGTAGTGTTACTTTTCTGTATGTTTCCAGGACTGACCATTTGGCCCTGGATACCTACCCAGTGTGCTCTTCCTTGGGGAGGACTTCTGCTCTTAACATTCCTTAGTTCTTTGTCATTCTTTGACTAGGGTTGAGACTTCTTGAACTTTCCTATGTTCATGTTGGTGTGTTTCTAATGGTGGTATTCTTTGTTCTTTATTTGTATGATTTCTGATTTTTTTTCTGGCTGATGTCTTTTTTTTTTCCCCCAATCTGGAGGACTATTTTTTACATTCTTTAAAAAACACAAGTTTATTGGTGATGAATTAAGAATGTCTTAATTTCTTTATCTTTGAGGAACTGTTTGGTACTTTTTGTAAGGTCTGTATTCTTATTTATATGGCTAATTAAATCTTTTGACACTGTTTCTTTAAACATACAGAACAAAGAAAACGGAGGATAGGAATTCCATATATAGCTTGGCTGTGTGTTTGTACGTTCTTTTTTTTTTTTTTTTTTTTTTTTCTTTTTTTTTTCGGAGCTGGGGGACCAAACTCAGGGCCTTTGCCTTTAGGCAAGCGCTCTACCACTGAGCTAAATCCCCAACCCTGTACGCTTTTTTTTAACATTTGGCCAAGCCACTTACAGTTCTGTCTTGGGCTTTGCTTACTGTGCTCTTAGAGGTTGTAGGTCAGCCAGAGGTAAAGATCAAGGTTTTTTTTCTAACCTTTTCCACAACATGTGTCCAACCGTGATCACATTGAGATCATCTTGGTTCCTGAAAACATATGGGATCTTTAAGTACCTCCTTTTTCCATGTATAACCTTCCTTATCATCTTCCCGTTCCGGCTTTTTGATCTTTCTTCCTTGTCACAAGTGTTCCTTGTCTCCGCTACTGCATCACAAATGATTCAAAGTGAGATCCACCTAGGAAGACAGCCCAGCTCTGGATTCAGGGATCAGACAGTCTAAATTCTGTCAGTCACAGTTCCTTAGTGAGGTTGTGGGTAGCTACGGGCACAGCACCTCTGCCCTGGGAGGGAGACGAGTTGGAGGCTGCGTTCTGTGCACCCGTGGTCTCTTAACAAAGCAGCACTTTGTTCACTCAGCCTTCCTTGCCTGCCGCTTTGCTTCCTTTACCAGATGCCAGGATTTGCAAAATTGATACTGACAGTGTTTGCCAGCTCATTAGCTGATCTTTAGAGGAAGCCCTGACATTTCTACTCTGCCATTTTTAGTGATGTCACTCTGTTGTAAAGATTTTTCATAATGATGACCTCATTAGCCAGAAGTAAGGAGATCAAGGACACAGTTGTTTAAAGGTATAGAAGGAATCTTTTTTTTTTTTTTTAAGGAGGGATCATTTTTATTTGGACATGAATCTAGGTTTGAGGTGTTGGTTACATCTAACGGTGTCTACTGATAGAACTCTGTCTAGTGTTGGCTTTCCAGGTAGAGCAAGAGTTCAAGTCTTCAAATAAATTACATACAAGTTTAAATGGTTTTTCTTTTTGTTTGCTTGTTTTTGTTTTTTGATGTAGAGAAGGCCAACTATGCCATCTTGGGAAAATAATTTTCAACTTAGGACTTAATAATTCATTCATAAATTACTTTTTCCCGCTCACTAATGTGTAAACTACAAGCACTGGAAATTCCTTAGGGAGCTGACTTATATTAAGGAAACAGACAAGTAATGAAAAAGCATGAAGAGCTTGCCTGTGATCTGATTTGTCACATGGAAAGATGAGAAGGCCAAGGATGCTAGTAATTGTGTGTTACCTGGATAACACACACTTAGATTGAGATTGACCACAAACTCATGTTTGAATACTTGGTTCCCATCTGGTGGAGCTCTTTGGAAAGGATCAAGAGAGGCCCTATTGGAGAGGGCATTTCATTGGTGGAGAGCTTTGATGTTTCAAAAACACCCTGCAGCACTCTCTACCTCACATTAGCTCTGAGCTATTGCTCCAGAGCCCTGCTGGCTGCCTGCCTGCTTCTGTGCTGCCCCACCCCCTGCCATGGTGGTCATGGACTCTAACTAACCCTTTGAAACTACAAACTCTTCTATAAGTTGACTTGGTCATGGCATCTTACCACTGTAATAGGAAAGTAACTATGCTACTGCTTTTGCTAAGAATGTGTTGGCTCCTGTGCCTACTGGGTAATTAAAAGCAAGATAAAACCTGGTATCTCTGCCTTCATTTTATATCTACTGCTTTTACTATGGGTCTTTCTTCTGTTCAACTCTGCATTGAAGCATGTTAATCAAGGAGTGTCTATCTGAAAATTTTGTGATAGATACTGAATCAGACCCATTCCCTTTAAGGCTTAAGGCACAAAGATAACTCAAAAAGTTCTTGGGGAGTTAGTTTTTATAGTATCCTGTTCAGATCCCCAGGGCTTACTGAAAGTTCTTAGCCATTGTCCTAACCCTGTGGCCACCTTTTCTAAGAGCAGTGAAATCATTCAACACCACCTTAGTAAGACTTACCCCTCCCCAGCAGAAGTAATCTCATGAGAACCAGAGTTTCAAGCAATAAAGAGGCCCCATTGCAGAGCCAACGCTGGAATAACGACCACAAAAACTTCACTTTGACTAGGATGGCTTCATAATGTATACCTCTCATCTCTTGCCCCAGATATTGCGTTAGCTTATGATTTAAAGCTTTTGTCAGTTTCCTAGGCAAGATGCATGGTATCTATCTTCCCCACATTGCCATGCTATTTGAGGTTCTTCCCTACTCTTCATTACTTTTCTGTTTGATGTCTAGTCCTCTTGGCCCAACCAACATAATTTGTTACATTCTACAACACCCGCCCTCCAACATAGATAATAATCACACTTGTGAAAGGGGGAGTGCAAACAAGAGGGAAGAAGTTGGAAAGAGAAGTAGAAAGATAATTATAAAAGAGTAATAGAATTTTAAAAGAATAGCTTGAGCTCAAGTCTCTGAAACTCACACAGTAGGAAAAAAGGAGCTCTCAGAAGTTGTTTTCTGTCTGCATGTGCTAGGCTCAGTAAATACATACACGAGCAAGTGCAGAACTGACTGAAAGCATAGCAAAGTGAATAACACTAGGATTGAAGAGATTTGTGGGCTTTTTAGATAATTAATGAGGCTAAGTAAGAAAACAGCAAGGATAGTATAACAAGGAGTCTCAGAAGAGAAAAGATGGCTATTAAGAACCATGAAGGATCAGAATTTGGGGTCTTGGCTGAATAAAGACTAAGAGTAATATGGTGGCTTTTTTTTTTTAAACAATATAGGAAAAAATTTGAATAGTTTACAAAGTCCCAGATTTCAAAAGTAAAAAAAAACCAAAACATCAGATACTACGCTGAGAAGTGAGCAGCCCTGAAAATGTGTGGTTCCCCTTGAAGGATATATTTCCAATGACGGGTTCATTTTCCCAGTTCTTCCAATCAAAACACATTAACCATTTTCTATGTACCAAGTGCCCTTCAAGCTCCCAGGGATTTTTCTATGAGCAAAATGAAAAATCCTTGCCCTTCAGGAGGTTGTATGTGAATTAGGATGAAGGGAAACAATGAGTAAATAATAAATACCTTATTTCAAAGTAAACAGATCTGTAGAGTGGTCTGGCTTTGGAAACTAAGAAGTTAGTAAATGAGATTGCCCAGATAGAATTCTTTATGTGCATCAGGTACTAATTTAAATAGTTGATTCATTTTTATACAGCTAATTACAAAATCTAGGTTAATAAACTAAGATATCAAAGTGTGGGATTACTGAAGTATTTGTCTTAGTTGTAGCTATGAAAGAAAGAAACCATATTAACATTTAAGAGAAAATTCAACATGGCAACTTTATTATTATGCAATTACTTTTTGGCTTTGGCAGGAGAGAAAGATACTTAATAGTATATTTGGTTTGGTTATGGAAGAACTTAACTTGTATTTTATCTCCCAAAAGATGATTCCATCATGCCACAGTCTGCTTGCTCCATTTAGAAGCCTGGTTGAGGTAAGTGTATCAAGTTGAAGCTATAGTCTTACAGCCTCCTCTTTATTCAAACAGGCATTGGAAAAGTGAAAAGAAAACCCAGTGTTCCAGATACGGCATCTCCTGCTGATGATAGCTTTGTTGATCCAGGAGAACGTCTCTATGACCTCAACATGCCTGCTTTTGTGAAGTTTAACTACATGGCTGAGAGAGAGGATGAATTGTCATTGATAAAAGGGACCAAGGTGATCGTCATGGAGAAATGCAGTGACGGATGGTGGCGTGGCAGCTACAATGGACAAATTGGATGGTTCCCTTCAAACTATGTAACTGAAGAAGGTGACAGTCCTTTGGGTGACCATGTAGGTTCTCTGTCAGAGAAGTTAGCAGCAGTTGTCAATAACCTAAATACGGGTCAAGTATTGCACGTTGTACAGGCTCTTTACCCGTTCAGCTCATCCAATGATGAAGAACTCAATTTTGAGAAAGGTGATGTAATGGATGTTATTGAAAAGCCGGAAAATGACCCAGAATGGTGGAAATGCAGGAAAATCAATGGCATGGTTGGCCTGGTGCCAAAAAACTATGTTACCGTCATGCAGAATAATCCGCTAACCTCAGGTTTGGAACCGTCGCCTCCACAGTGTGACTACATTAGGCCTTCACTCACGGGGAAGTTTGCTGGCAATCCTTGGTATTATGGCAAAGTCACCAGGCACCAGGCAGAGATGGCATTGAATGAAAGAGGGCATGAAGGAGACTTCCTCATTCGCGACAGTGAGTCTTCGGTAAGTTGATTTTCAAAGGAAAGTGAAAATAGAGTTCTGTGCATTCATAAGTAAGGTTGGAAAGGTTGAATGGCCGGCTTCCTTCAGCCTAACTGAGGTAGCCAGGGGACACGATCACACTCTTTCCAGTGTACCTGTTTTGAATAAGATAACTGAGCAGTGAATATCTTGTTTTAATAGACTTTGTTCAGTTGCTTTAAATTTGCATTTCTGGAATAGTTCTGTTCATTAAACTTAAAAATGGAACAAACTGATTGTTTCTTTATAAATTAGTTGTTTGCTTAAAATATCTTTTTTTAAAAAAATAAAACAGTGATTCACTATTGTAACCCTGGCTGCCCTGAAACTCACTGTGTAGGTAGACCAGGGTGCCTTGAAATCACAGATATACCTTACTTGACCAAAAATAGTTTTTTATTCACCTCAACAACCTACTTAGCATCATTTAAAATATACTTGCAATAAAAGGTAAATTACATTGCAGTAGCAGCTAAACAGTAGCCATACAAATTGAACCATGACATCACTAATAATCTCTTAAAAGTGTTCCTTTGAATGCTAAAATTTGATGGTTATTTTTTTTTTAAAGTTTTTCCTGATAAATGATGTCACCACTTATCAAATCATGGCTAATACTGGCTTTTTGTGAATGCATTATACAAACGGTTGAAAGAAAGTGGTGTGTGTATGAGACTGAGATGAATTGAACCTTCCGATGCGGAATTGTGAGAAATGGGCCTTTAACCTAGGATAGAGGAGTCCATTTTTATTAAAGTCCTGATGTGCAGCAGCACACAGACCATTCAAAAGTCACTGTTCTCGATTGACATTGTTCAGAAATATTAGGTTTAAAACGACAGCTGCAACTGCCTCCAGCTGATTAAGAAGGAAAGAAAGTTAAATACAGGATGCTGGTTTTCTTGTGGCCTGAGTATAAATACCAGCTGAAATATGTGATTATTTTCAGTAGTGTTATTTTTCAGCTAGAGATCGTGAACATGTATTTTTGTTTAGCCTTACACAATTAAATTTTTTTTTCTAATTCATTGCCAATATTTAAATAGGGAAGGATTTATAAAAATCCAGACTTTGGGGCTGAAGAAATGGCTCAGCAATGAGAAGTGCTTACGGTTCTTCCGGGGGACCCATAGTACCCAGCACTGTGTCGGGTGGCTTACTGTCACCTGTAGCTGCAGCTCTTAGGGGATCTGATGGCTTCTTGAACATCTTGCACTAGTGTACATATATATACCCACGTATAGACATACAAACATATGCAAAATCTCTAAAGTAATAAAAACTTCTTTTAAAAATGTTGACTTCAGATTTCCCTTTAAAATTGAAAGACCACGTTGGAGAGAGGACTCAGGGTTAGGAGTACTGTTCTTTTGCTTTTTCAAAGAAACCAGTTTTGATTCCCAGCAACTCAAACCATTTGTAACTCCAGTTCTAGGGGATCCAGTACCCAATTCTGGCCTCCACAGACACTGCTCACATGTGATATAGAAACATGTATGCAGGCGAAACACTCATACACATAAATAAAGGTGTTAAAAACACTGTTCACGTGCAGTCAGTTCTTGCAAAGCAGCAATCACAGGTGAACAGTAAGTGTTCTTTAGGCTGGCCACACCCTCTTTCCTCCTCTGCCTTTCTTACATTTTGGCCCTTGTAGGAATTTGTGTTTGTTACCTTTTATTGAAAGTTTAGTTGAATTCCTATTTGTCCATTATTTTTGAAAATTCAGCGTACTATATAAGTCAGTTACTGTTCACTCTGGACTGAGGGGATGGAGTGGAAGTCTGAGATTTTCTAATGTTTTCTCTTGTGCCTCTGAAAACTCCTTTCTGTGTTTACTACTCTCTGGGTACTGTGGATGACTGTGAGGAGACGCTAGCACCCTGTCACCAGGGAATGGATCCTAGGCGTGCTCTTTGAGCCTCGTTTTCCTCATTTATAAAAAGGGCAAATTTTTGGAGAAATAAAGGAGAGATATAAATAATTTAGCATAAATGCTCAGATTTACACAGTTATGTTTTATTTTACGTCCTGATACATGACTTTCAAATGTTTGCTTCCCCCTTCCCCTTTCTGTTTTAGCCAAATGATTTCTCAGTATCACTAAAAGCACAAGGGAAAAACAAGCATTTTAAAGTCCAGCTGAAAGAGACTGTCTACTGCATTGGGCAGCGGAAATTCAGCACCATGGAGGAACTTGTAGAACATTACAAAAAGGCACCGATCTTTACAAGTGAACAAGGAGAGAAATTGTATCTCGTCAAGCATTTGTCTTGATACTGCTCGTCAGCAATGACTGCTACACACTTTAACTCATCACGCAGCAGAAGACCGAGAAAGTGTTGGGCCAGTTGTACTTGCTGGGAAAGTGCTGTTTCTAACTGTATGAGAACTGACTGTACAATACATGAGTATTTTGTTATGACTCAGCCCATACATATATACTGCATAGGCAGTGCATCTCGTGTAGAAGAGGTCTTTATTCTTGTCTTCTGTCTTACTGTTTTCTTTGCTGTTTTTCTCTTTCCTTCCAACAATTAAGGTTTTGTATTCTGAAAACAAATAATTTGGTTCAAAATCTTTATATGGAAGAATCCTTTTATTGCTGTTTCTTTATTTCCTCGTAAAGCTATCCTGTTTCCCCACAGTCCCTCTTCATATAAAATTATATCTATATGGCATATGATAAAGGACATTTCTTGTAAAGTGTTAATCTTTTCTGTGACAAAATAGCAATAATAAACAGAAAATAAGACATTATTTTTAGATATTGTATCTGTCACAAGCCATTGTAAATATCAAGTTTGTTGTCTGTGCCTTAATTTTAAAAAATCCATCCATTGTATCCAAAAGAGACCAGATAATCGGTTAGAAAATAGAATTTATAGCTATTTAAACAAAAATTTAAGAATTTAAGAAGTGTTTCCTCTCCCCTGCCCCCCTCACTTGGTTATTCAAGAGAACAAAGCAGTTTGGGCAGTTGATCTTGAATGTTTCTAATGTTCCTTGACCAAACTGTGCTCCATGAGATCATGCCATATTTATGCCACTGTGAAGTAAGTCATGGCCAAGTTTGGGGAGTATAGTAGACAATGAGATGTGTAATTTTTTTTCCTCTCTAAACATCACTAATTCTGCATGGCAGTAACTTAAAGTTTTCAACTTTTCACCATCCTGATCCAATATCTGATCAGATTTACTGAAATAATTTTTTTTGACACTATTGCATATTGAGCCCAAGGATTCACACATGGAAAGCAGGTGTTCTGTACTGAGTGGGTTCTCTGGTCCCTCCTTTTAGTTCTTTAACTGGGACACACACTGAAATGATGTGCTATGGTTAGGTAAACTGTATTATCTAATTTTTTGTTTGCCATCTAGTACTTTGTGTGTGTGAATGAGAAGCTAAAGTATTGAGTCTTCTTCATTCTGAAATTTTTAAGCAAAGTAACAAAAACTTCAATTCCACATAAGTACAAGAACATTGCTGCTTTTTGCTATTTTAAACACTTTACCAAAATTATAGCTGGTGAAAATCAAACTTTGTAGTTTGACTTTTTCCTACATTGTAGTATCTTAAAACTTTTCATTTAAATCTTAAAATCATTTGGAGGCTGATGTTGCCACTGGGTGGCAGCCCTGGCCTCTCCCACTAAGAAGTCAACAGATATGATTAAAGCACTGATGTATGAATTTCAGTCTTTAAACACCTGCTTTGAAAGCTTTTTAATTTACATTTGTCTTTGAGTACTCTTTGTGTAAGGTAAATGGTAGTAGATTATTAATCTACCTAAAGATTATATATGATACCTTTGGAGGTGTAAAATACTGTGAATGGTTTCAGAATGAGTAGGTAGTGAACATTCTTAGCATTTGATGACACTTTAGTTCTTGTTTTCTCTTTGTATGCTCCCCCAACAAAATAGAGCTTTATAAAAAGACGCAGATAACTTCATCATGGACATAGCTGTTTCTGGAAACGTCCTGGAGTGGTGCTGCGGTGGATTGCATGCTAGAGTTTGTAGAAAGTGGAGGTGCTTGGTAATACCTGCTTTCTAACTGTAGAACGAAGCCTGACTGTACACGGTTACTTTGTGCCTCAACACCTGCTTGGTTTTTAAAAATGTCTTCAGCTTTCTCTTCAAAGGCTACTTACAAGCATGAGTTTTACTTGAAGCAGTTTTCTTAGGAATTACAACAACCTTGGAAAATGTCTACATAGCTAGGTAATGAGACCAAACATCCAAAACCCCATGCCATGTATATCTTGACACACTGTGCTCTGTGTGCTCGTTTTAGACTAAGAAGTGGGTCCTGGGGAAATTGCTATTACAAAAGCTTTCACGTGTATATGAAGAGATGGTTGGTTCTCAAATTTGAGTATATATCGTACCTGCAGTCCTGACTGGCTTGGGTCTACAAAAACCTCTCTAAAATCTTGGAAGAGGTTTTGTTCTTAAACAACTTTATGTATGTGTGCCAGCTTTGCAACAAAAAGAAAAGCTTTAAATGCCCTGTCCCTTATTTGGTCATAAATCTTAGGGTGTGAGTTACATACTCCATGACATGTATTGCACACACCCACTATCCGTGTCAGTGTGTACACCTAAGACTAGTAGAGCTGTTTACAGACATCATTGGGCAGGATACAAAATACCCAGCCAAGTGTTAAAAGCCTGTAGTTTTGGCTGCCTGAGAGGCTGAGGCAGGAGGATTATGAGGTATGCCTGGGTCTTTTATCAAGACACTGTCTGAAAAAAGAGTTGGGATTGTGGTTCTGTAGGGGAGCATGCTGGAAGCCTGGATGCTATCCCAAGCAACCACCAAACAAAGGGGAACCAAGCACATTGCCAGAGTAGAAAAGCCTCGCAGTGAGGTACTGCGTGAGAATCATCATTTAATGCTCTGCCATTGCAGTCTACAGGCTGCAACCGAGAATTAGGAAAAGGCATTTTTTCCTCATACACCCCATCCCTTGTCAAAAAGTGTAGATTTTTACCTGCTAATGGTGTGGCCAAATATAGAAGTATTGTTCAACTTACGTAGGATTCAACTTGACAGCTCTTAAAATGGGAGATTTCAGATAACATTGTAATTTACGGTTTCCTTTAAAAATCTGCTGACGATGTGAGTTGATTTCCCAAGTTAGTAATCAGATTGCAGCCTGATGTGGATGGCACCAGAATGCACACGTGAAAGACATTCCAGGAGAATAATGTCTTTCCCAACTCAGCCCATAATTTATAGCTATATTGATTTATCATTTCTCCCTATTTTTCCTATTGCATATAGAGTTTTTGGCCTTGAATATGAAGTTGCCATTTTTCAGAAAGAGTTCCTATGTCCAAATCAGTGAATTTGGAGTATATTAGCATTCCAGCTTTTGCTTTTTAATTTTAATATTACAAGTCAAGAAACCTTTGTATCGTTTCCTTAGCTGTTTTCTAGGTTTTTACATCGTCGTCACTCCTTGAATTTTGTTCAGTATAAAACTATCATTTTCTGAATCATATCCAGAGTCTTGAAAAACAGATTCCTGAATCTGCTAGTTCTGTTAGGGTTCATCAAATCTATATTCTAAACACTGCAGACGGCAAAACAAGCCTAGTCCACACCTTCATTTCTTGCTGTTACATGCGCATTTCTAGTTTACTTAAAGTGTGTGGTTTGCCTAGACTCGTTGAATGAAATAGGAAATTAACTGCGCTTGCTGAGTTGTAAAGAGGAAGGGTTTGCTTATCATTGGGTATATACACAGATGGGTTTTAAACCAAAGTAAGAATTTTTTTTTCTGGCCAGGACACTGATTTCTGTCAATTTCAGAACTGGCTTGATGCCTCCAGTAGCCTAGCAGGGACAAACTAGCTGATACAGTCATTTCTCTCTGTAGTGCTAGACAGTAGAACAGGTGCCTTGTGCACGCTAGGAAAGTGTTCGACCGACTCTGACTAAATGATTTCACTCAGATTACATGAGTCTACAGCACAGCGAAAGCTGGTCTCACTGCAGAAGTTTTCTCTCATACCTCATTGACGAACGGAAAAACAACATTTTGAAGTAGTGATCTAAGAAGGTACCCGAAAAGATTGTTTTAAACCGACTTTTGGGCTTGGAGATATCTGTGAACCAGCAGGTATCTATCGCTGAAAAATCGTTGAGACAAAGATGGATTCCAGATAGAGACTAGGTGTCTAATATAGGCTAACTACAGAAGTAGTTGGGGTGATTTTGAACACTTACAGAGGACAGCTAGTAACTTCTGAGTAAGCATGGCTTCTCTAGAGCAATGCCATCGAATGTAGTATGTGTTCTAAGCTGCAGACAGATAGAGGGGTATTATGCAGAACAAATACTGATTTCCTCGATTGGTTTTAAGATTAAAATTCTAGCATTGAACTGTTGCTATAGTTTGATCTTGCATGTCCCCCAAAGTCCTGTGTTAAATTCTTGGTTCCCATCTCTAGCACTTTGGGAAGGTGGTGGAGCCTTAAGGAGGTAGAGACCCTCCCTCCCTCCCTCCCTCCCTCCCCCCTCCCCCCCCTCTGTCTCCCCCATTCCTCATCTTGCCCTAAAACAGTTCTACCCTTTAAGTTGATGCTTTGCTTGCTCAGGCGAGGCTGTACTCACCCAGCAGCACAATGAGAACAAAAACAAAGCTTTTGTGAAATTTGTATTCTGGCGCTGTAAAGCCTAAGTGGAGAAGACAGTGGTCGAGGCTGGAGTACGGGATAACGGAAGGTGGAAGAGAGCCTTTGGTAGAAGCTCTTAGATGTGGTGGGCTCCACTTAGGGCCAACCAGCAATTGAAAAGCCGTAGCCAAAAGCATTAGACTGTCATGTAAATGTTCACTTACAAAGCATTGTTTCTGGTTCCCAGAGTTTTAAAGTATTTGTTCCATCAAATAATGGAGCTTTTAACTAAGGGGCTGTCCAAAATAAAACCTGAGTCTCCAGCTTAATAGGAGTTACTGGGTAATGTTTGCTAGAAACTAGATACGACTACAGAAAGATGACAGTGTTGGAGTTTTAAAGATTCTAACCCATTAATTCCAAGAGATTAATTTCTTGAAGACCGTCAGTAAATTGAAATGACTTTGTTCAAAGGGAGAGTTTTGGGGTTTTGCTTGGTTTATTTTTTTATTTTTTTAACTCTTTAAAATGTGTATGAATATTTTGCCTGCATGTGTGTCAGTGTCCTTGGAGGGAGAACCAGGGCATCGGATTCCTGAGAACTGGAAAAGGTTGTGAGCCACCACTGGGCTGGGGTGGGGATGGGGGTGGGGGCAAGGTGGAAATTGAAGAGCAGCTGATTAACACTGAACCATTTCTCCAGCCGCACAGAGGAAGTTTAAAAGGCAGGCACGAGATCTGAAAACTGGAGTCTGGCAATGTAGAGATCAAGCTGCAGTGGAGACGTGGTGGATACAAAAGGGTCCTAAGTTCCCTGTGTGACCTCCAGGAGACAGAAATGAGAGCTAAATGTCAGATATGCTTAAACACAGTATTTCGAGATCTTGTTGTGATGCAAGCAGGGAAGGGAAAAGAAGATTACAGAAAGAGAGTAAAGTAATTCTCTATTTGCCCTGTGCCTGAACTTGAACTGTTTTGAGAGAGTGAAGAGTGAACCTTGGATTGGGGGTGGAAAAAATGGCCATCAAATTTTTCCTTCTGCCTCACCCCCTCTCTACCTTTACATAAAGCCCTTGTTTTTCCTAACAAAATTAAATACTAAAGATTTAAGTAGCAAGTAGGAGGTAAGTTCTATTTTTAGACTACCCACTTATCCACCTCAACAGTTCATCTTCAAACCTGAATGAATGGTCCTCCAGTTACGGAGAAAATTAATCCAGAAATGCAGACAACAGGGCTGGGATGTAGATCAGATGGTAGAATGGTGCCTAGCATGCACAAGCCTCTGGGATTGATTTCCAGTGCCATCTAAATCATGAACGTTGATGTCTACCAGTCCCAGCACTTTGGGAATGGGGGCAAGAAGACCAGCAAGTGAAGATCATCCATGAATTCAGCTACATAGTGAGTTTTAGACCAGGCTTGGCTCCTTGAGACCTTGTGTCAACAAAAAACCCATTGAGGGAACAGGATAAAGGATAATTTAGTTTGGGCATGTTGCATAGATAAGCATCACAACTGGCCGATGAGATAGTATAGGAAGGAAGTTGACAAAACAGAAGAGAAGCAAGCAAGAGCCCAGCCAGGAGTATCGGGGAGAGTTGGACAAATGAGCATAGCCATCCAGAAGCCCTAACCTAGTGTGGCGGCCCAGGCAGAGGCATATCTGACTTTCTTACTGGGTGGTGCCTGGGCTTGAGAATGATTAATTCAAAAGCTACGATAGGCTAATGACATTACCTCCCACTGCCCTGTGTGTGTGAGCTGAGTTTGGGATTGATTCTCCCTGTAGTTGCTTGTGAGATTGGCAGATGCCAGTCAGGGCAATAATGCTTGGTTGGCTAATCTTGGTATAGACTCATGCTAAGCAGAACTAACCATTTTATGATCCTATGACTTGGTGGCGGCCGCGGCTCAGCCATGTGAGTCTTAACTCTTGATTGCATGAGTTCTGTCTACATTTCCTCCTTTGACCTTTGATTCACTAAGTATTGTCAGTGTTTCCATCTCAAACTTGGCTCAAGTTGCTCTATGTGAATGGCTGAGTCATGAACTCATCCAACGCCTTCTTTTCAAACGCAGGTGGGTATATTCCATTTTGAGACCCACTTCCTGCTTATTCTCTAAGCCTTTATTAATTTCACGGCTCACGCTCCTTTTAGAGTTAATTGGGAAGCAGCTAGTGAAAAGAGTTGGGCATATTCCTGCCGGATTTCCTGCCCCCATTCTTGATTCCTGCAACTATTTTGTTAGACATTTCTTTGTAAATGAGGAAAAAAAAAATGGAAGGCTGATGGAATCGTTTTCTTCCTCTGCATCAAATGGTCATTAGTTTTTCCATTTACTCTTCAGCCCACAATGATCCAAGGCTTCCACAGGAACTCCTCTTGCTGGGATTACAATGACTTTCCAGTTGTTACATCCAGGGAACATTTTTTAATGATTAACTCACAGAGGACTCTCTTCTGCACTCTGCCTCAACAATCACAGCCTGCCTCATTGTTTGCAGAACTGTAGTCGTCTATACTGGATCCTCTTCTCTGAGCTTCTTGTCTTTCTATTTCACGTTCTTATCCTGGTATGTATGTATGTATGTATATATTCACACCCTCCTTAATGGACATGTTCTTTGCACAGGCTCTCTCCATAGGCAGGAGAAAAATTTCCATTTCTTGACATCAATTTGAGGTAGATTATTTGCATAGCAGGGAATGTGACTGCTCACATAAATGCTTCAAATCAAAGTGTATAAGGCTAAGCACAAGCAGCCTTTTCCCACAGACCCCCTAATCCTGCCTGTCTTGTCCTTGCCTTACTCTGTTCCTTTCTCTCCATTGCTGTCTATCCAGTTATCCAAACCAGAACTGGAAAGTCCTGTTTGGCTCCTCTTCCCGGCCCCTCCCAACCATGCAATATGTAGGAGTTATTATTCTGCATCTTGAGGTTTTGGGTTTTTTTTTTTTTTTTTTTCCTCACAGACCTGGGAAATCTAGAGTTAGGCTGACAGTATCTCTCACCTGGATTCCTGACAGAGTCCCCTCAAGTCTGCCCCTTCCTTGTTTTCTCAGAAACCTTTTAAGGCTTAAATGCAGAGTATGCCACGATCAGATATAAGTTTAAAACTCTGCCCTTGGTATTCACTGCTCTCAGGAGATACTGGAATCCCTCAGAAAACACTGAAGGCTCTCCAGACCTTGCTTCTGTGTGGCTCACCATGTCTTTTCACCCCATCCTTGATCGATACCTGTATAAAACTTATGTGGCTAAGTTCAATACCCCATACCCGTCTCCTCTTCAGGAAGCCTTCTATGATCCCGTAGAGTAGATTGGGAGTTTCTCTTTAGTACTCCAGTACCCATGATGGTTCCTTCACTGTACTCAATATTGTCCCATGACTATGCATCTTCATCAGTTGGGAAAGGATAAGAACTGCGAATTCCAAGATTTTACACATAGTAAACTCATAGTGAACTTGTTGAATGAATCAATGACTGTCCCAAAATTATGCAAGTAAGTTACAAAACTGGAACCAGAAAATATCCTATTAAAAATATTAAAAAAAGAATAAATGTGGGCTGGAGAGATGGCTCAGTGGTTAAGAGCACTGACTGTTCTTCCAGAGGTCCTGAGTTCAATTCCCAGCAACCACATGGTGGCTAACAATTATCTGTAATGGGATGCTCTCCTCTGAAGTGTCTGAAGAGAACTACAGTGTACTAACATATAAATAAAATAAATCTTAAAAATAAATGTTTATTCTCAAACTAGTGTTCATTTTACCATTATAATTTGCACATTGTGTTTTTTTTTTAAGTCCTCAAGGAATTGAAGTTTAAGGGGCCAATTTCTATTACAGGATTCCTCTTCAAAGTTTTAAAATTAGTTTTGGTTTTCAGTAGTGCATGCTCAGGACTTTAATTTTAAAGGATACTTGTTCACACTTTTAATTTCCATTTGCTATTTCTTCTACATCAGGATGTCAATCTTGTTATTACAGCCTAGATTTTCTTTTTGCAGATGTGTAAATATAAAGTGACTGTTCTTTTACCTTTTGACTTGTAAAATGGTATTTCAAATGGAGGCCACAGGGCTGAGTCGTAGCTCGGTGGCAGAGTGCTTGTGTAGCCTGCCCAAAGCCCTGGATGCATCCCCTAGCACTGTAGAGTACAGCCATGATGGGAATCATTTAACTTCTCCCCCTTTTCCAGAAGTAGGTATTAGCAAACAGAGCTGATTAGCACCAGCCTGAATGAACAGCCAGAGAGGGTCTTGGCCGAGGAAGCCTCTTGATGAGTAGGGACAATAATCTTGGCTGCTCACTGGTAAGTCCCAGGGCCCTCCACCACAGCCCGGATGCCCAGATGTCTCCCTCAGGCAGATGGCGATGTCTCAAGATCCCCGGCTATCATTTCTCTGGAACTCTGACAGGCCACTCCCCTTGATGCAATATCTGGGTTTGGGCAAAAAGGAGGGTGCTGCGAAGTCCGCCCATTTTGAGCATTTGGGCCAGCTCTCCTTTTCAGAGCGAGTCAAGCTTCATTGCAACTCTGACCTCAGCACCAGCATCTGCTTCCTGAAGCAAGATGGTCAGCATGGACAGACAGCTTCATTCTGGAAGAAAACAGTGTTTCAGGGCAAGCTGAGTTTGCCAGAGATCCTCACCCAACAGGCCAGCACGATGGCTTTCCAAGGAGTGTGGACAAGTCCGATCATGTGGGTTTTCTACAGCATGACCTCAGGTTTTCTCACTGGTAAGAATGAATTTAAATACAACTGACAGCCTGGGCCTTGAGTATTGGTTAAGAAGGTGACAAATAGTTTCCTGTGTTTGGGTTGAGTTAGAATGTCTTTTCAAAAACCTTAGCTCCATTTTTCAAATCTCAGATGCCTGCATTTTATTTGGAAAATTTCCTCCTGACATCCACAGAACAATTTGGAAAAATGTCATTGATATGGTCTGCAGAGCTCAGTGCGTTTTGCTGTTTCGTTTGGCATTTGAAGGGTTAAGGTATAGTTACAGCAGTTATTTCCACGTGGCACTTAAAATGATTAAAAATTCTGACAAATACAAAAAGACATTTATAAGCTTCAAATTGAGCCTAAGATTTATAAAAATTAGATTTCTCTCTTGATCATTACAGAAAAAGGTACTTTTCTAAATGGTATGAACATTTAGAAATACATTCTGTTTGGGGCATTTTCCTTCCCAGGAAGATTGCATAATTTTCTGTTCCACTCCTGGCTCCTTGTAATTGCCTTCTTTATTGTTCCGGAACTGCAGCTCCTTTCCTACCTGTTAGTGTTTCTTTAAGTCAAACTGCGTTTAGGAGAGATTTCTAGTTTAAATACTCCAGCGTACGCTTACTTCGTGGCGTTGGTGGTGTGTGTGTGTGCGTTGCCTTGAGCACTAAGGCAACTTTTCCAAGTGTAGCTGACATAGAAATGGACGGTGTTCCTGGCCCTCAGACCTTCAGCGTTCCAAAGGTTCAGTAAACGCGGTCCACACTCTGCTCAGTTGTCGTCTGTCTATGTGGGATCATCCTGTATCTATTTGAGCCTATGTCTCACTCCTTTCAGAAAACAACTGTAGACGCGGCCACTTGCTGTCCGCACAGTCGATGCATTCTGTTACTCTTTTCTTGCCTTAGCCTTCATTGTTATCATTTTCCCATAGGGGCTGTTGAAGTGGTTCAGTAGGTAAATGCACTCTGTTGGCCAGCCTGACAACTAAGGTCAATCCTCAGAACCCATGGCAAATGGGTCATTGTCTGCCAGCCTGTCGGTCCTCCTGCTACTCTCCCCGCCCCCCACGTGCCTGTGTGTGTTTGTGACTTACTAGTTTAGCCACTGGTCATATAACTTCATTTTTTCCATCTGTGAAATGCTTATAGCAGCCACCTTAAAGTTTTAAGGGGTCAAAACAAGACAGTACAAATAAGTTTTTAAAAACTCAGACACTCCTGCCCCAAATGCTAGCCATTCTTATCTTTTGGTAATGCAAATGGTGGTGTTAGAAAATACTTGCTTTAGCTAAGGTTGCCTTAATGCAATGCAATTTGGAGCATTTGCTCAGGACTATGCAGGCAAACTTTGCAAATGCAGAAGGAACTTCTGTTGCTCACTAGATCCCTTGGCCGAAGAGTAAAGATGTCTTACTTCACTAACCCTAACCCTTTCCAAATAATAGTGGGTGATTTAGGAAACTGCTTCCTACTGCTAATAACAATGACAGTCACAATTGCCTACCTCTAACTTCCTCCTCTCCCTCTTCCTCCTTCCCCTCCCCCTCTCCCCTCCCTTCTCCCTCCCTTCCTTTCTCCCTCTCCCTCCCTCTCCCTCTCCCTCCCTCCCCTCCCTCTCTCTCTCCCCTCTCCTCTCCCTCTCTCTCTCCCTCTCCCCTCTCCCTCTCCCCTCCCTCTCTCCTCCTTTCTCCTCCCTCTCCCTCTCCCTCCCTCCCTCCTCTCCCTCCCTCCCTCTCCTTTCCCTCTCCCCTCTCTCCCTTTCTCCCTCCTCTCCCTCTCTCCCCTTTCTCCCCTCTCCTCTCCCCTCCCTCCTCTCCCTCCCTCTCCCTCTCCCTTTCCCTCTCCCTCTCCCTCCCCTTTCTCTCTTAAGATTGGACCTATGACCTAATGCATTCTGAGGCAGTCGCTCTACTATTGAACGTATTCTCGGAGCCCTTGTCCCTGCTTTTTTTTTTGTAACTTTCCGTGTTTCAGTTAGGGTTCCCTTACATTTTCCAAACTGCCTTGAGCTTGCTCTGTAACCCAGACAGGGCTTCAATTTGCACTCCTGCTTCCCCCTCCCATGTAGGTAGAATTCTAAACCTGTGCCACTAGACATGGCTCATGGTCCTGGGTACACTGTATCCCCTGGATTAACGGTAAAAGCTCTTCAGACACATCACTCTGCAAGGTGGGTCTGATAAGCCCCATTTTACACCAGGAACCAAGACTCAGAAAGGTTCCGTTCTTTGTCCTGGTATTTGATCAATGGGGGAATTGGAGTTTGACTCTGATTTAGCAGCGCCAGACAAATGCTCTGCGCTCTGTCCTCTGTGGAGTACAAAGGAAGGATAACAGAGTGAAGGGATTAAGGGATGTGTGGCTTTCCCAATGCATTTACCTTAAAGACTGTGGCAGGGGGGCTGCAGAGATGGCTCAGCGGTTAAAAGCACTGACTGCTCTTCCAGAGGTTCTGAGTTCAAATCCCAGCAACCACATGGTGGCTCACAGCCATCTGTAATGGGATCTGATGCCCTCTTCTGCTACAGTGTACTTATATAGAACAAATAAGTAAATCTTTAAAAAAAAAAAAGACTGTCGCAGGAAAGGATGGTGAGAGAGGGGAACCAAACAAGCAGAGGTGACCAGAGGGATCCAGGGATCCAGGTAGGAAGAGATGCAGCAATTTCTGCCTGGAAAGTTTGCCCCGTGGCTCAGTGGAGGATGCCCTCCTGCTGCGCCCCACCCCCTGCACCTAAGATTTTCCGAGATGTGAATCTTAGAGCAGCTAAAAGGATGACCTCAATGGCTGAGAGATTAGGAGAACCACCAGGCTAAGCTGACCTCTATGGGAGTCAAGATGTGTGGGGTTCACTTGCTCAGTTTCCTTCACTTAGTGTCTGAGCCCCTGGTCTGTGATGGGCTCTGAGCTGGGTGCTAATTCGGGATGAACAAAACCTGTTTATAGTAAACATAAAGTCTGCAAGAAAATACACTGAGACCTTCGACATTTGGGGTTTAACGTATTTCAAACTATACTTTATCCACCGGAAGTAGGATCAGTGTTCTGGTCTCTCATGAAGCCTGGAGACCTGGGGAGCTTTTCACAGATATAACTGCCAAGGCTGCATGGCCATAGGTTCAAAATTCACCAGGGGAGCAGCCTAGACACCGGCATTTTAGAAACTCCCTGGGTGTGGCTCTGTAGAGAAGTGGATGCTTACAAGACTGGGCAAGGGGAAAGCAAGATGAGACAGGAGCAGTGTGTGGCAAGCTATGAAGTGCTTAAAATAGGACGGGGGCCCAAAGGTAGCAGAGCATCTTGGGTTGGATGTTGGAATGGAAACAGTTGTTCGTGAAAGAATTGGCAAAATCCAAATGGAGCCTGGGATTTTTTTGTGGTCACTGATCCACAGTGTTCCTTGGTTTTGATAACGGCATCTTGTCTACATAAGATGTTAACATTGGCTGGGGTTTGCACTGTCTTTGAAGTCTGGAGGTCTAGAGTTATTTTAAAGTCTACTGACAGGGCTGGTTGTGGCGATGCATGCGTTTAATCCCGGAACTCAGAAGCAGAGGCTGGTGGATCTTTTTGATTTTGAAGTCATCAAAGTCTACATAGATCCTGTCTCAAAAAACTAAAATCAAAGCAAAGCAAAACAAACAAAAAAAACCCCAAACCAAAGCAGATTGACAAGAGGAGAATGGTGAAAGAGTGGGAGGGGGCGACAATAGCAAAATGGACACAGGGATCAACCTGAGTTTCCAGAGGCTGACACTGGAAACCAATAACAAAGCAAACAACCAATAACAAAGCAAACAATAGTAGCGTTGGGTTTTAACCGTAAAATGAAAGCAGTGCCTAGGAGTCTATTCATCTACGTAAATCACTGGAAACATGACCAGTAGTGGAGGAGGACTGGCTCTCCCTTAGGGGAGAACCCCAGTGCAGTTAAAAGATTCAGATCACAGCTGTAGTGACTGCCGAACCAACGGCTGTCAACAACGTATGAAAGGTTGAAAGGAGCTTACATACTCTCACATGTCTCTCCCAGCAACTTTAACAGTAAATTGGTAGTTTTGCAGATCAAGATTAACATCTGATAATTGCACGTATTGATACTGTGTCCTGTGCATACAAGGCAAACGCGGACAAACGTTTTGCAATCGGTTGCTTGGGCTTGCCCTGGTTTGAAGCACATAGAAAGGTGGAAATGAGTGCCCACAGCAAGAATGCATGGTAGACGTTACCTGAGAGTTTTGGTGGACCTCCTAAAAGAGGGCCAAGTGGAGCATATTAGGCCTTGGGGACACATACGCCATTGTTGCATCAAGGTACACGGCAACACCCTCATTCAGCTAGAGAGACTATTCACCACCTCAGACCAGACTCCGCTCACTGTGTTTGGACTTCATAGGGCAGAGCAGTGGTTGACGGACACAACCTAGAGTGTAGGGAGCCACGCATCTTACTATGAGGTCAAAGACCAGGAGACGTTGCAGCCTGTCTGGAGTCAGTGTCTTACCAACGCTGACCTGAAGATCTCCCTCGGGGTGCAGTCACCGAGCTGAGACCTCTCTCCAGCTAACATGATGAAAGGGACAGCCTAAGACTGATCTCTCCACCATCCCCGGAAAACTAGGATGGGGAACGGGGACCTTCATCAGTCTCTGAGAAGTTCGTGAAGGATACTGAAGAAACTAGATTTGGTGCACCATCCTGTCACTCTCGGGATGCAATGGCAAATAAAACAAGCAACCCTTTATAACTTCACCGAAGCCTGGTGACAACAGACAGACCCAAACTGAGAGCAAGTCTGTAAAACGGCTAACCCAGTGCACTTCAGAAATGTCAAGGTCATAAAAGACAAAGACAGATTGAGAACAGACTGGGGGAGACTAACTAGACGTGACAGCTACACGGGGAATCCCGGCTAGTTCCTGGAAGAAAGAAAAGAGAGCACGGAGGGAGAAAACTGGAGGAACTGATTAGAGACTGACCGTAGCCAGTGACCCTGCAGTTATATCTCGGTCTTACTTCACAGTCATGCTGTGGCTGCGGATGCATGGAAGGACGGATGAGGGCATCCAGGAGCTCCCTCTGCTATCGTGCAGCTGCTCTGAGTAACAGGAGTGCCTCATGTTGTTAGCATCACTGTGTCCCTTCTGGAGGCTGCAGCGGTCAATCTGTTTCCTTGCCACACTGAGCCTCCAGCAAGCAGTCCTTGGGTTCCTTGCTCATAGCCCCCTTCCTTTATCTACGCTACCCTTTGTAACACTCACCTTTTGTAGAAAGTCACCTATTGCAAGACACTCGGGGCCCATTCCAGCTCAGTTTCAGATGCACATCTTAGGTAACAGAAATTTCCATGTCTCTAGGATAAACACCCAAGATCACAACTACTGGGTCAGATAGTAATTGCATATTTAGTTTTCTTTTTTTTTTTTTTTTTCAGAGCTGGGGACCCAACCCAGGGCCTTTGTGCTTGCTAGGGCAAGCGCTCTACCACTGAGCTAAATCCCCAACCCCGCATATTTAGTTTTAAAAAAAAACTGCCAAGCCATTTTTTCAGAATCAGTGTGCCAATTTACAATTCTACCAGCAGTCTATGAGGGATCTGTCTTCTCTGTCCTTGCCAGGATTTATTTTGTATCTTTAACTACATACCTATACCATCCAGAGAGCTGTGTGGTGCTGTCTTGTGTTAACATAGGAAATGATTTAAACGGCTTCAGACAACATTTTACTTACATGTAAGGGTGTTTTGGCTGCATGTGCCCTGGAAGCTAGAAGAAGGTATTGGATCCCCTGGAGCTGGAGTTACGGTGGATTGCTATGTGGATGCTGGGAATTGAACTCAGGACCTCTGGAAGAGCAGTTGGTGCTCTTACCCGCTAAGCCATCTCTCCAGCCCCACATGCAGTCTTAATTACTGTCAGTCTTGAATGTGTGGATTGGTCCTTCACTCTTACTCTTTTTTTTTTGGTTTTTTTTTTTTGGGGCTGGGGACCGAACCCAGGGCCTTTCGCTTCCTTGGCAAGCGCTCTACCACTGAGCTAAATCCCCAACCCCCACTCTTACTCTTTTAAAAAAATATTTGCTGGGGATTTAGCTCAGTGGTAGAGCGCTTGCCTAGGAAGCGCAAGGTCCTGGGTTCGGTCCCCAGCTCTGAAAAAAAAAGAACCAAAAAAAAAAATTTATTTTTCTATTATTGGGGCAGTGAATGCCATAGCACCCGTATGGAGGTTGGAGAACGGTTCTGTGGGGTTGATTTTCTCATACCTTTACATAGGTTCTGGGGATCCGACACAGGTCACCATCTCGTCATCTCTTGAGCTCTTTCAAACTTATTTTAATTGGGGCTGTGGGTTTTGCTCAGTGATACAGTTCATGCTTAACATTCACAAGGTCCTGGGTTCAAATCCCAGTGGCAACATATATGTAAAGTACACACACAGATGCACACACATATACACAAATTCACACATCACATGGACAGCCACACAGACTAACGCTCTGGATCCCCTGGAGCTGGAGTTACGGTGGTCGTGAATTGCTATGTGGATGCTGGGAATTGAACTCAGGACCTCTGGAAGAGCAGTTGGTGCTCTTACCCGCACAGAGATATACACACCATACAGTGACAGACAGACAGTTACACAGATGCCCACACATGTACATACAAATACATGCACATATAAATACACATATACACAAACCACATAGACACACAAATATACCTACACACAGATACACACGCCACACAAACACATACATAGACACACAGGGCTTTAGTTAGTCTAGTTCCATAATCGTTCTGTTTTCTTTCTTGTTCTTTTTTTTTCTTTTAAAGTAACGAGATGGGTCCAACTCTAACAGCTGGAGCTGATGACGTAGCCCAGGCTTCTTTCCAGCTTAATCTTTACCTCAGCCTCCTACTGCTGAGATTATAGATGTGAATGACCATGCTTGACTAATGCCATAACCTGGGGAGGGCGGAGGGCATTGTTGTGAGTTTGAGACCAGGCCAGCCTTGACTTCACAGAGAGACTCTGTCTCAAAACGATAAAATCATGTGATTTGAAGAAAAATGTATGAAACTTGAAATCATTATGTTGAGTAGGACTCCAGCAAATGCTATTTTCTCTCATATGGCAGAATCTAGGTTAGTTTGTTTATTTGTTTTAAGTAATAAGACAAGAAGGTGGAAGAGTGACTTTTTGGGAAGGAAAAGTGGACCACCGGAAGCAGGAAAGGGTGGCGTGTGAGTATTGTCAAGAACGGGCTGTGCACATTTGAGAGTTTTAATGACAAAATTAGAAACAGAAGAACAAAAGAAAGAAAGAAAAGAAAAGAAAAGAAAAGAAAAGAAGGGCTGGGGATTTAGCTCAGTGGTAGAGTGCTTGCCTAGCAAGCACAAGGCCCTGGGTTCGGTCCCCAGCTCCAGGAAAAAAAAGAGAAAAAGAAAGAAAGAAAGAAAGAAAGAAAGAAAGAAAGAAAAGAAAAGAAAAGAAAAACAAAGAAGTTAGGGCTGGAAGGCCAAGAAATCACCCTGCAGGCGTCCCCGGTCTTTCCTCCCAGGTAGAGCGAGTGTGTTGAGGATGAAGTGAAGGTACACCATCAGGGTCCCAGGTTAGAAAAGACACAAGGCACCAGCCAGACAGGGTGTTCTCAGGAGCATTCCTTCTCCCTCATGTACACGGGACTTGATGCCTGATAACAAATAGCAGGTGCCAATCTAGGGGCAGGAACAGAAAGGTCCCAGGGAAAGACCTCAGCTGATATTTTGTCTGCGTGTCATTGAGACCGCCACTGTGGGTCGTAATGGCAAGGGAGCCCTGGGTACGGAAAGAGGAGCATGCGCAAAGGAGCGGTCCGGTACCCGAGGCCGAGCGGTGCCTGTAAGGCTGAGCTTCAGGCTGCCTGGAGTCCTTATCAGTACAGGTGCAGTTTGGCTGGCCATTTTTATTCTGTGCAAACTGCAGTACCACTGTGTACACACTCTAGGCACGCTGCCTTCATCCTGTGCCTGGGATGGGCTTGTGGGCTTGCAGTCTTTCCAGGGTGGGGTCTCTGAGCTGTTTTGGTACCCTTCTTTACTAGATTATCTCCATGGTAGACCTGAGTCAGAGCTTCCCATCAGGCTGCAGATGCCCCATTGGCCATAGTGTTCACTTAATTAATGTGTCCTGGTGCCCAAGGATGGCAAAGAGACATCATGAGAAACTGGCCAGAGCCTGAGTGAATTTGCCATGAAGAAGTGGGAGGCTCAGGTTATGTGGGTTGCATAAGATAACATATTCCAGGGCTGAGTCAAGACCTGAATCCAGGTCAATTTGGCATCAAGATTATCATCTAGAGTCTATAAAGAGCTCATTAGCAAGTCAATAAATAAACTGATTGAAAATGGACAGTAAAACTAAATAGGCATTTCTTAAAACTAAATAATACCAATGACCAGGAAGTATGTGAAGCAATATTCAACATCATTAATCATCCCAGAGACGCAAAAGAAAAGTAAAGTAAGATATCACCTCACCCCACACTGGGGCTGTAGCTCAGTAGAATACTTCCCTAGGGTGTGTAAACCCCTGGGGTTTTATCCCCAGGACCACAGTAAAAGAGATTTTCAATAAAAAAGTTAAAAATAACAAGCCAAATGCTGGCATACACTATTGCTGAAAACGTAAGCTATTATAATCCTTATGGAAAGCAGTGTGTAGGTTCCCTAAAATGCTCAAAGTGCATCATGACTTGGCTATCCCACTACTGGGTATATAATGCATCCAAAGGAAATTAAAAACTGTGCTGAGACAGCTGCTGCACTGTCTACAGAAGCCAAGAAGTGGAATTAACCTAAATGTCCCTCAACTAAGATGTAGAGGAGTTTTAATTCAGCAGCATGGCTGCTCTGGCAAGGGATCACATCCAAAGATACGATCTGTCCAGATGCAGACACACCCTGGGTTACAATATGACCTGGCTGGAATACAGACGCACCCTTAGTACACACCTTTAATCCCAAACAATGGAGGTAAGATTAGTTTGCAGAAGAAAGCAAACATGGTTGAAAGTGATCTATCGAAGTGATTATCAGAGTTGATCTAGTATGTGTTTAGAATGGAATGATAATGGAGGGGCAGACCAAGTGTCGAATCAAAGAAAGATTTGATAGAATGAATCAGAGATAGGACACACCCAAGTTACATGAGAATAGCAGAGGAAGAGAGGCTACTAAGAGCAGTGAGAGAGAAAAAAAAAAGGTGATGTGGTAGTTGGTAGGTAGTGTGTGTGTGTGTGTGTGTGTGTGTGTGTGTGTGTGTGTGTGTGTGTGTGGCAATTTTATCAGGACAGTTTTAAAGGGACAGGTTACAGAGAGAACAAGCTAGACACAGGAGAAGACAGAACATATTGTCAAAGTTAGTGTGAGGCCAGGCAGAGCAATTTCAACAGAAGCCAGGAGAAGCTGGATTGAATCAGTCAGCTGGGAAGATTATATTGAAGGAGGCTAGAAGCTTCCAGGTCTAGGCATAGTGATAGAACAGAGAAGGAGATGACCTGGGATCAGCTGAGTAGAGCTCTTATCACTTTATCTTAAAATAAAATTGACGTTTGCACTGACACGGATAAAACTACCTATACACAATGGCATACTGTTCAGCCATAAAAGGCTGACGTAGATGATCAGGAAGATATCAGGCTAAGTGAAATAAACAAAACACAGAAAGATAAACAGCACATAATCTCACTCATAGGTAGACGATCACAGAGTTGATCTAGTGCGTTTTAAGAGTGGAATGACAGTGGTAGCTAGAAGCTGGAGAGAGTAGTGGTTACAGAGAATACAAAGTGAAGATAGGCCAGCAGTTATTAAGTTACGGTTAGATAGCAGAGTTTTCTGATGTCCTGTTGACAGTAGACTAATTGGGGGGAAAATGTATTTCAAAAGGCCCACAAGATAGGATATTTGAAGGCTTTTAACCAAAAAGAAATGATAAATGTTTGAAATAGGCTTGCTTTTATTTGAAATAACACATTGTATTCATGTGGTAAAATACCCACAGATATCATGGGTACATTTTTTATACGTTCACTAAAATAAATAAGGCCAATGAGATGGCTCACTGAATAAAGGTGCTGTCCTGAAAACCTTATGACCCATATTTGCACCTGATTCCCATTGGTGGAAGGAGTAAACCCTAAAGTTGTCCTCTGGTGTCTATATATACACCATGGAATATACATCCACACTCATATACATACATATTGTACATACTAGTAATAAGTAAATTATTAAGTAAAAAATGCATATCATACTAGAGTGGTGGTCTCAGCACTCAGGTCGCAGAGCAGGGAGATCTCTGAGTTTGGGGCCAACCTGGGCTACAGAGTAAGTTATAGGATAGGCAAGGCTACATAGAGAAACCCTGTCTTGAAAAAAAGAAAAAAAATACATGCTCTTGAACAAATAACATGCCTCTGTTAGTTTGTTCATTTAATGGGGAAAATAATGGCTCTTCTACTCAGTAGGGTCATGGAAAGCTGGGCATAGTGGCAAACACCTTTAGTCCCAGAGGCAGAGACACATGGATCTCTGAGTTTGAGGCCCATCTGGTCTACAGAGTGAATTTTAGGACAAGAAGGACTACACAAAGAGACCCTGTCTCAAACAAACAAACAGAAGAGGAGAAGGAGAAGGAAATCAAATGGGGTAATCCTGTAACAATCCAGCAACGGCCTATATAGAGTATGAGCAAAGTTCACTAGAGCTTAGCTATTGTTATTACTACAGACATTCCATGCTGTCACAAAGGCACAAGTGTGATAAAATTGCGGTCACTGCGGATGAACCTGTAAGGCTTTGCATCTGAAGCTTTGCCAGTTCTCACTGTCGCTCAGAGGTCAGCTTCTCTACTTAATTTCATCCCAGATGGAGCGACCATTCTGCCTGCCCCACAAAACTTCTCTGTACGGTCAACCAACATGAAGCATCTGTTGATGTGGAACCCAGTGACCCAGCCGGGGGAGACGGTATTCTATTTTGTGGAGTACCAGGGGTAAGTTTGGTTTGTTTCTGCTTAATAGCCTTTTCTTCCTTAGATAACAGGTCTGAGAAGGACAGCCCTCCTTCTCTACTCCAGGAGGCTTTGTGGCTCAAAATAGATGTTTTACCCAGTCTGCCCTTTAGTGTTAATGGGTTTGAGAGACCCAAATACATTTAGGTGTACCTGTTTTCAACAGTAGGAAAATTTGTGAGTTTGATCCTTGCTTGGAATGGACAAATCCAGAGAGCTAACCTTTTGAGGTGTAGGAGGCCAGCCATAGTTTCCTTGACTTACTTGGATAAGAAGTCCAAATGAGTCTTGACCCTAACGTTCAGCTGGCCCGGGGTAGGTGAACTTGGATCTAGTGTTTCCCAGCTGCCCGGGCACTTGTGACTGACAGAGTTAGTGCTCGACACATTTCATTAGCGATGTAAGACCAAGGTTAGCCTGTAAACCAACGACTAGTAACTCCCTGTAAACCAACAACTAGTAACCTCCTAGATGTTAGGAGCTACAGTTCTTGGAAAATAACAAGGCCACGAGGGAAAAGATGGTGGTCATATGGCTTTGTCCTTAAAAGTCTCTGCCACATGTGTCTTGAAGCCACTCAGCTGGGAATTCCAGGGAGTTGTCCTGACCAAAGTCCATCCTGGTCAGTGTTTAGTTAAAGCTTGGTTCAAATTTGGCTCAGAATTGTGGAACTAGTTTATCTCTCGGGGAATCTCAGGATTAACACAAGGCAGGAATAGAGCCCCACATGTGTAGATATTCTTCTGGGCTCAGGGATACAAGGATGCACACTTGTAGATTCATGGAAACCAGCTTCTGGAGCAAGAGGTAACTACATACCCTGGGTGTGCACTCCTCAGTTTTGCAGCCACCAGCTACTGGTGCTATTTAAGTTTAAACTACACCGAAGCATGTCACTGACCCCCTTCTTCCTTCTTCACATGCTCTAGAGCCACAAGTGGTCAGTGACAACCCCCACTGACCGTCACTGACACAGGACATTTCAGTCATCACAGAGACTATCGGGCAGCAGAGCTCAGAGCCCAACGCAGAGTTGTAGAATCCCAACAGGAAGCTGTTAAGGGTCATGCAAAGGAGTTGAGTTTGCAGCTCTTTTGTGGTGGTGGTGGCCTCTGCAGGAGGCGTACCCTTTCCTGAGAGATGGCAGAGTCAGAACTCTTGAGACAGTGAACATCTAGGTAGAAGCCATAGACGAAGAGATCACCCTCACTTTGAAGGAGTGAGCAAAGGTCAGTGGGGGTAGAAGCAGCATCCCTAGAGGGCAGGATGGGAGAAGGCCAGTGTCTCACAGGAAGCCATCAGGGACAGAAACATCCTAGTCTGCTGAGGGGGCAGTGTTTGAGATCTCCACTGCAGAAGGTGGAGTATGGGAAACCACAGTGCGGCAAGGCATGATGGCAGCTGAGATGGGGATGGCGACAGTGGACGTAGAGAGACAGGGACAGGTGGAGGCTAATGCTAGGGTTTCTGAGGAATAAAGAAGAGTGGTGGTTGGGGCGGGAAGGAGGTAGAGGGTCGGGAGCTGGGGAGAGAATGCTCATTCTACTAACGCACAAAAGCAGTTATCTTCTAGTCTGTCCGAAGGGTGTGCCTTGACTCTGTGCCTTCCTCTCCTTGGCCAGGGAGTACGAGAGCTTGTACATGAGCCACATCTGGATCCCCAGCAGCCAGTGCTCACCTACCAAAGGTCTGGAGTGCGATGTCACCGATGACGTCACTGCCACAGTGCCATATAACTTCAGGGTCATGGCCATGCTGGGTTCACAATCTTCAGCCTGGAGCAACCTGGAGCACCCCTTTAATCGGAATGCAAGTAAGGCATACCTCTCCTGCCCTTACGGAACTAACTACCTTCAGCATCAAAATAACTGGTGTGCTTAGAAACACAAAACCTTACTGACATTGTTTTTAAATCGCTGACTGTCTCACCTTCTGTCCCTCTCCTTCTGTCCTTTGGGAGTCAGTCCTGACTGTCCTCGTTAGGGCCCACAGGTATGGACATTCCAGCACTGACACTAGAAATCTTACTCTGATCACGCCTCTGTAAACATTTCCCATCTGGAGCCCCGTTAACCCCATACTGCTGAGAGCAGCTCCATTGTTTAAAAACGGCTGTACATTTAACGGCTATCAGAAACATTTCCTTTCTGTGGTTGCTGGCAAATAACTTTTCTACTGCAATTATAACTGGAAAGTGATTGAAAGGGGAGAGAAGAGTCCAGGTAAGTGGCCAAGGGCCAGCTGTGGCTGTCCTGTGAAAGGACATGTGTGTTTGGGACGAGGTGATGGCTGGATGGGCAGCAGGGCAGATGAAGAACTGGCCCTATGGTAAAGCTTAATCAGGTCAGGAGAGGGGAGTGACGGAAGGAGACGGGGTCTAGGCCATGTCTTCTTACAGAACAGATACTATGGCCACTGCGAGGAGAGTAACCTGGAGTAGGTAAACCTGCCGAGCAGAGGAAGAGTGAGAGGGAAACTGATAGCTTTCGGCTAAGCCAAGATGGTTTCTGGTCTCTATCGTAGCAGAGGAGGTACGGGGGAGTGGATGAGTTCAGCAGACATGGGAGCTTGGGAATCGGTTAGTGAGGGATGGCGTAGGGAGACAGAATCTAGCTTCTTACCTGGGTTGTGAGACTGCTGTCCAAGGCAGAGAACCCAAAAGGAGCAACTGATCTTGAAGAATAGGAGACACTCGATGTGTTCTTTGGAGCTGAACTCCCGCAACGTGGTGTGCTGTGAATGTCTGACTGACAACCGGAAATCAGGCCTTGAGGCTCTTGGGGATGAAAGCCAAACACACAACACAAAGTTATACCAGCTATATAGGCTTGGAGATGATGTGAGTGTCCAGGGACAATGTAGGGAGGATAAAAAGAACTCAGGATGAGGTCCCAGAACCTCAGGGTTTAAAATGTAGACAGTGGAAGGATTTGTGTAGGTGGCTGGGTAGCTAGAAGGGGCAGAGAGCTCCTGCGAAGCTTAAAGAAGCCCTTGGGTGGTCCTTGAGAAAGTGACCAGGCTGCAACTGCAACACATTGAGGACTGTGTGAAGATGGGAAGAGGCAGCTCTTTGTCTGAAGTGGGAGTGGGTGGGATGGTAGGCGTTTGGTGCTAGGGAAAAGGCAAGGCCTCCAGTGGCCCATTATCTTCTAGTGGCAGATTTCCTTAGAGTGAGAGCTTAGGAACATTAGGTCCCAGTCTCCAGTAATGGAGTAAGTCAAGTCACTGAGGACAGAGGATATTGAGTGGAAGTCAAGAGGGTTTAGATGACAAGGCATCCCAAATGGGCCCTGAGGAATTATGAGGGTTGGTTCAAATCCATCTTGGAACGTGATAGCTGTGTGAGTCCAATATTTTGCCTCATGGGATAGCTGAGGGGAACCATATGAGCTGTTGCTAATATT
Organism: Rattus rattus; assembly: GCF_011064425.1. Taxonomy (NCBI): domain Eukaryota; kingdom Metazoa; phylum Chordata; class Mammalia; order Rodentia; family Muridae; genus Rattus; species Rattus rattus. Next base: position 91,772,410 of record NC_046161.1, on the reverse strand, counting down.
ATTATTGTTGTCCTGGGGATGCCGGAGCTGAGAGCCAGTGAGCAGATGAGGAGCACAGGGTTGCTGGAATGGGATGCCAGGGAGGCTTTTGCTGTGATATGCAGACTTCTCTGCTAAGCATCTTTCCCAGGTACGGGGAAGACTTGGCTGAAGTGGTCGGAGCCTAGGCACCTGGAGGCTTATGGGCACTGGAGGACACTGCAACTCTTCCTCTGCCCACAGGGTTCAGCCAACACCCAGCCCTACTTCCTCTGGCACCTGGGGGTCTGAGGCTCCAGCCAAGAACTCCTCTGGGGTCTGGCAGCTATTGCTGGAAGGAAGGCCAGGACAGATGGAGATCAGGGAGTGCCGGCAGTTATTTGGGAAGGGCTGGGCAGTGAAATCTGTACTCAAGAGGCCAGCATAAACAGGAAAAGGTCTTGCTGCAGGGGAATCTGAGGGATAGGAGTTTGCATGTGCTGAAGAGAGCAGAATCTTAAGAATCCTGTTGGCTTCATGTGTAGTGGAGTCAGCAACCTGGCTGGGTTAGTACTGGTTCTCTTTCTCTCTGTCTCTCTGTTTCTGTCTCTCTGTCTCTGTTTCTCTGTCTCTGTCTAACTCTGTCTCTGTCTCTCTCTGTCTAACTCTGTCTGTCTCTCTGTCTCTGTCTCTGTCTGTCTCTGTCTCTGTCTCTCTCTATCTGTCTCTCTCTCTGTCTGTCTCTGTCTCTCTCTGTGTCTCTCTCTCTCTCTCTCGCGTTTTTTTCAAGACAGGGTTTTTATATGGAGCTTTGTCCTGGAACTCACTCTCTAGACCAGGCTGGTCTTGAACTCACAGAGATCTACCCGCCTCTGCTTCCCAGGTGCTTGGATTAAAGGTGTGCACCTCCACCACCTGGCTAGCACTGAATCTCCTAAGGGCGCTCTATCTGCCTTTCCTATTTGAGAGGGTCACTCTGACTTCTCTGACACACAAAAATCTTAATGTTCTCCAGTGGAGCTATCCTATTCTTAACCTCATTGAGGGCAGACATTCTTTTTTTTTTTTTTTTTAATTCTTTTTTTCGGAGCTGGGGACCGAACCCAGGGCCTTGCGCTTCCTAGGCAAGCGCTCTACCACTGAGCTAAATCCCCAACCCCCCATTGTTTTTTGAACCTAAAATTCTACCCAGGTTTGTGTCATGTGTAGCCAGAGTTGTGGCTCCCTGCTTCTGGGGATGAACACCTCACACAGGAGGCTAGAAACATAGACTGACATGAGTTCTAATTCTGGCTGTTAGCTGTGTGACTCTGGGCAAGTCCCTTAACATCTCTGTACCACAGAATTAATTACCTTCTGTGGGTGGATCAATTGCTCTGAGCATACTGAGTGTGTAGGCCAGAGGTTTCTGCCCAAGTGCTGCCAGAAAGGAAGGAAGGAAGGAACAAAGAAACAAAGGGAGAAAGGAAGGAAGAAACTCTAGATTGTAAAAGGGTGGCATAGATTGAAAGGTGGCATTAAAGACCCAGATTCTGACCGTATGTGGAGTGGGCATTCTCTGTTTGCAGGCATTACAGAGGCAGTGGTGCTGTGTCTGGACTAGCTGTATTTGCACAGGTGGCTTGACTTCCCAAGTCCTCTTTGTCCCTTCAAGGGACAGCTCACCAAACCTAGGGATATTTTCTCTAATGAGGATGGCAAGGGAAAACCCCCTTTGCTCTCTCAATGCCTCCTCTAGGAACTGCCTTTCTTCTCTATGTTCCTTGGCCTCCGTGTGGAGGGATTTAGTCCATGACACCTCTCTTCCTACTTCCCAGGCCAATACCAACCATCCCACAGGTCCTTCTGGTCCTGCGGTTTCTAGATTGATATCGAAGGAGGGGAGGCAGCCCGTGTGGGCCCTTCTGTTCTTGGCCCCTTGGTGGGAAGGTGTCCCCAGAGGCTGGCAACCTCTCTGTTTGGGAACCTGCAAAATGCGAAAGACAGTGTTTGTGCTTGGGCTGTGATTTCTAGAACTGATTGTCAGAATGTCTAAGACACTTCTGACTTGCTGACAGTTTTTATGTGAGACTAAGAGTCCTTGGACCAAGAATAGAAGGACCGAGTCACCCAAGCTAGCAAGGCACCAGATCTCACATGTGCCAGGGCTCTGTGTGAGCAGTAGGGATGCACAGGGTTGACCCTGTCAGATAAATTTACTCCTAAGGCGCAAAGGGGATGCCAGCTATGTTCAGCAGAGCTCAGGCAGGCAGGCGTTCAGCAAGCATTAAGGTGTTAAGGATTGGTTCTAATGCTTTGACTTAATCAGGAATCTGCATGTCCAAACGCTAAAGGTCCTTGTATCCAGTTGGTTTTTGATCGATCAATAAAAATGCCAATGGCCAATGGCAGGGCAAAGGGAGATGGGGCAGGCCTTTAGATTTGTGCGGGCTAGGAACTGGAAAAAGGAGACAGAATCGCCATGACTCGGGGGAGAAGGGTGGGAAAGGATGGGACGTGGCAACTGCAGGAGAGAAAGCCATGTGAATATTTAGGTGGGTGGCACTGGCTGCTTTTCCGATTGAGCCTGGGGTAGCAGGGGAAGCTTTAGGAGTGCCAAGCCTTTAAGGTAGCCAAGGCATTTTAAAATTAACTGGCATGTGTACGTGCGTCTTCCATTCAGGAATCCAGATAGCTCCTGGGCAGGTGCCACCCTGGGACCCGCAGGGGCCAAAGCAGTGTAGCTAAACTCACCGCTACATTAAGGACCAGTGTCTTCACTCATTGTCAAGGTGAAGAACAATGAAACAAGGTGGTGGAGAGGAGACAGAGAACGTGCTCTAAAAGGAAAAGAAGGCAACAATGTTTCCCTGAGTTCTTCCTCCCTTCTCTTGAGCCTCTGCTCCCGGAGAAGGAGCAGATGACTTGGGGTGAAAATGAGTTGTAGTAAGTCTTTACCGTTTGTTTTCTGCTCATCCATCATTCAAAAAGCATTTTATGAGGACCGCCAGATGGCTTAGCAAGCAAAGGCTTCGCTGGCAAGCGCGATGACCTGAGTTCGATTCCCAGAACCCACCTGGTGGAAGGAGAGACCTGTTCTCTGTGTTTCATATGCAAATAAACACACACACACACACACACACACACACACACACACACACACACACACACCAAATACATTTTAATATAAATAAAATCTAAAAGGACTTTTTTTTTCTTTTTTCTTTTTTTTTCGGAGGTGGGGACCGAACCCAGGGCCTTACGCTTGCTAGGCAAGCGCTCTACCACTGAGCTAAATCCCCAACCCCCTAAAAGGACTTTTATGAGCACCCAGAGTGCAGGAGAGTGCTTATGTACATAATTCCACCCACACACTAGCACCCCTCGGCAGACCACCCTGCCCCTTGCCCATTGGGCTGCTACGTCTCCACTGGTGACATGGTCATTTTATCCTGAGGAAATCGGTTCCCCCTGGAGCTGGTTTTGATTCTTTCTTTCTCTTGCCAACAGCTGTTCTCACCCCACCCAGGATGGAGGTCACTGAACATGGGCTGCATCTGGTTGTTGAGCTGGAAGACCTGGGGCCCCAGTTTGAATTCCTTGTGGTCTACTGGAGGATGGAGCCTGGTGCCGTGGTGAGGCTTCCCACTGACCCTGCCTGGCCTTTGAGTCAAGCCTTAGAGAAGGCGCACGGCTTTCCGGGGGTGAGGGAATGTGTCTAGCTCTGTAGTGCTCATGGCATAAGTGACTTGACCAGGGTGAAGTTTAAGAAAGGAGAAACAAGAGAACCAGCCATCCATCCCTTGACTCCTTCCTCAAAGACCTACCTTTCATCCTAGGCCTTGGCCAGGACGTCTGGGCCCTTTTCAGGCCAGGTCTATAGGAGTTTGGGAGGCCGCTTCTCTTACTTTAATGCCCTCCCCGCTCCCCCCACCCCGGACCCCTAGTGCCTTTTTGATGCATTTGGGTTTTTTTTCTCCCTCACCAGCTAGTCTCAGACACATAGGGCCAACAGGGCAGGATGTTCCAGCTCAGGGTGTTCCGGATGATTTCAAAAGCACAGAAGGTGGGCACAAACCTCTCGAGGGGTGTGTGTGTGTGTGTGTGTGTGTGTGTGTGTGTGTGTGTGTGTGTGTGTGTCTTGGCAGAGTGCAGAAGTGGGGCACAGAGCCAGCAGCTAGCTTATGAATAAGACTATCTAATTATGATCCAATGGGCCGTGCAGAAAGCTTGGAAGGGAGCTGCCCTTCCCCATGGGAAGCTTGCTGTAGTTTGGGGTGAGTGGGAGGCCAGCCCTCATGGAAGGTGGTCACAAGCAGCAGCAGCAGCAGCAGCAGCAGCAGCAGCAGCAGCAGCGTAAAACTCTAGCAGACACAGGGGACACCACTCCCTGTGGAGTTCTGTTTAAGCTGATAAAATGGCAGAGCCTGGTGATCCACTTCAGTGGGCACAAGGAAACTTGTGCTTTCTCAGAAGGATCAATATCGGCCACAGAGGCGTCTCACCAAATCTGTGAGCAGAACCAGCACAAGACCAGGCAGAAGTACAGTCTTAACTACACAGGGACCTGGCCTGTGGGACCCTTGCTGTTTTCTCCCTGAAGGTCTTATGTGGCCTCTTCTCTTCACTCCCAGGTCCTATCCATGCCTGTGACTGTGTCTCCCTGACTCCTCAAAGCATCTCAGATTGACCCTCCTCACCCAGTCCTCTCCCTTTGTCCTCCTGTCCAGCTTGAGGTATTCGGTTTCCTAAGACCAAATCCTCCAGGGAGGAATCCCGTTGCTTGGGCTCTACTTATCCATCTAAGCTTTGTGGGGTTTGGACAGCCAGCCGAGCTCTGTGGGTCCCCTTCTCAGTCAAGGCTGTTCAGTGTCACACGGCAGTATCTTGGGGGCTTGTACACTCTCAGCAGAGTGGGATAGTGATCTTGGAAGATGGCGTGGGCAGGTGGGACAGGGTATTGGCTAATATTTACCCTGCAGGGTCAGGGCACACTAGTAACACATTTCACTGTCAGCCAGGCAGACGGAACAGGGTGGGAGAAATGCTGGAACTTGGCAGGAGAGAGCACGCATCAACCTCGTAGTCTTTGGGGGCGGATCCTAGTCCCCTCCCTTGTAACTGGGAGGCTCATTGCTGAGAGAGTGTGTACCCTGAGTCATCGGGGCTGGGTCACACAAGCTTCTACAGGCTCCTCTACAGGCCTGGGGGTTAGAGCAAGAGTTGACGGGTGGGCAGACAGGTGGATGAGCTCTGCCCAAATCTTGTCCTGTTGGAGAGGCTGTTTCTAAACTCCCTTTAACCCTGTGCCTCCTAGCCACTCTCTTTGCCTTACCCCATTTTTTTTTTCTTCACAGCTCTAATCACTGCAGGAATGCATTTATATTTCTCTCCCACATGCAAGCTCTCCAAGAGCAGGGGCTTTACGTCTTTCATTCAGTGCTGTGTGCCTAATTATATTACTACACGGGTACATTAGTATATTAGTACAGGCCTAATATATGTCCGTGCGTGAATGAAGAAATGAATGCTTTCATGAACGAGTGGGAAGGGATGTTCTCTGTTCTGGAATGTTCTGGAAAAGGACTCCCTGCACTTTCCCTGCCCTGCTCTCCCCACCATCTCTCACTCTGCTGTCCTTCAGCACTAACTGTGTCTCGATCTTTTTTACAGGAACGTGTCAAGGTGGTGAGGAGTGGGGACATTCCAGTGCACCTAGAAACCATGGATCCAGGGGCCATGTACTGCGTGAAGGCGCAGGCGCTGGTGAAAACCATCGGGAGGCACAGTGCCTTCAGCCAGCCTACGTGTGTGGAGATGCAAGGTAGGGATGACCTGCTTGTCCCTGGATCCCTGCACATGGCCGCCTTACCAGTGCCTGGGTGCCCATCTGGTGTCTTGGGTGCTGAGTCTTCCCCAGCTTTACACGTTTGCTTCCAGGCTTGGTGAGTCCTAAGGTAAACTCTGACTCCCCCAGGGGTAGAAGCCCACCCTGGCTAGGATTTCTTGAACATTGTCTGGAGTTGCCCCCAAAGCCACCTCCCCCTGCGACACATTGTTACAAGACTACCTTGCCAGAAGGCTGTTGCCTGTGGGCAAACATGGCTGTCGGAGAGTTAGATCTTGGAAGGACGTACCACACTGTATAATAAAATTACAGCCTCTTTTGTCTGGAAGGGATCTTATAGTCTGTAGAGCCCTCTTTTTTGACTATCTTTTTAAATTTGAATTTAAGCAATTTAAAAATTGTGCTTGTGTTGTGTGTATATGTCTGCAGAGGTATATGTGTGTGTACATACACATATATATGTCTGCAGAGGTATATGTGTGTGTACATACATACATACACACACATATATATATATGCATATGCATGTGTGTGCATGCCTCTCTCACTGATCCCAGAGCTTTCTGACTGGCTCTGTGGGCTGACAAACAAGCCCCAGGGACTCCCGAGCACCCGTGTTATAGATGTGCACAGGCTTTCCTGGCCTTCATATGGGTGCCATAGATCCAAACTTGGCTAATACTTGCCTGACAGGCACTTTACTGACTGTAGCATCTCCCTAAACTCTGTCTTTCTCACTCTCATGCTCTGAAAAAGCCCTGCAGTAATTAAAGACTCCTTGAAAAGAAACAAAATCTGATGTCCCATGAGCCCACCATGCAAACACCACTAGTTACATTTTCTTCTTACCTTTAGAAAGTATTAGTTTGAATCTATAGTCTATTCATAGGGCCCATAACATATTGCAAATGTAAATTATCTTCTCTATGTCTCTTCTCCATTTGCATAGTTCCTCATCCTTTCCCTTCAGTATGAGTTTCTTAGGTAGTCTTCTGAAGACATTTGAATCCACATACATGTAAATGAGGACATGTATGTGTAAGTATGTGCATATATATCATCTTTTAGGCATAGCTGATGACATATGTACTGTTCTGAATCTTACTTTTATGTATCTTGTAGATGTTTCTGAATGAATAAAGAAATTCCATCATCCTTTTTCATTACCAAATTCTATTCCATTTTTATATGTGTGTTTGTGTCTGTATGTATATATGTTTATTGTTTAATTTAACTGATCTGCTATTGTTAGGGTTATTTTCCCCCCACCAAAATTTCCTTATGTATAATCACTTTTGCTTTATACATGTATGTATGTATGTATGTATGTATGTATGTATGTATGTATGTATGTAAGTATGCATGTGTTTGAATGATAAATTCCTGGAAGTAAAGTACCTGGGTCAAAAGACATGCATTTAACTTTGACACTGTTGAAAATGCCCTCTAAAGAATTGTGACCCTTCAGTTATCACCCATATGAAGACATGCTGTAGCACATTAGGACATACATGTTATATGTTATTGTAAACTTATAAAAAGGCTGTCTTTTCCTCCACTAGATTCAGCACTGCAGTGCCCCAAGATATCTGGGAGATATCTTGCCAGAAACACACATCTCAACTCTGTGGCGGCCCAGTGTCTGCCACCAAACACTCTCCCTGACTCAATTCTCCACCAGAAAGAAAACACAACACAATAACCTCTGATCCAGTTGATAAGATATAATTGCCCACCTAAACATACAAAGCCCTGGACACATCCATCCCTCAAGACCATTCATAACAACCTGTAAATACACAGAGTGGAATCTTAACGTCAGCCTCCATGTTGTCTCCACTGCTTCCCTCCCAGTCTCCTCCGGCCTCCCGTCCTTTCTGTTCCAGTCTCCTCCTCTTCCCTCAAACTTTTCTCCCGCTCATCCTTCCTTCTTGTCCAACAACAGGCCTCATTGTATCTTGTACCTGCACCACCTGTATGATATCATCCCACAGTTATATCTGGTTTGTTTTTCACAAATACATTCATAACATTTTCCATAAACACCTTCTGAGTAACATTTCTTGGTTCTTAAAAAATTATTTGTCAAACTTATGAAAAATCCAAACAATATAGAACTATAAAATGTAGGCATTCCTCCAGCCTTCTTCAGGATGCTCAAGAGACTGGCCGTTACAGTTCGGATAGAGTGTCTCCCCACTTGCTCATGTGTTTGTACACTTAGTGCCTGGCTAATGGCACTATTTGGGAAGTCGTAAAACCATTGGGAGGTGGGGCCTAGCTGGATAAAGTAGTTCTCTGAGAGGTGGACCTTGAGGTTTAGAGCTCAACCCCACTCCCTGTCCTGTTTCCTGAGCCATGGGGAATGTAAACATACAGCTTCCCGTTCCTGCAGCCACAACTGAGAACTGTTCCCATGACCACACCTTCCTGCCAGGATGGAACGCATCCTCAGAGCACCAGTCAAAATAAACTCTCCCTCCTTTTGCTTGCTTCTTGTCAGGCATTTGATCACAACACTGAGGAAAGTCACAGATACATTTTCGCAGGCAAATCCTTCATTTATTCTTTCAGCATTTTCTGTACTTTCCAACACTTCTCAACTCAGGGACTCAAGTGTTCCCTTTCCCTTTCCCTGGTTCTGCTATCCCTTGTAGCACATTGGCCAGTGTATGTCTTCCATTTTCTTTTTCTTCATCTTCTTTGATACAGCATCTTACTATGTAGGTCTGGATGCCCCGAAACTCACTATTGTAGACCAGGCTGGCCTAGAGCTCAGAGATATATTTGTTTCTTTCTCCCAAATGCTGGGATTAAAGGATTATGCCACCATGCTTGGCTTACCTTACTGTGTAAAGACACACAGTAAGCCAATATGTGCAAGTATATCTTTATTGATAGTGATACCATTTACTCTCCAAATATTTTCCATTATTGGTCAAACCACAATCTGTCTGTCCTGTTCCTTCTAACGGCTGAACTGTTAACCTACCACGCCAATGTTCCATAATATCTTCCATCAGCCTGGTTTGTTTGGCATTTAAATCATTCCCATTGGCCCTGGAAGATGCTGTTCTCTTTATTTTGGTGTTTGCAGAGCACTGACCACATGCCAAATCTTGGCCTGTCCACTGGGGCAGAAAAGGGAGTCCATGCCTTCCAGTTATGGAGGCAAACAGCCAGCTACTAGCACGTGAGGTGCATGTGTGTGTGTGTGGGGGGGGAGGGGGTTGCTTCGAGCAGAGTCACAGCACACAAGGATGCATGAAGGGCTGCACACTGCTGGGCGGGACGGAGATTGGCGGTAGCCTGTGGCCCTCGTCTGCACATTCCTTGTGCACTTACTGAGGTGCATATTTGTCTCCTTCCTTGGAATGGTTTTCTGGGAATGAACATCACAGGAGGGGATTGGAAGGATATGAACGCTGTACGTTTTTTTGATGTCTTCTGCCAAAATATTTTCCAAAAGTGAAACAATGCGTGTGCCCCACCCCACACGCCACAGCCCCGTGAGCTGAGTCACATTGTGGGTAAGAGGCTCAGGCAGGAGGTGATGAACAGGCGTTTGAGGTTGGAACAGAGAGGTGGGGGTCCAGCTCAGCCTCTCTTCTGCTTCCAAATGCTCGGTCCTGGTGCTCTTTGCTATATTTGTTAGCAAACTCGTCACAGGCTTTGGAGCTAGACCTACCTGTATATCCTGTCATAGGCCGTTAGTCCATCTTGAGCATAGATAGCATCCTCTTCCATGAAAGAGGTCCTCACCCTGAGGAGAGAGGCCTAGACCTTATCAGAGTGCTGGGGGATAGAAGCAGAACCTAGCATGTGTAATAGAACCTTGATCTGTCAGTTATGGCGTGATGGTTTAGGGGACTTAATATTTTCCTCCATCATAAGAGTCCACGCCAAGAGCAAATTGTGAAACACATTGTTTTTGGCTCCCGCCCAGCCCTGTTCTAGGCTGTTCTGCTGCAGCTCCTCCTCCTCATCCTGCCTGCGGCCTGGCAGCCCGCCTTCCTCTGGCAGTCGTGCCAGGTACACGCTACCATGGGCAACGTCTTACATTCCCCCCTCCCCTTCCCAAGACTGGAATGGTAATTGTGGCTTTCTGGGAAAAAAAACCACACACACTCTCCATGAGATTCCAGAAGAATGGGGGTCACTGTAGCCATTGGAGGACACACCAGTCTCATGGTGCTGTCACCTGCGGCGCGGCCTGAGTGCATCCCTAAGAAACTCTGGGGAAGGGGTTCCTGGTGGCTCCCCCGTCCCTGCTGTTCCCTGCTCACTTGTGCTCTGCCCACAGGAGAGTCCCTTCCGCTGGCGCTGGCTCTGTTTGCATTCGTTGGCTTCGTGCTGATTCTTGTGGTTGCACTGCTCTCCGTCTGGAAGATGGGCCAGCTGCTCCGGTACTCTTGCTGCCCCGCTGTTGTCCTTCCGGACACCTTGGTAAGAGCATTCTTATACCTTTCAGTGTGATGCTGGCCAGATGCATCGTGGGCCCTGGAGGGGTTTGGGGGGCATAGACACTTTCTTCATGGTTTGTGAAGATATGCAGAGAGTGGAGCAAACGCCAATGGGGCTTCTCGTGCCTCAGTCTGTGGTGTTGTAATAAAATACTACAGACTACGTCATTGATAGAGAGTAGACGTTCAGTGGCTCTGAAGGCTGGGGACGGTGGTGGAGGAATGAAGACAGAAAGGGCTTATGGGTAAAGGTCTTCTTGCTATTACAACATGGTTAAATGTGATAGAACTAACGGATAGAATGAAATTTCACACCAGCCGACTTAAGGCCTTAGAGCCTACATTTATGAAGTGGGGACCTCATCACCTCCCACGGTTCCTGTTTCAACCCTGTTTTGCTGGGCTTTTGTTTCCAATATGTGGTTTTTGAGGATACATTCAGGTCACAATAACTCCTGATGAGAAGGTCTGGATGACATCCTAACATGGACAGCCGTGGATCTCTGGCAGGCCATTAAGCTGTTCCCCCCGGACCTGTCATTACTAAGATGGTGGCTGTGTTGTTCAGCCCAGGGTGCCTATGGTTTCAAGAGTCATGCAATCTTAATCTTTCAAGGTGCCTCCTGAGTACTCCCGGCTGCCCCAATTCTAACAGCGGCTCTGTCCAGTAACATGTTCTGACCCAAAACTTCATTCTCAGTCCCTACGCAGAGTCTCATGATTCTCAGGTTTGAAGGTCATGTGGCATGGGATTTGCTTTGCCTTGGACAGCAGTCTGGACCTTTATAGCGACTGCTCACAGAGCTGTCCTATCAGTGACCCATAAGCCAAAGATGCTTATTTTTCTCTTGAAAACGTGGACCACGGCTCTGAGCCTCTGGGTATGTGTAGGCCCTGTGTACCCGCACCCTGGAGGGAGAAGAGTAAAAACGGGCCTCAGTAGCTCACACATGTGAGATCTTCAGAGGCCTCCTGGATCTCAACCACACCAAGCAGCACAATCAAAGCAAGAAAGAACAAACAGGAAGCAGAGCAACCCTTTCACCCCTGTCACCTTGAGGGTGTCACAGTTCTATCTGGTGGGGAGTTAACAGTCAGTTGCCCCAGTGTATCAGGACGAGCTCTGTCTATAGTCAACACACTGCTGGAGTTCCTTAGCCAGCCTGCAGTTACAATGAAGCTACTCTTGTAACACTTGTGTGGTTTGATTTGGGTCTGTGCAACAGGAATAACTCTCCCTTTAATCCGATTTTCAGGGTGCCCCAACACCTTTCTATCCTAATACAAGCTCTCCTGTCTCTAATATTTCTGAGTAGCCATAATAATGCTAGTGACAGTAGCAGAGCTAAGTTCCAGGGCTGTTGTGAGGATGTTCCTGTATTGATTGAGATCGCTGAGTCCGCCCTGACTTCTGCCTGCTACTTGGTTGAGAGAAGGTTGTAAAGAATCTATGAATGTGGCTACATCTGTTTCTCCCTTTTGTTACCTTCCCATGCTTTTTTATTTTCTTATTTTTTGAGACAAGGTCTCACTGTGTAGCTCTCGCTGTCCTGGAACTCACTCTGTAGACCAGGCTAGCTTGAAACTCACAGATCCACCTGTCTCTGCCTCCCGGGTGCTGAGATTAAAGGAGTGCACCCAGAAACCTTTCATGCATTTTGAGTGCATACACATATACGATTCCTGGATCTTCTTAAGTAAGCCTTTCAGCATCTCGATGTTCAGTTCTTTTTGTCCGTTGCTTGTATGGCGTATCCTTTGTAAAGCTCTGCGTTTTTGTTTAAAGTGTGTCTCTTATAGACAGTTGATTTGGTTTTCTGTTTTGACTTATTTTGTGTTTGTGTAAGTCACTTCTGGTAATCTCTGCCTTTTTAAAAATAGTATGTTTAGTCCTTTAACATGTAATATAATGATTGATGCAGTTGTATATTGGTTAATGATTTTATTTTTGTTTCTTCCATCTGTTTTTATTTTCCATTTTTCTTTTTCTGCCTCTTTTAGGGTTTATTAAGTATAAGTACACACACATATCACACACACACACACACACACACACACACTACAGTCTCCTTTCTTCTCCTTTTTTTTTTTTTTTTATTGAGGCTGGCTTTGATCTCACTCTACATTCAAGGATAACCTTGGATCTCCCACCTCTGCCTTCCAACTGCTGTTTTATGTGACACTGAAGTTTGAACCCAGGGCCATGGTACATGCTAGTCAAGCACTTTAGTAAGCCAGCCCCCAGTATATTATAAACTTTATAATTTTTAAATCTTTTTTTGTTATTCTTCACATTGTTTTGTTCATGGTTGTTATAGGAATTACCATATATGGGTCTTTTACGTTTTTAAAGCTTTATTTGCTTTTATTTCATGTGAATGGGTGTTTGTGTACGTAGTGTCCACAGAAGCCAGAAGGCGTCAGATTCCCCTAACTTATTGTTGTAAGGATGATCATATATTTTTTGTTTTATTTTATGCTTTCTACTCGTATAAAAGAAAGCATTTAACTGGGGGCTGACAGTGTTGGGGGGTTATTCCATGATCATGAGGAAGGGAAGCAGGCAGACCTGGTACTGGAGCCATAGCTACGAGCTATGCATTCTGACCTGCAGGCAGCAGGCAGAGGGGCGGGGTGTGGGGAGGGGTAGATGCTGGATCTGATGAGGGCCTCTGAATCCTCAAAGCTCACTCCCAGAGACACGCTACCTCCAACAAAAGCCACACCTCCTAATCCTCCCCAGACAGTTCATCAAATGGGCACCAAGCAGTCAGACATACAAGCCATTCTCGTTCAAACCACCAGAGAGGGAAGATCCAGGTGAGGGTAGAGAAGTAGGCAGATCTTTTTGGAGCTAATTCTTAGTAACCTGTTCTTCTAATGAGGCCCTACCTCGTGCTTTCCATGGCCTCCAATAGGATCATACTGGAACAACACATCGAGAGACACTGGCAGATCAGAGCTCTCATGCATTAATCGCTTGCCCAAAGCCTGCCATTGTTAATCCCGTGCACATGAGCCATCAGCAGATGATTCAGGCTACTTCGTAATGGACGCTGCAAAACTGCTCTTCCTATGTTTAAAGTCTCTGGGAGAAGCTACTGGAGGCGGAAGTGGGTAGGAGAGAGTTTTCCCTCAGGATGCTCTCCGGGCTGGGCACTGGACTAGGTAGTGTGCGAAGCCTCGCAGAGCAGGTCCTTCTTCTCAGAGCTCTCTGGTGGTAGAAGGGTGGAGCCCCTCTCCCCAGAATTATATCTGAGCTTTTGTGGGACTGGTTCTTAGCGGAAAGCACTGACCTAGCAGGGCCATGTGGGAATTGCTAGACAGAGGGTCAAGAGAGGCTCTCAGCAGATGCTGGAAGCCACAGACCTAGGGGCTTGGATTGTCCTGGAGAGTTTTGCTTCTTGAACGTTAACTAGGGCTGAGAGGATGGCTCAGTGGCGAGCATCAGTGTGAGGATCAGAGTTCGGATCCACGGAACTTACATAAAGGCAGAATGGGGGGGGGCAAGGACAACTTATTTTTTTCTAAAACTTTTTTTTTATTTTTAATTAATGTATGTGTGTCTGTCTGTCTGAGGATGTGTGCACATGAGTGTAGGTGCCCAAGGATCCGGAAGAGGGCTTTGGATCCCCCAGAGCTGGAGTTATAGCTGGCTGTGTACTGCTGGGTGTTGGGGGCAGTTCTTTCTTTCTTTCTTTCTTTCTTTCTTTCTTTCTTTCTTTCTTTCTTTCCTTCTTTCTTTCTTCCTTTTTTTAAAGATTTATTTATTTATTGTCTGTGAGCACACTGTAGCTCTCTTCATACACACCAGAAGAGGGCATCGGACCTATGACAGATGGTTGTGAGCCACCATGTGGTTGCTGGGAATTGAACTCAGGACCTCTGGAAGAGCAGTCAGTGCTCTTAACCTCTGAGCCATCTCTCCAGCCTGGAAAACTTGTAATGTCCATGTAGGGCTTGAACATACGAACATATGTACCCATATACACATGTGATTACACAGAAACACACACACACATACATGCATGCACACACACATACACATACACACAGCACGTTCACACATGTGCTTGAAAAGGGAGTTAAATAGTCAGGTTTCTACAATATTCTTTGTTGTGATGTCTAATGAATGATTTTTATGAAAATGAATTTCTAGAAAGTAACCAGCTCATCCCAGAAGCTGATCCGCTGCAGAAAGGAGGAGGTGGACGCCTGTGCTGTGGCCGTGCTGTCCTCTGAGCATCTCTTTGGGGTCTGGATCTCGCAGACTTGAGAAGCACTTGATGGGTTAACAGCCTGGTTTGCAGGACCCAGAACCCTGGATGGGGAGGGCTGTGTCTCTGTTTTCTCTGTGGACAAAAGACAAGAGAGGTAACAGGAGCCTGCTGTGTGCCTGACTAGTAGCCACCATCGGACGCAAAGTGGCGCGACCCAACCAAGAGTGACGGAAATAGTCTGGAGAAGTGATCCCCAGACCCACAGTCACCATATGCTCACTGAACAACAGTGGAGAAAATGGCTTTGTCCCTGCGGACCCCGCTTTGTCACTGTAGTGGGGGCTAAGGAGACTGTTTAAATGGTCTCTCCCCTCATCTGTGTATGCATCCAAACCAGCACCTGCAGGTTGGCAAGGAGACTCGTGGCACTGTGCAGGACGGTGAGCTCCGATCTTGGACGGTGGGGTATGCGTGAGCACTAAAAACGATGGGTACTCACCTGGACGCATAATCTTGGCATTTAGGAGGAGCAGGAGAGAAAATCACAAGTTCAAGGCAGCCTGGACAACATGGCGAAACCCCATCTCAAGTGAACAACTGAACAGCCAAGAGTAATGAAACTTTTATCGAACCAAACGCAGACTTCTTTACCAGAGGAAACCGAGGAGGGAAGGAGGAATGGGAGCGCTATTTCACTTCAAGCCAAATCCTGAGATGGTAGATGAGCAAGCTTTG
This sequence comes from Rattus rattus, assembly GCF_011064425.1. Taxonomy (NCBI): domain Eukaryota; kingdom Metazoa; phylum Chordata; class Mammalia; order Rodentia; family Muridae; genus Rattus; species Rattus rattus. The sequence goes on along the minus strand of NC_046161.1, from coordinate 91,757,207 downwards.
CTGCGGGCGACATCGAGGGAGGCCATAGGCATCCATGATGGGACACACATGGATGCTGCTGTGGGTTCATGGAATGTCATCAGATCCTAGGACCCGGTCCACGGTAAATCCCACAGGCTCTCTTCCTAAAAACAGTTCACTCAGGGTTTCTCAGCCCCTCCCAGATGCTCACCAGGAACCCCTGACTAGAGAGAGGCACTGCCATTTCTTACTACCTCAGGCAGGGAGGTAGGGGTGGGGGACAGCTTGAGTCAGAGGAAGAAGAAGGAAGGGAAGTGGCTTCATCTCTCCCTGCAGAGTCAGGCTCACCACCCCCTCCCAACTCTGGAATCTAGAGCTGGTTTGCCTCTGCCCCAACTTCCTGTGTCTCTCCCGCCAGACAAGGGTAGAAACAGTGTAACTGCTTCAACCGTGTGTCTACTCCAGGAGAAAGGGCAGCTATGCACGGTGTGCGCTGAGATGCCCTGCCTTTCTTCCGTTTTGTTTATTTCTGCCTTGACTCTTTTGTGAAGCGAATGTTAATTTTGTATTTCAACTAGTCTGGAAACATATGTGCTATTTACAGAATTAAAATTTGCATACTTAATTGGCCCTCGTCTTTTTTCCCCTCTCTTCCCTGCCCCCTTACCCCAGGGACCTCGTCCCTCTGTTACCTAAGATCAGAATAAAGAAGTAACCCTGGCCTTCCTCTGTTACAGTTTCTCATGGGATTCTACGTGTTTTTGCTGGTCTCTTCAGCTATATCGAGAGCTCTCTCAATTATTCTACTGTCTCTTCGGGTCTCCAACATGCATGTGGTTATTGGACCCCAACCAAGCATCAGAAATAGAGCTCGCTCCTGATGGGACCATAGCTACCTCCTCAAAGCTGGCTTACTCTTTCCTGGAACCTCCTTTTCTTCCCTCTACCTGGGTAACAATTTTAACTGTCAGCTTGATACTATCTAGAGTCACGTAGGAAGAATCTGAGTGGGGGACTGTCTAGATCAGGTTGCCCTGTGCTTCTGTCTGTGTGGAATTGTCTTGATTATGTTAATTGATGTGGACCTTGGTTACTTTGAGGCTTCCCACAGGCCTAGGTTTCCTAGTTGTGCCTTCATAGAACACTTAGCACCATCTGATAACAAGATCCTGCTTCGTGGAGCGTGGATTCAATGGACAATGGGGACATGATTAAACAATGATAAGGTATTATTAGTAAGTAAATTATTAGTACACTGAGAGCTTATAAGCTTTAGGGGAAAATGAAAAGATGGAGAATAAGATAGGCCCAGGGCAGGTCGCAGCCAGTCTCAAGATGAAAATGATCGCAAACATTGGAACCCACGCTTCTGTCCCTCATAGCCACGTGGTGTGAGGGAGTCTGTGTGACTTGAGTTGCAGTCACTTGGCAACAGATCCTCAGGGGCGTGCTGTCTAAAGCAAGATGTATTCAGTGTTTGTACTGTTTCTACTGATAGTCCTTTAAAAAGTTATTTTCCTAAGCTATCAGATAAAGCAAATGAACATTCTTTATTCTGAAAGAACCTGGCTTTTGGGATCAAAACTGTAGGGGGTCAATTGTGGACATCAAAATGTGCATAAGAACAGTGTGTCATTAGAGCCACATCTTTGATGGCCAGAGTTATGTCAACTTAAGACAAGCTAGAACCAGCTGAGAGGAGGGACCCTCAATTGAGAAAATGCCTCCAGACTGGGCTGTCCCCCAGCCTGCTTGACATTTTCTTAATTAGTGATTGATGTGGGGGAGGGCCCAGCTCACCATGGACAATGCAATCCTGGGCTGGTCCTTCTGGGTTCTGTGAGAGAGGCAGGCTGAGCAAGGTCAATGGCCTCTGTGTCAGCATCTGTCCCTGGGTTCCTGCCCTGCTTGAGTCCCCATCTTGACTTCCCTGTGGGATGGATTGGAACTATAAGGAAAAGAAACCCTTTCTTTCCCAAGTTACTTTTCGTCATGGTGGGTTTTCTTTTTTAACAGTAATAGAAACCCTAGGACAAGATTAAATGAGGTAATGTGGAGTCACGCCTGCATAAAATGAACGGGTCTTTTGTGCCACCTGAAATTGGAAGTCACACCGTTTGAAACTCATAGGCAGATAATTTGGTGTTTAAAAAAAGTTCTTTTGCTTTTTCCTGTTGAAATGGCAGGGTATAATTGCCACCCTCCACAACGCACACTGATGACTACATTTTGGTTCCCAACATTGTTAATCTTCCAAGAAGTCAAGGTTCCTTAGAACAATAGCTAATTCCATATCTGGTCTGGAACTGAAAGGCTCATGGGAATTCTAGAACATTTACGCCTTTCTCCTTCTGAAAACCAAATTGCAAACAATTGGGTCAGTCAAAACTTTATATAACTAGTCTCAAAGGAGTCTCTGCTGGCCACAGTGTTGAGCACGCATGGGGAAAAGATATCCACTGGATACAATCTACCCGAGCTCATCAGCCCATAGTGATACCCAAGAAGATGCTAGGACAGACTCATTCTCAGGATGAATTGAGTCCAGTGAGATGGCTCAGCTGATAAAGATTAAAGGCACTGGCAGAGCAGCACTGGAGACCCCGGCTCAACCCACTCCTGGAAACCACAGAAAAGTGCAAGGAGGGAACCGATATCACAGAGTGTTCCCTAGCATTGGCACAGTGGCTTACGTGTACACACACACACACACACACACACACACACACACACACACACACACACACACACACACCACATGCCTGGTCAACACAGATACAAAAGTAACAATTTGAAAAAGAGCAACAGTGTGCATTTCTGCTACAAACTTGCCAGGTCTTGGAAAGCGTCTACCTCCAAATAAAAAAGAGTCTTGGCTCAGCTCAAGGGAGACTATAGAAGGATCATTGGTGGTTAGATAAAAGCCAGCATTCCTCAGGAACTTGTGAAATGGGTTTCCCTCTGCCAAAGGAGTCATTTCCCTTGCCTCTGGCAGAGGGGACCTATGGCCTTCCATTGATATATACCCGTGGCTGCATATCAAAGCCTATGCTGGCCTCCAGGTTCCCTCGTCCCACCCTGGCCCTTCCCATTCATCCCCCATTATGCTAACTCCCAGGCTGCTTCGGTTCTTCCTGGAGACCTGTCAGCTCTCTCTCTAATGGCCAAGACTTCCCCCTTTCCCCATGCACTATTCTGTATCCTGGCTACTCTGGCTAGTCTCTCTACTATTCTATACCATCCCCACCCCTTCTCTCTGCTCCCAGTAGTCCTGGCCAAGTTCAATCTGCTTTCCCCCTCTGCTCTGGGCTCTTCCAGTGCCTCTGGATGTTTTCTCTCTCTCCCATTCACAATAAAACCTACCCCTAATCGTGGTGCGGCCATGTTGGCAGCTTCCTTACTGTGTCCTCACTTACAGTACTCATTTGTGTGGCGCTTATTGGCGCACTCGCTTTATCATTGGAAAATGCCAGCAAATGTCAAGAGATCAGTCATAAGCCGATTTCTCCGCCATCGGTCCCTGTCTCCAGACACCACCCGCGCCCATCTGCAGGCCGGTAATTGGTAATTGCCTCTCTGGGTTCTCCATCGATTGTTTCCCACACTTTACTGTCCCTTGTCAGGTCAAGCGCCTGTTTCTCACACTTTACTGTCTAATCAAGGTTTCTTGCGAAACTTTCCGTTTTACTGAGGAGCTGCAATGCAGATGATATCTCGCCTCTGTGATACTCCTCCCAATCTCTTTAAAATAGGCGTCTTGTTTTCCGTGGGCCTATTTCCTTCTTTGGCCAGTGTGACTTTTCTGGGCAATGAGATCTCTTTCTTTTGAATCCGGCCTGATCGGTTGATCCAATGCCAAGTCCACCAATCCCGGTCCACCGGGAGGGAATCGACCATAGCACGTCTACGGGTGTCTGGTGCCACCTTGTGGTGAATTCTGAAAAGAAAATCCGTTTGTTCCCACTAGCGACTAAGCTCCCTGGGCTTCCTGATAGGAAAAAGGGAAGAGCTCAGGCTAGTTTTCCTGGAACCAAGGCTCAGTTGGAGAAAGTCCCCACGCTTAAACCGGAACATAGAGTTTCCACTGTCACTTGCAAGTTTAGCTGCCACCATGTTCTCGCTCTGCATCCCTGGCATCTGAGCATGTGCCCAGTGGTCCCTTTACTCTGCTTCTGTTTTACTCTGTAAGTCACTCACTTGGATCCCAGCCCTGAGAGGACTCGAGTTTGAGGTCAGTCTGGGCTACATAGAAAAAAAAAACAAAAACCCTTCGTTTGGAAGGAATGGAGGGAGGGAAGGACAGGGGCGGGGACAAGGAGGCCGCTGCAACTCTCTCCCGTGTTGATTTACTCCCCATGTCCAGCTTTTCTCTGGACCAGACTGACTTTCTAGGGGGTACTCTTTAGGCCAAGGACCCCATTGTGGCCCCAACATTTATGATAAAGCATTGTGCATACTTGGTGAAGTCGGTACAACATCCGTGTTGACCCAAACTGTAGCGTGGATTTTTGTTTTTCTCGCTCCTGGGCCCCTGGTGTTCCCTTGGCAGCGTGGGAGGTTCACAAAGAAGATGTAACTTTCTCTCCTTGCATCCCTTAGCGAGCAGTCCGCAGCCCTGGGAGAGGCCGGAAACTCTCATTCCACTCTGTAGAGAACCTGAAGAGAAGCCCTCCAGGGATCTGAGAGAGCCTGAGGTAGCTCTTACCTTTGCCCCGATACCTGAACTGCTCACCTACCACACACTGCAGGCTTCTAGATTGCCTAGGGACCACCAGCAAGGTTTGCACACTTCTTCATCGTAAGGTCGAGCCTGCAGCCGCAGCCGCACAAGACCCCTCCCCCCAGATCAATTTGTCCAAAGTTCAAAGATACTTTTGAGTTTATTTTGAAATCATAAATAAAGCTCCTAGAGAATGTTGAGCCAGGGCGTTGGGGCTTCATAATCAATTTCAGGGGACAATTTGCGATTCTCTAGAAACAACCGGCAGGCAGGGAGAATCTCCATCCAGTGCCACTGTGATTACAAACACTGTCATCTCAGACCAGGTGTGGTGGCCCACATCTCTAATCCCCGCACTCCAGAGGTAGAGTCAGGCAGATCTCTGTGAGATCGAGACCAGCCTGGTTTGCATAATTGAGTCCAAGACAGCTAGGGCTACGCAGAGAAACCCGTTTCGAAAAACAAAACAAAACCAAAAAAGAATTAACTGTCATCTCCTAAAAAACGCACACCATCAGAAACTGTAGGATTGTGAAGTTTTCACTTTTAAAAGAGGAATCTCCTCAACACACCGTGACTCCCTCCTTTTTTTTTTTGTTCTCGTATTCATTTCTGTTTGGGAAAACAACAACAACAACAACAACAACAATAACAACAACCAAATGACCCTTCCCCCCCAAATAAAGCCCCTGCATGTCCTACCCTGAGCTAAAAGCTCAAAGTAAAAGTGTGTGCATTAAACCAAAATGCCAGGCACTCATGGAGGCTCACATGCTATAGTGAGATCCATAGGAGACAGGAGTTAATGTCGCAGGGGTCCTGCAGCCAGGGTTGAGATGACGTGTCAGCAAGTGTTCGGTACACCTGACAGTCAGCAGTCTAAGAAGGTACACAAATAGACACCGTCTGTGCCAAGCTGCTGAAGGGAAGGAGGAAGAGAGCTGCTGATCATGCTGGTGTCACCCCGCCATCACCCTTCCACTCTAGACAAAACAGAAGAGGAAGCACATCAGGCAGAGGAAGCCTTATCAGAAATGTGTGGCCGGGGTGTAGCTCAGTGGTTGTGTGTGGGTGTACGTGAGGCCCTCGGTTTGCTCATCGGTACACTGAGATATCTTTGATCAGGGCTGTAAAACTGACTCGGGGAACCAGAGCTTGTTGGCTCCTGGCTCCTGGCCAGGCTTCTTTATTTGTTTCTGCACACTCGGGTTCACAGCTAAGGGGCTGGTGAAAAACAAAATGGTTTGGAATCTGTGTCTCCTTTTCGCAACATTGATTCAAAGCAAGAAACTTTCTGAGAAACAGCACAAACCTCATAATAAACCGGAAGGTGACAAACAGTGAGTGCCATCAAATCCAAGAATATTTAAGTGTTTGGCTTTAGTCATGGTGTGTGTGTGTGTGTGTGTGTGTGTGTGTGTGTGTGTGTGTGTACTGTGAAGTGCTCTGAAAATTTGCAAACTTGGATTTTTTGCTGGCTCGGTGGATAGAGCAGCGCGGCACAAGTGGACTTGGGATCTCCAACCCCTGCAATCGCTGAGTGATTGTGGTGACAAGCCTGTAGTTCCATCCCCCAGAAGACAGAGACTGAAGATCAAGCTAGGTGACCAACTAGACTAACTGTACTGCTGAGCTATGGGTTCAACTAAGAGATTCTAAATAAAGTGGGGAGTGAAGGCTTAGAGTCTTCACAGACTACTTTAATAAGGGCTCTCAAATGCTTTGACTCCTCCTCTAGCCCACACCCGAAGGTGGGGGAGAAAGATGGTAAACAGGACAGGGGGGTGTGGGCCTGTTTAGATGGATTTCACTCTCCGTTTGTCAGGATACCAGCAGTCCTCTTCAGTACTGTCAGGATACCAAACAGGGATCCACAGCAGTGGCGAGATCCTGAAGAAACAGCTAAGCCTCCCCAGAATCAGCGTGAGTCAGCGGGAGCTACGAGAACCAGCTGGGACACCAGGAGTGTCTGCTGTGCTTCTCTCAATGAAGTGATCAGGGAAGACGCCGGACCAACAAATCTAGCTATGCGAGCTATCACAGTCCATTGAGTCCTAGTAACATTCTCTCCAGACATCACCTGTCCTCTCCTGGGTCTTACCTCAGCAAAGCACCACATGAGTCTGCATCCCATGACACACCCAGGAACTTCTACCTCAGGGGAGTGATCAAGGAAGACTCAGAACACCACCCTTGTGCCTCTCTATAGGTGTGCTCATACACACACACACACACACACACACACACACACAACTAAATAAAATAATCAGTGAGATTTCTTTAAACACAACAGTAATCCCAAGTGTGCACAGGACGTTGGTAACTATTTATGAAAATGGTGGAAAATCTTCTGAATGATCAGTAAGAAGGTGAACTTTGATGACCTCTGCTAGAGAGGGACTCACTGTCTTTCTGTGACCTCTTATGATAACGGCTACAGAGTCAGCACAAGATGTGACCAAGAGGCACGAGGGACAGTTAGGCTGCTGACACACACAGTTTGCCAAGTAGCACAAGCTGTTATGATTTACTTTCCATTTTCAAACTAGATAGTCACTTTTGGTTTGGATTTTAGAATCAAGAGTTTGGATTTTTTTTTTTTTTTCCTAAACCAGTGCCCATTTGCTTAAGCTTCAGGTCTGAGCAGGCCCTGGATGGCCTTGTTGGCCCAAGCACAGCACTGTTCCCCTCTCTGTCTGCGTGGCCTCTGACTGCCTTGGCCAGCCCATTTCCTCCCTGGATGGGTTGGTTTTTTCTTCTTTTTCCACAGCCCTGGAGGCCCTCACTGACCCAGCCTATCCCAGTCGACGGGCTTTGTAGCCACCTTAGCTGAAGGAACCAACATCCACATCTGGGTCCCCGACTTAGATTACGCCATAAGGGAATCTGCTTGAGCCAGCACTTGAGTTGGGTGCCCATCCTGGGTTAGGTAATTTGGCTCAGAAGACAGAGCCCAGCCCAGAAACCAATGCAATGGGACCTGGTCCACAGGGTGAGTGGAATCAACAAGGTTCCTTTGTCAGAAACACACAGATCCTGCTGGTCCAGGTGAGGACTGTTTTAAGGGCGGCTTCCTTGAGCCAGGCAGGAGGCTGAGCAGAAGCCTGGGACACGGGACTGGACAACTGAGGTAAAGCCCCCAACCACAGCAGCAGGGCTTTCCCAGAATGCAGCTGGCAGTAGAACTGTAGAATAGAGGTGTGGCCTGAGGGAGTGAGAGAATCCTAATGGCTTCCACACATCCAGGCCAGAGGGCACCTAGGAAGTGTGAGTAGAGCTAGTCAGGGACAGCTTCCAAGACGCTTGGCCAGTGTGGCTGGATTCAGAGGGTTCTCCTAACTGGAGCTTGATGCTCTGTGGTTACTATTCTTGACCCATGGCTGAGGGAGAGAATCAACTCTCACAATTTGTCTTCTGACCTCTACAAGTGTACTGTGACACACACACACACACACACACACACACACACACACACACGACGTGTGTACTTTTGGTGATTTTGCATACCATCTAAATGTTTTTTAACACCTTCATTTACAATTGATATTGCACAGTACAGTGATGAACAGTAATATTTGTACTGATAATTTTCATCCGTTTCCTAGCCCCTACCTGGAACATCTTTACTTAAAGGCGAGAAACCCAGAAAGAGGCCACATGAGAAGTGGAAGAGCGTGTCCGCCTGCCTTTAGTGACATTTCCCCCACTCTATCCTCAGAAAGCTCCATGCGTTATGAGTTTGATCCTGTCTGTGGCTGAAGTGTTAGTCAGCGATGGAGATGGAGGCCGGGGCCCTGGAGACGGGGATGGTGAACTTGTTTGGGGTTATATTGGTTCTGAGGCGCTGGGCTCAGGACAGGAGGAGTAACGATTGGGACAGAGAGTCTCACTGCCTAGAGCTTGGAAAGGGTGGAGTGGAGATGAGTGGATGGTGGCTCGTTCCTCCCAAAGTAGGCGCAGGAAGAAAAGCAGCTGAGTAAGGAAATGAAGGATCCAGTAGCAGTCACCTGGGAAAGCGCTAACGTGGACAGTCCCCAGCCTCACACAGAGCACTTGAAGGTGGTGGATGTGGTGCCTACCATAAAACTAAAGGAAGGAAGGAAGGAAGGAAGGAAGGGAGGAAGGAAGGAAGGAAGGAAGGGAATGTGGTGCCTACCATAAGGTTAAAGAAAGAAAGAAAGAAAGAAAGAAAGAAAGAAAGAAAGAAAGAAAGGAAGGAAGGAAGGAAGGAAGGAAGGAGCAGAAGACAAGGACAAGAGGTAAGAAGAGCAAAGCTCTGGCCTATACCAAGAAAGGCTGCTCCTGTTTTGAGACAGATGTTGAGGGCCTGCCTACCTAGTCCCTTGCTCTATGACTGAGGACACATCCCTGCCTCCTTTCTTGTACTCAGTTCCTGCTCTAGAGGACAAAGGAGACGGACAAGTTGCCCTGGAGGGTCCTCCTGCTCAGACTCTGCAGATGAGGCTCTCTTTCCTCCCTGCTGCAGGCAGGCCTTGCTCCACCCCCTTCTGTCCCAGGCTTCTCATCTGGTCCAGAACAGCATGTGCTTCACCCCTAGGGTGGAGCTCAGCACCCCGGAGAGTCACAACCACGGAGGTAGTGGAGCAGAGGTAGCGAGGTGTCCAGCTTGGGCTTAGTCTCCCCGAGCCTGAGCTCTGGTTGGGCTATTTGAAAATTTTATGGCCTTGGGAAAGTCACTTAGCTCCCCTGACTTCAACTGTTCATCTGAAAAAAGGAGCTAACAGTATCTCCCACATCAGAATGGCCAAGGTGAATGAGAAAACGTGCGTCCGCTGTGGCCTGAGGGCAGCCACTACTCAAGGATCCTGGCTGACTGAAGCTTTTGCAGATGGGCCAGCTGTTCTGGTTTCAGTCAGAGTGACATGTGGCTCCTCTGCCAATTCACGAAGTTCCCAGGGTAGTGCCCAGACCACCTATTGCTCCTATAGCTTTTAGTTTCATTTTATTTATGTTTGGATGTTTTGCCTGCATTTATGTCTGTGTACCACATGTGTGCATGGTGTCTGAGGAGGCCAGGAGAGCATCAGATTCCCTGCAACTGTAGTTACAGATGCTTGTGAGTCACCACGTGAGTCACAGGACCCAGGTTCACCACTGATTTAACCTGTGTCCTGTGGAACAGCAACCGGGCTCTTAACCACTGAGCCTTCTTTACAACCCCACTCCTTTCCCGTAGACTCTCTGGGCTTCAGGCTTGGGCTGGTCAACTAAGCAGGCTGAACTGACAATGTCCTCACAGGAGAGGGAGCTCGTGAGTTGTACCCTTGGCGCAGGGACTCCTGAGCCCGTTGGAGGACAGACTAGCCCAGGCTGGCTTTGAATCGATGCTCCTGCTACCTCAGTTTCTCCAAGGGCTGGGATTACAGGTGTGCCACCATGTCTGCTCTCTCTCTCTCTCTCTCTCTCTCTCTCTCTCTCTCTCTCTCTCTCTCTCTCTCTCTCTCTCTCTCTCTCTCTCTCTTATTTGAGATGAGGTCTCTCTCTATAGTCCTGGGCTTGCCTGATACTCAGGGCAGTTCTCCTGCCTCAGCCTTCCAAGTGCTGGGATTACAGATGTATGTCACTAGGCTTGACTTGCAAAGACCTTTGCACACTCATGTATGTGTGGGAAGAGAGCATGTGGGTTGTCAAATTAGGTCTCATTTGTCTCTTGATTCTGCCCCTCTGTTCACTTTTCTTTGTGACCCAGCTTTTTCCTGACATGGATGGTTAGGACTTCAACTCTCATTTGATATCTCCTTCCCTTTGCCAAGTTAAAAATATTTAATCATAGTGTTCTGGTTCGTAGATCCTCAAAGAAATAGTGGAAACAAAATTTTCTCCTTCCCTCTGTCCTTTTTTTTTTTTTTTTTTGTAAATTACCTGGATTAGCGATGTATTTGGCTTTTTCCAAAGTGGTATTGGAGGGTGCCCTAGTAACAAATGTTATTCCAGGAGCCGCCACTAGGTGTCAATAGAGGTCTTGGTAGTCGGTTCAGGGCCATCGGTTGATTTGGTTGGGTCTCTGCGGATCCTCTGCGTCCTCTCCCTCAAAATAACAAATGTCCGTGGTGCAGAGCACTTTCGTCAGGAAGTACTCCAGGGAGCCCATGCGTTTGCATATGAAGGCGAGGAGCGCGAGGCCCCTGTTAATGATATTTCATGCCGATCGCGGTTTGATGTATGAGATTATTACTGAGTGGCGTGGTGGCCAAGTGATGCTCTGTGGGCAGGCTGAGGACGCGAGTCCTGCGTGGGCTGCAGAAATGTCGCAGCAGAGCATGGACCCGGTGGAGGAACCGAGTATACAGCCCAGTCCGGGGCAGGACGGGATGGCAGACGCTCTCAGTGTGCTCAGCGCCACCTTCCCAGACAACTCCAAGGCCCGTGAACACGGCTGCGCCCTCCAGGGGTTGCAATGGGGGTTGTCACAGCAACTTACAAACAGACTTGGGCATCTTTCATCTCCACAAAAAGTTCTGCCCAAATTCCTCCACTCTCCACCGTGTTTGGGCTGCAATGCTTTGCTTTTTAAATTTCTTGTAACATCAGGATGGCACCATCAGCTTGGGTCTGTCAGTAGCTATTTTCTCCTAACTAAAACATTCCCTCCTGGAGGGAATGAGACTCAAAAGACTTAGGAAGCTGGCGAAATTTACTTTTTTTTCTTTTTTTTTTCTTTTTCTTTTTTTTCAGAGCTGGGGACCGAACCCAGGGCCTTGCGCTTGCCAGGCAAGCGCTCTACCACTGAGCTAAATTCCCAACCCCCGCGAAATTTACAAGAGTCAGGGAGATCTCAGTTCAAGGTTGTAAGTTTCAGCAAACAGTGGACAGGAGAAGCAGTGAGCTTCAGTTAGGCTATGTGTAAGTTGTGCGGAGAGCTAGTGGGGCAGCCTTGTGAGTTGCTGCCCCTGCTGGGGTGGGCTTTCCCCTAAGGTGGCTGATTCGGAGTTCTACCTGCCCCTCTAAGTGACTCCTCACCTGTACCCCTGCACGGAACCCCAGTAAACTCCCTGGTCCACAAGGTAGGCTCCATTTGAGTCATTGTTTTGGTCTTTCCACCTGTTTCTGGGGTGAATAGACATTTGTGTTATGTTTCCTCAGGAAAAATCTCACCCAAGAGATTGTGTGTGTGTGTGTGTGTGTGTGTGTGTGTGTGTGTGTGTGTGTGTGTGTGTGAGAGAGAGAGAGAGAGAGAGAGAGAGAGAGAGAGAGAGAGAGAGGAGGAGAGAGATGCTTATCTAGTCTATTCCTGGGGTCTTGATGTTGGGTACCTTGTCTTGTTTAGTGTTCATTGCTGCTACAATCTACAACCGGAAGGGGGAAGGATTGAAAACCCTTAGGTAGAAGAGTCTTTTCTCTTAGATCTGTGTAAACACAGGTACCATGACATTGTGTAACATCACTTAACTTGCCCCCTGAGCTCTAACTGAGGACAAGACAGAGCGTTCTGGATTGGGGGCAAATAGGGATGTGGGTACATCTGATAAACCATTTTTTTTTTGTCAAGTGGAAGGCACCGTAAATATGACAGGGGATGGGAGCAAGAGGGAGAAGGGTTTAGGGAGAGCTAGGAATTTGCGATAGGGCTCAAGGGGATTTGGGTAGCCTGACTGGAACTTGGGAAAATGAGCAGGACTGTTCAAGTGTTCAGTCCTGTCTGTCTAAGACTGGTGGGACATGAGCCTTCTGTTTGTAGGGATAAAAGTGTGGAGGTGGAGTACATGCTGGCCACCAGAGAGCCTGTGGACACCAGATAGAGAAAGACCCAAGAGAATGGGGCAGGACCCAGAGACTGTGTCCACTGTGTTCCTCGCCTCCACGCCTGTTTGAAAGTAAGGCTATGAGGCAGACAGCGAGCTAAAAGTCTGCCATCCTGATTGAGGCTTTGGTTGCTGTGTGGACTCATATCCCCAGTCTTGAGTGCCGCCCAGGGCCTCAGACTGGCTCCTGACTTGTTCTCTTTCAAGTATCACACTTCTTCTCAGCGTAGAGACTAGTCAGGCCCCTGGCCATGTATCAGGGCTCAGCTATAGCTGAGTGTGGTCTCTAGCCAGTGCCCTGGCTGCCAGTCTGAAGAGGAGACCCTGGAGTGTGTGGAGAGGAAAGATAGGTGTCGTTTTGACACCCTTTGTGAGTGCTGTATATCAGTAACCAAAGCCCGGGAGAGACAGACCTCTCACAGGTAAGGTACTGAGGCCCGGAGAAAGAGACTCTGAGCTCCCCCAACACCTTCAGCTTACACTGTCTGAGCCTGACCTGGTGGCCCTGGATGAGTTCAACCCTGTTTATCATCTTGGTTCAAATCTTGGTGTTCCTGGGCCCATCCAAACGGGGAGGGGGGGAACTCCTCCAAAACAATTTCTCGTGACTGAACTTCCTGGAGACGTAGAAATACTTAGAAGAGGGACACCTGCTCCCCTAGAAGTGTGGTTTGGGGCTTCCTCTGCTGCATGGTAGATGTCTACTGGAGCAAATGGTAGGCTGGACCTCCCTAGTTTCTCAACATGTGGGGGTTTCTGGATATTAAAGAAAATACAGGCGGAGGAGGTAAGAACATCAGCTTCATTCCCTCAGCTGAGAGAGAGCTCTCATAACTCTCCTCTCCTCCTCCTCCTCCTCGTCGCCCTCCGCGTCCTCCTCCTCATCCTCCTCCTCCTCCTCCCCCTCCCCCTCTTCCTCCTCCTCCTCCTCCTCCCCCTCCTCCTCCTCTTCCTCCTCCTCCTCCTCTCTTCTCTCCATCTTCTTCAGAGTAGGGTACCTTCATCCACTTCAAACAGGGATGATAGGCTGAACCTCAGCCCCCGTACTTAGTTCATTTAGTTCAAGCATTGCACCCACAGGTGCCACTGAGGTACCCAGAGGTCGTCACCGTAGGCGATGGAAAACCCCATTCTAAAATCCCCGCCCATGTGAGCAACACAGTTTTGAGGTTTTTTAGACATTGGGAAAAATATGTGGTATGGGTTGAAAGCTTCCTCCCCAAATAACAAATGACATCTTCTGGTCTCTTTTTCTTTTACTTTTTTTTTTTTTTTGCCAAAAAGTACAACACACACCGATAAAAAAAGATATACACTGAGTGTAGCCTTAATAACAGCCGTGGCAAAGGCAGGCTGAAGCACATTAACCACGGACGTATCTGCAGAGCCGCGCCTTACGTAAGATGCATTTCCCTCTAGAGCCAGGTAGTAAAGAATTCACCTGCACAAGTAGAAAGGGGCCTGTGGGCTCACGCGAGGTCCAGGGCCAGCCCCGTAGCACGGAACTTTTCACATAATTGACAGAACGGGGGCTGCTTTCCATGTGGCACAACGGAACCTAACATGTAAACCGGCACCCGGTACTCAGCGGTCACCTATGGGACCCAAGGCAATCGCACCGACATCTCTGTTTTCTCTGGGGAGAATAGCACTCGAGCTGTTTTCCACTGACAAACCTGGATGGATCCGTGCATTGCAAGCGGAGACACACGCTTGACTTTCTAAAACCTTTCTAAAACCACACTTCTCTCTCCTCCCCACAGCTGCCCCCTAAAGCCTTACAGGGCTAAATAACAATGGGACACTGGGGTGAGGTTGATAGGATGACACCCAGTCTGATCCCCACTGGTGGCCAGAGGCTCACGGGGCTACCTAAGCCAAGAGGATGTTCAGGGCCACCTAGAAGTTTCACCTGTGTGGCTATCTGAGAGTAAGCGATGTGCCGGTGAGGTGATAGTGTTCATGTCCGGTCCCTTCACCGGATCATAACTCCTCTTCTTCACCCCCACACCCCGTGGGCCAGCTGCAGCCTGCCTGTTCTCGATTCCATGCGTGCAATCACTCAGTGATGTCGATAGAGCCTCTGTTCTAGCTCCAGCTCTGGGCTACTGTCTGTTGCCCCCGTTCCACCCAGATTTCTCTGCTATCCTTGGCAGCTCAGCCTTTCTGTCACATTCTCTTAGGAGCCTATCATGGCCAGTTTGGTGAGCATCGTGCCAAAGCTCTAGCCCAGGTCTCTACTGTTTCTCACCTCTGCTTCTTACCCCAGGCCTCTGCCTGTTCAGGGGAAGAGTGCACTTGAGTCTAATCTCAGGCAGATACCTTAGAATTTGAAATACTTTAGCCTCCTCATGGCCAAGGTGGTTGGTCCTTCCATCCAAATGTTAACCAGGCTTCATCTTGCTTAGCTTCAGGATTGGGTGTGGTCATGTGATATGGCTAAGGTCCAGGGGATTTTTACCTCTGATTTCCTACGTCATAGACTCTTGTCATTCGCTCTCTCCCTCTGGCCTGAGGGCCCCTCAGTTTATAGAACTTTCCTCATAGCTGACCTATCCAAAAAGTGGTCATCGTTTCTGCCTTTAAAGTATTACACTATTTGTATACATACGTGTGTGTGTGTGTGTGTGTGTGTGTGGTGTGTGTGTGTGTAGAAGTGTGAGGGTGTGCATGTTACAGCACATGCATGGAACTCAGAGAACAGCTTATGGGAATTGGCTTTCTCCCTCCAATCTGTGGGTTCTAAGGATGAAACTCAGGTCATCAGGTTTGGTGACAGGCACCTTTACCTGGTGAACCATCCCAGTGGCCCTGTCAAACAGACAACAACAGAAACCAACCAACAAACACATGAACAACAACAAAACCCAGCCAACAAAACATTCAGAGGGCGAGGAGACCCGTAATAATACCTTCTTCAAGACAAGAATGACAAGAAATGATGACAAGATTGGCTAAAAATATTTTCTTAAGAATGAGAACTGTACTGGCAGGGGTGATAAGTCCCTGAATGAAGGCCCCACCCGGAATCTCCAGGTGACCAACAGAGACTCCGTTGTTCTATAAAGACAAAGTTACTCTGTTGAGTAACAGAGGCTTAGGTCGTGGACAGTGGAAAATGGACTGCTTCCTTCCGTGACTCACAAAAAGAGAAGAGGAACTGTGTTTCAGAGCCCCTGCAAGTAGCAGGGGAGAGATCTTGCGGGCAGCACACTCCCTGCATTCCCTCTGTGCTCCAGGCTCTCCAGCTGGCCACAGCCTGGCTTTTCAGGAGGCAATTAGGATGCGAAGCCTGGATGGGAGCTTGTTCCTGCTCTCCTCACCTCTGTCCCTTCAACCCTGCCTGGGCCCATTCTTGAGTGTGAAAGTTCCGATTGTTATCTCCGTTACCCGAATCCCATTCTTTGTCTGTTTTCTTCTGCCCTCACCCTCAGTTTCTTTGAATGTCCTTTCATGGGACGCCTTGATCTGCTCCCATAGAAATGCAATTATCAGAACTCAACCTCCCTCACCCGTTTCTGCCCTAAGCAGCTTTTGCCCACTGGTGAATTTCACATTGTACTGAGAAAGCCAGCAACTAATACTAATAATAATAAAATATGTTTGTATTTTTAGATGACTTTTTCCACTGGGGACTCCCTGGTGAGAGCAGGGCACTGGGTAGAATGAGGGTGTGTACGAGCCAGAAATAGAGAAGCCAGAAGAGGCCTGGCCGACTGAAGGCTTTTCTTGACAGCTAATTTCCATTTTTTGGTATCAAGGGGTCTGTGCCAGTAATTGGCATGCAGATTGTGTCTGATGGGCCTGTTATACAGAATAAAGGAATCTGCTAGTTAGAATAAGCCAACCCCAGGCTGATGGATGGGGCATAGGGAGGTCATTGCAAAAGAGAAATTGTGTGTGTGTGTCCCTGTACGTGCGTGTGTTTCACAGGAATTCATGCCCCTCCTCCCCCCTCTTTACCCAGCAAACTCTAATCTTTCATATTGCACTGAGACAAATGTCACTCCATTCCTTTCCCTCTCTCTGTTTTTCCTTGAAGGAATATTTGATGGAACCTACTCTAGGTTTTAATAAAGTATGGGGGCAAAGGAGAAATTAAAGCAGTGTCATGGTTTGTTAACAGCTCAGGATCGTCCAGGATGGGCCCAGGCTACAAATTATACCCTGGAATTAATTGGTAAAAGAGAGTTCTCCTGTCCATCACTCTTAATCCGGCAGCTGTGGGATATCAACAGGAAAATGGGTGTGGACGCCCAGGTTCTCTTTGCTTTGTCTAAGTCAGTGCACTGGTCAGTCGTTTGTTTCCTGCATTATGTAGGCCTGTGCTGTTGGCTGTTTCTGGTTAGGTGAAGTAACCAGTGCTGGGACTCCTTCTAAGGAGGGTGCTTCTGGAGGCCAGGGGTCACAGGAGTTATCAACTAGACTTCCAGGGGTGAAAGAGAAGCTAGCTTGCTTTTTCACAGCTCTGAAAATCAAAGCCATGACAAGGTCAACTATGGTTGACACAGTATCTGTGTTTTGGATAGACTAGTATGTCTGGTCTAAATTTCCAAGAACTAGCTTTCTTTCTTTTTCCTTCCTTCCTTCCTCTCTTCCTCTCTTTCTTTCTTTCTTTCTTTCTTTCTTTCTTTCTTTCTTTCTTTCTTTCTTTCTTTCTTTCTTTCTTCCTTCCTTCCTTCCTTCCTTCCTTCCTTCCTTCCTTCCTTCCTTCCTTCCTTCCTTCCTTCCTTTTCCTTTCTTTCTTTCTTTCTTTCTTTCTTTCTTTCTTTCTTTCTTTCTTTCTTTCTTTCTTTCTTTCTTTCCTCTGTGTAGCTCTGGGTGTCCTAAAACTCTGCTTTAACCAGGCTGGCCTCCAACTCAAGAGATCTGCCTGCTTCTGCCTCTTGAGTGTTGGGATGGAAGTTGTGTGCCGCTACTGCCCAGCTTTTAGGGGCCAGAGAGATGGCTCATCAGTTAAGAGCACTGACTGCTCTTCCAGAGGTCCTGAGTTCAATTCCTAGCAACCACATGGCGGCTCACAACCATCTGTAATGGAATCTGATGCCCTCTTCTGGTGTGTCTGAAGACAGCTATAGTATACTCACATAAAATAAATCAAAAGTCTTAAAAAATTATTTTTAAAATACGCAGAATTAGGTAGTTTCTGCTTGCTTGCCTATGGTTTCCCTTCCCACATAGCAGCAGACAGAATTAACTCGTTCTTGGCTGTGAGATCTGCCTGAAGGTTTTCTCCATTACATGTGGACAGCAGGGGAACCTTGGTGCTGTCCTCTCATACAGGGCTTTCCCGCAGAGCTCACAGTCCTGCCTCTTCGTGCAAGGGGGATTTGATAATCAACAGAACTGCTTCTGTCTTTCTTAGATACAAAAGGGAAGTATTCCTGCACGGCTGATCCTGAAATCTCCAGGACAGACCTTTCTACGCTAGAAAAGCCTCTCCCACCCAGCTCTGTTCTCTCTGAAGGATGAAACCTGAGTTCTTTTCATTTGTGGAGACAAAGTCTCAAGCTTCTAGTTACATTGTGGCCTCCTCACACTCTTCTGGCCTTGTATTGTGGGACGGAAACTTTTTACAAGTTGTGTGACTCTTAGAAAAACTTTTCTATTATACATGATAATACATTTGAAATTTGTTTTAAATTGATCCATAAAAATGTAAAAAATTGTGATGGTAATTGGGTACCACAGGACATTCTGTTACACAAATTCATTATATCAAGTTTAGCTCAGCTTCATAAAAAAGGAACGTGAGTCTCTCGAAGAAAGGCTTTTGCCTTATTTTCTTTTAGATGAGTTTAGTTTTCTCACTGAGGACCCTTAACCCTCCCTTTACCTTCTGAGCTGATCTAAAAAGGCCCCACGGCGTCAGGTTCTCTCAGTTTGTCTTCCCTGAGGATATTGTATAGGTGGATGCATACTGGGTGTGTTGGTGTTTACCTGTAACCCAAGCACTTGGGAGGCTGAGGCAGGAGGATTGCTGCAAGTTTGAAGCCAGCCACATCTATACAAGTCTCTGCCTCAAACAGCTGTGCAGAAGCGGCTGAGAGGGTCAGTGTCACCTGAGAGTTGGTCCTACTCCAGCTGTTTGCCTGGATCAGCCGTTGCTTCTTACCTTGCTAACTCTGGAAGGGGTTGCGTCTTCCACTGTCAAGAGAGCTTGGGGCGAGTACAGAGCATTCTTCTGATGGGCTGGTCGAGGTGAGGCCCCTACAAGTGGCTTTGTGGGTGACATACAGGTCAATGAAATGGGCGGAAGTGAGGGCCGAGCTTTGGTGGTAACTGGGTAAAGTAGCTTATTACTGCACAGCAAGCTCCCTTTCGAAGACTTTGATGTAAGTGGGTTCACTGTATTTCTAAGGGGTCTGGAATCCCTTTCTATATAAGAAGAAAGACATCATTTGAGCCCATCAGAGGTTAAAATTTTACTTTTTACTTATTTAGTTTCATATTTTTATTATACGTATATTTGTACATACATATGTGTGTGTGTGGGGCCATGCATGTGCCAGGCTGCACACATGGAATTCAGGGGAACAACTTGTGAGTGTTGCCTCTCTCTCCACCATGTGGGTCTTGGTGGTAGAGCTCAGGTCATCAAGCTTGATGACAAGCACTTTTACCTGCTGAGCCGTCTCACAGGGTTTGAGATTTGAGGTATCTAGGTCACCTCAAATTTCAGAGAGGAAAAAAAAAAAAAGAGATTGCTACGCCATCTTAACTCATTTGGAGAGACATAGTAAATCACCACTAGCTTAGGTGATGCCTTAGTTAGGGTTTTCCTGCTGTGAACAGACACCATGACCAAGGCAACTCTTATAAGGACATTTAATAGGGGCTGGCTTACAGGTTCAGAGGTTCTGTCCATTATCATCAAAGCAGGAGCATGGGAGCATCCAGGCAGGCATGGTGCAGGAGGAGCTGAGAGTTCTACATCTTCATCTGAAGGGTGCTAGGAGAAGACTGGCTTCCAGGCAGTTAGGACAAGAGTCTTAAATCCATGCCTACAGTGACACACCTACTCCAGCAAGGCCACACCTCCAAATAGTGCCACTACCTAGGCCAAACATATTCAAACCATGTCAGGTGGCTTTTAAAAAACAGAATGTATTTCTCACAGCTCTTCCTCCCCCTCCTCCTCCTCTTCTTCCTCCCCTTCCTCCTCTTCCTCTTCCTCTTCCTCCTCCTCTTCCTCTCTTCCTCCTCTTTCTTCTTCAAATGTTTATTTACTTATTTCATGTATGTGAGAACACTGTTGCTCTCTTCAGATGTGCCAGAAGAGGGCACTGGATCCCATCAGAGATGGTTGTGAGCCACCATGTGGTTGCTAGGAATTGAACTCAGGACCTCTGGAAGAGCAGTCAGTGCTTTTTTCTTTTTTCTTTTTTTCTTTTTTTCCGGAGCTGGGGACCGAACCCAGGGTCTTGTACTTGCTAGGCAAGCGCTCTACCACTGAGCTAAATCCCCAACCCCGCAGTCAGTGCTTTTAACCACTGAGCCATCTCTCCAGCCCCTGTCACAGTTCTTGAGGGTAGGAGACCCAGGCTCTGAGCACAGGCCTTGTTGTTACATAGTGAGGGCAAGTTCTTGGTCAGAGAGGATGCTTTCCTGCTGTATCCCACGTAGCAGAGGAGGCGAAGGAGACACCCTTGGGCCTCCATTATATGGCTACTAACCCCACTCATGGGGTCTTTCTCATGACCCGCTTACCTCTGCAAAGGTCCCAGCTCCTCGTTCTCTTGGCAGTTAGGGTTTCAGCCTCTGAATTTGGGGGTTGGGATATAAGCACCCAGATCATAGTATAACAGGCCTTATAGCAGGTGTGGCTCCTCTCTGAAACTTACTCCAGCAGGGCCTCATCCCGCTTCTGTAGGAGGATAGGCTTTTCACACCCTGACTTTGATGTCTACACTTGTCTCCGGACAGGAAGCCTCCTTCAAGATTCCTTCTCCTGTGTTCTTGGGATGTTAAAAGCACTGGGCCCAGCTCTTCAGGATTCAGCCCGGCCTTACTTTAAGCCGTTGCTATTTCTTCACTTTCTTCTCAGCAACTTTTGGCAACCCTAGACAGACACAGGCTAGTCTACAAGTATTAGAGGCGACTTTGTAGACTTTTGAGTAAGTAAAACTGTGGATCAGGATGCCCCTTTCTTGGGGCTCAACCTGTATAGGGTGCAGAAGGGAAAGAGTGACACCACCCAGAATGCACTGGGCTCTCCCCACAGCAACTAATTAAGAAAATGCCCTACAGGCTTGCCTACAGCCCGATCCTTTGGAGGGATTTTCTCAGTTGAGGTTTCCTCCTCTAGGGTAATTCTAGTTTGTGGGTGAAGTTGACATAAGACCAGCACAGGGGCCAGCTCAGGACCAGAGCATGGAAACACAGAAATGTCTTTGTCCACCAGCAGAGAGTCTTAGACATCCGCGGCTTTGAAAACACCGGCAACCCCCAGAGATTTCCAAATGTGCAAAGATCAAATGTTACTACCAAAACCTTTAAATTAATCAAAAGTTACTCTGAAGTGTTTTTGGTAGGCTCGCCCTTGCGGTATTGCACAAGTTCAACCTGGATTGGTTCTGAACACAGAAATGTGCACTTGGCACTGGACAAGCCGTCCTGTCTAGAGTGCCAGCGAATTCCTTCAGAAATGCCTCAGCTCAGGCCTGGGTGGTCTGTGTGCAGTGTGTGTTTCCTGGATGTACAGCTTCCTGCTGTCGTAGGAACAGAGCGGCTCGATCATAGAAAACAAAGACTTTTTTGATGTTCCTCTAACATTATTCCTTAGCATGTAAGTGTCACGCTAATACATCCCTGGACTGTACTGGGTTAGACAGACAAGCCCATCCATGTCATTAGCATGTAGATTTGCTTTAAGTGGTAAATTTACAAGTATACTGAAGAACTGTAACATAAGTTTATGACGTATTGTCAGGAGATGTTTGATTTGCATATTTATTATATGTAACTGTATTTCTGGGGCTGTATAAATTTCATTTTTGGTGACCTAGTGAGATAGCTCAGCAGGTAAAGGAGCTGCTAAGACTGATGGCCTTAGCTCCGTCTCCAGGATACACATGGGAGAAGGTGAGAACCTCTTCCTATGAGCTGTTCTCTGATCACCAGCATGTGTACATGTAGGTATGCATGGACACGAACACACACACACACACACACATACACACACACACACACACGCACACGCACACACCCATGCACGCTGAATACATAAAATACAGTACAAGTTGTGTGGTAAAAAGGAGTAGCAAGTGGAGAAAGCTTAGAAATCTTGCTCTTTGGCATCCGTAGGTTGCTAAACCAACCCCTAGGTCATCTTTCTTTCTCTTTCTTGTTACTAAATGACAGATGTAGAGTTTCTTTGAGTGTTAGTTAAATTTTGTTACTTACTGCTACATACATCTACTACAAGATTCACTCAAGTCCTAAACATCTATTTATGGTAATAAAATAATCGGATTATCTTCAATAACTGCATTTGTGCTCAACCAGCCCTTGAGGGTGATCCTTGGGCCTAGCTTGTGGGGCAGATGCTGACTTGAACTTTCAGGGTTTAAGTCAATGGCTGCAATCTTGAACTTGAATCTGGAAATGCTGGTCAGAGCTAAGAAGTGAAGCTGGGGAGGAAGCACTCTCAGGGCCTCTGCTGAGTGCCAGGAGCAGAAGGGTCATTCTGCAAACTTTGCCTCAGCATCAGACAGTGGGCCCTGAGGGGGTCATTTCCTCTTGGCCAGCTAGGCCAGTCCACAGAGCTTTCTCATGGACCCATGGGATATAAGCATACAATTGTGGTATTCAACCCCGGAACTCCCCTGAACCTTAACTTCCAGTGCAATCGAAGATCTCTTCTCCTTTCTCCTGGGTCCTGTGATCTAAGAACCAGGAAGTAAAGAAAAGGGGGTTCCTTGAGGCAAGACTCATCTTCTTTCCTGGGGATTTTTGTTTTTGTTGTGGACCCCAGTGAAGTAATTGTGGGAAACGTCCCTTGCAGATGCGATGGGACTCACATTTGTTATGAAACTGTAAAAGAAAGAGGTTGGGTCATTTTGTGTTACAGTCAGTTTTTTTTTTCTTTCTATGTATAAAGTAGGCTCAAATACTCCATGAACTGGACTGGCTCCCCGACAAACGGCAAGCAAACACTTTTGGCTGAATTTTTATCTTTTCGTGCACCTTTTGTGTACTACAAAGCTCCTTGCAGTTTGTTTCACAACCACTTTCTACGTTACATTTCATTAGCACAGGGCCCAAGAGTTACGAAGTTTATGTAATTAATCGTCGTTATCATGGAGAAGTGGGCACTGCCTGCCAGGTACTGAGCTAAGCACTTTACGGAAAGCATCATTTGCATCCACAGATAAGTGTTAGGCGCTGGATTGTACTCCAAGCCCTCTGTGCCCATGGTCTCCTTTGTAAGTAGGGTCCTTAGAGAATCGAGTCACAGGGAGGTCCTTAGGATGCGGTTGTTACTCCAGTGTGATGATGGGCCTGATACAGGGGAAGGGAGCTACCACAGGCTGAGGAAGACCTGGAGCAGATCCTTTCCCCACACCCCCAACAGGGATTCAGCCCTGCCAACACCTTGATCTCTGACTTCTAGCCTCTCTTCTACTGTGAGACAATAAGTTTAAGCCACTCAGTTTACGGTATTGGTTGTGGCAGCCAATGCGAATCAATATGGTATGAATAGATAGCACAGTTACTGAATAATGTTATAATTCTAATTTTCTGATGCTGAGGCAGAGAGAGGAATGGCTTGCTGGCATTTGCGAAACTAAGTAGATGTGGTGGTTTGTTTGTGCTCCGCCCAGGGAGTGGCACTGTTAGAAGCTGTGGCCTTGTTGGAGTAGGTGTGTCACTGTGGGTGTGGGCTATCAGACCTACTTCCTTAGGTGCCTGGAAGTCAGTCTTCCACTAGCAGCCTTCGGATGAAGATGTAGAGCTCTCAGCTCTGCCTGCATCATGCCTGTCTGGATGCTGCCATGTTCCTACCTTGATGACAATGGACTGACCCTCTGAACCTACAAGCCAGCCCAAATGAAATGTTGTCTTGCATTGGTCATGGTATCTCTTCACAGCAGTAAAACCCTAACTAAGACAGAAGTATTCCATCCCCCTGGCTCTCTGTGGGGAATGCTGGTGGTTCTTGCTTCGTGATGCCCGAAGTGTTTGGAAAAGTCAAATAGAGCAGGTATCTCCTGTCCTAGCTGAAAGGACTAGAGTCAGCACAAGACACCCAAGACCAAGTCCTCAGCACAAAGGAGATTTATGAACTCTGGAGGGGCAAAGGGCAGGGAATAAGGGGAAAAGACAGGAGACAGAGGATGAGGAAGGAGAAAGAGATGGGGAAGGGACCCTTGTCCCGGAGGAATGAAGGACTGCCTCTGGGTAGAGAGGTGACAGACATGACCCATAGGCAAATGGCAGTTTATAAAGAGAAAGAGGGAAAACCTGTTAGATTGAGTTGGTTAATTTTGATTGAACATGTTAATTAGGATAGCTAAAAGGGAGCTTTTGATTATAGGACTTTAATAATTCTATAGCTAGACCTTGGTGGTCGGCCGCAGGAGGAGAAAATGGTCAAGTAAGAGAATGGAGCTTGGTGGCTAGCTTTAGGAATGTAACCGAATGGTTACATCAAGGCCGAGGGAATGGGGAAGGGTGAAGCCTGACAGGGTTGTGTTTGCTGTGCTTGGCCTGCAAGAGCAGTCGACTAGCAGCCATCTTTCTAAGGGAAAGGAAACTCCAAGCTAAGGTGCATTTCATTTATTTAGGGACTCCTCTCTCCCTGCAGTATTTTAACTGTGTCTGAGACCTTTTAGGGATCTGGAGTTTGCTTAATGGAGAATGGGGGACCATGTTGTCTGAAATGGCGTTCCACCTTGGACTGTCAGAGAGCTGCAGCTAAAATGTTCACATGCTTCACTTTGCTTTTGCCTTTAACCCCCAGTAGGGTAGCAAGACAAAGGCATCTGTGTGTGTGTGTGTGTGTGTGTGTGTGTGTGTGTGTGTGTGTGTATGCATTTATTGCTTCCTTGCAGACACATGTAGCACACCCCTTCACCCAAACTCGCACTTATAGATAGAAACATAGACATATCTGGGCACATATGCAAACGATACTTCCCCCAAGAACACGCTTAACCTCATTGTCAAGCAACACACCTATCCACTCATCTACTCACACAGCAACATGCCAGTTCTCACACCCCGTCCCACATGCGTGGGTGTGTGCACACACACAGCGGGAAGCCACACATGACTGAGTAGCGTCTGCCTCATCAGAGTGACAAGCTAGTGTTGCCTTAGGTCAGGCTAAGAAGCAGATACCGACGTAAGATGGAGTATGGAAGTGACCCACCCGAAGGCTGTTCCTAGGGACACTAGGGACACAGTGGCAGAGGACAGCAGTAGGTAAGAAGAGGAAAAGTGTGATTTAGATTAAAGTCACAGCCTTGCTTGACCCTTGTGCCAGCTGCGCATGACTTTGGACAGCCTTGGGGGGGGGGCACAAACTCCCGAATGCTTCTGTGCATCGCTGTAGCAGGGTAAGCGATTCTGCAGCCCAGTTATCCTCAGAATACTGCACGGGGGGAACCCTCAGCAGCCGAGGACCCCATAAGAGAAATTGAAGACTGGCACCTAGACTTGCTAAAAGAGGTCTGGGTGAGGCATAGTATGTGCGCGTGCATGTGCTCAGAGTAAGGAGCAGGGGGTTGCTGCATGGACAGAGTGCATGCATGTTCTTCCTGGCACCGGGCTAACAGAGCAAGGCATGGACAGGAAGTTGATGGACAGAGGCCATTTCCTTTTGGGGGTCTTTGCTTCTTTGACCAGGGTATGACATCAGAGGTAATCTCTCTCTCTCTCTCTCTCTCTCTCTCTCTCTCTCTCTCTCTCTCTCTCTCTCTCTCTCTCTCTCACACACACACACACACACACACACACACACACACTCTCACAGAGAGCAGAGAGAGAGAGCACGCGAGCGAGCGAATACGCGTGCGCATGCGCACACAAATTGTTGGGTAACCCACTGGAAGTATTGCCTATAATCTGGAAGAGGTAGACCACATGAGATACCAGTCATATACTTACCTCTTCCCCCATCCTTTACTCTTGCACCCAGACTGCAGGACCGGCCATCAGCACACTGGTCCGCTTCTAATTGGCTATTACAGAGACTGTGCTGAGCTGTGTGTAGGAAGAGGGTGTGTCAAGGGAGCGCAGACGCACTGGGTAGGGTTTTCTCTGCTTTTCATCAGCCTTCAGCAGATTGGGAGCCAGTTGTTAGACACAGGATGGCAAAGTCCTCCAACCCAGGGTGTGGATACAGGAAGAAACTAGGTATTTTCTTAGCAGTCCGTTAGTAGGCGCCAATTCACCCATTTTACTGATGAGGAAACAGACAAATGAAGTGAGTTGCTCCAAGTTCAAGGGCCCAGCGATGGCAGAGGGGTTCGGGCTTACACTTGTGCCCTAAATGGTTGATGAGCTGGTTAGTTTTTGTCAACTTGATAAAAGCCAGAATCATGTGTGAAGAGGGAGCCTTACGAGGACCTGTCTCCATCAGACTGACCTGTGGACGGGTTTGTGGCACGTTTTCTTGATTAATGGCTGATGGGGGAGGGCCAGGCTGACCGTGGCGGTGTTCTCTGAGGGCGGGTGGTCCTGGGTTGCGTAATAAGACAAACAGCCACAGGACTAAGCCAGTAAGCCCCATTCCTCCATAGTCTCTGCTTCCGTTCCTGCCCTGACTTCCTTACGATGGGCGGAAGTAAGCTGAAATAAATTCTTTCCTCCCCAAGTTGGTTTTGGTCAATGTTTTATTACAGCAACGGAGAAGCAAACCAGGACAGCTGGATTGTGCCAGGAATCTGAGAGCTCAGGGATGGAGCAGAGAGAGCCGTCGAGATGGAGCTTCAAGTGTGGGGTCCCAGCTGGCAGGCCGGGAAACCCTGCTGAGCCTAGATTGTTTCCACAGAAGCAGGAGGTAGCCAGGACTTGGGTTTCACTGGCCTGAGCTAGTCTGACACGTTACTGGGCATACAACTGGAGGAAATGTAAAGAAACAAAACCCAAACCAAACAAAAACAAAAACAAAAAGAAAGAATGTATTTCTCATGAGCCAGCAATATTTTTCAGGGACAGAACACTTAAAATTCATATTTTAAAGTAGTTTATTCGCCACTGCACAGACCCGCGGTCCTGAATTTTCATTAGCGAACAGAACACATTCAACCTGCTGAAGCACTCTCTGGGCTGGCTGTTCCTAAAAAACAGGAAGATGAAACAGCTTCATCTCTGTCTGAATGGCTAAAAAGGTCACCAGGGCGGGGCCCATGGGCAGGAAGGGAAACCTAGCCCGTGGACAAATTCCAGCTTCAACTCTGGGCTGCAAAACTCACTGCAAAAATTAAATCTGGCCTGTAGCAAGGGGAAGACGCTATTAGGAGAAACATGTTACATTTTTTCTGCTAGAAGTTGTTGTTTACCAAACCACTGGTGCGGGCTTTCGAGCAAGACGGCTTGTGGTCCTTAATGATTACTTGTTAATTTGTTTACGAAGTTGCCCTTCTAAAGCTGTCTTTGGCCTGCTTGAAAACTGATTCCTTAAACAGAAGAGAAGCGAGAGCAATGATTTCACAGCCTCATGTCCCTTGCCCAGAGTGGGGGGGAGTTGGCAATAAAACTAGCTGATCTCTAAGCTTCTAGACTTCTGTTGGGAGTTCAGGGCGTGAAGTTTGAAGTCTACAAAGTTCGAAGCAAATATTTTATGAGAATGTCATGCATTTTAAAAGTGGCTTTCGGGGCTGGGGATTTAGCTCAGTGGTAGAGCGCTTACCTAGGAAGCGCAAGGCCCTGGGTTCGGTCCCCAGCTCCGGAAAAAAAAAAAAAGAAAAGTGGCTTTCTCATTTGAACTTTTTATTTTGAGGTCCTCGTAGTTTCACACAGTGGTAAGCACCCCACCTCTGTAACACCCTTTTCCCCTGGATTTTCTTTTCCCTCAGATGTTTATGAAAAGCTCTGTGTTAAGTCTTTCTAGTTACTGGGGAATCAGGCATGCACACTGTGGCAAACTCCCATTCTCAGGGGTTTGCACCGGTGTCCAACTGTACAATCTCATTTCCCCTTAACATTATAAAGCAGAAGCTGACCACAAACTTTAGAAGTCCAGCCACTAAGGAAATTGATATCAAACAAATGTCAGAAAGACAAACTATAAAAAAAACAAGAAGGGATTAAACAGGGCTGGGGAGACAGCTCAGCAGTTAAGAGTACTGGCCGCTCTTCCAGAAGATCTGGGTTTGAATCCCAGTGCCCACAACATGGTGGGATCTCATTCACCTGGCACACACGTGGTACACGGACAAAACAAAACACCCATATACATACAATAAATAATAAAATGTAAAAAATATGCAAGAGATTATTTATATCTATGACAGAACTAAATACTAGTTACGATATTTAAAGTAAGAGATGATATCATTAGAAGCGATGGGAATCAAATCAGTCATGAAAGGATTATGATTTTGGCAAGTCAAAAATAATTGAAGTAAAAAACTAGAAAATTATTTCAACTATGATAAATAAGACTTACAGCTCCACATGAGTAAACAATTACTCAGTTTTTATTTGAATTTTATTTGACAACACACGAAGGATGTGAAGATATTGTTCAAACATAAAGAGGCATCTTTTATTTATAGCATCTTTTATTTATACATTTTATACGTTACAACTTACAATGCTCTTGTGACCATATCAGCAGAGTGGACAGATTTGCTCCGTGGGAGTCTGTTTTCTGCTTTACTGTTCTGAAACTGCAAACTAGAGGCTGGCGAAATGGCTCAGTTGTTAGGTGTTTATCTGCAAGCATAATGCTCTGAGTTTGATTCCTAGGACTTGGTAAAAAACTGCTCTGAGTTTGATTCCTAGGACTTGGTAAAAGCTGCTCTGAGTTTGATTTCTAGGACTTGGTAAAAGCTGCTCTGAGTTTGATTCCTAGGACTTGGTAAAAAGCTGCTCTGAGTTTGATTCCTAGCACTTGGTAAAAGCTGCTCTGAGTTTGATCCCTAGGACTTGGTAAAAGCTGTGTAGCATGTACCTGTAATTTCAATGCTAGGGAGGTGGAAATGGAAGAATTCTGGGGTGTGTTGGCTAGCTCTTGTGAGTGCCCTGTCTCCAAACTCAAGGCAGAAGGGCTGGGCAGGTAGCTCAGTGGTTAAGAGCACTAGCTGCTCTTTCACCAGGTCCTAGCATGCATGTTGGGCGGCCTACAACGGGCCTAAACACCTACATGGTGACTGATGCTCTCTTCTGGCCTGCTTGGGTACCTCTCACACACACATGGTGTGCACACACACACATTCATTGCAAATAAGTATGTTAGTTGTGTGTGTGTGTGTGTGTGTGTGTGTGTGTGTTTTGCCTGCATGTATGTGTGTGTGTAACAGAAGCATTATTGGTGCCCATGGAAGCCAGAAGAGGGCACTGGCACCCTGGAATGGAGTTGCAGGCAGTTATTAGCTACTATCTGAGTGCTGGGAACTGAACCTGGGTCCTCTGTGAGAGCAGCAAATGCTCTTAAACCACCTAGCCATTCCTTCTAAGCTAAGTGGTGAGGTGAGCCTTGAATCTCACACAGGAGGCAGAGGTAGAGGCAGGTGGATCGCTGTGAGTTCTAGGCTAGCCTGGTCTACATAAGCAAGTTCTAGTTCAGCCAGAGCTACCTAGTGAATGCTGTCTAAGAAAATAAGATGGGAAATGATTAAGGAAGACATTTAGCATTGACTTCTGGTCTTCTACATGTGTGCACACACACGTGCATATGCGCTCTCTTCTTACATGTGCACACACTCATGGAAGCATACACACTATGGATAGTCAATATTATATTAATCAAAATAAATAAGACATACAAACACCTTTGTTCTGCAAAAAAAAAAAAAAAAAAAAAAAACCCTAATGAGTTGCTGTTCTCCTGGTCCTTGAAGTACAAGCAAGAAATTTGTAACAAGAACTACGCAACCATTCACACCCTCTGACGTGGTAATTCTACTTTTTGGAATCTATCCTAAAGCGATAATCCAAATCATAAAATCATCTGCATAGCATGTTCATAATATTTAAGGAATGATGATGATGATGATGATGATGATGATGGCGGCAGCATGTCCACAATAGGGATAGATGGAAAATACCCAAGTACTAAGCAGCTGACATGGTTCTGTGAATCTCCAAGCATCAGAATTTTCTGTGGCCACTAAGATTGGAAGGTATGTGAGCTCTGCTCCCATGTATGGAAACACACATGTCACAGTGCTTAGTGCACACAAAGCAGCTACCTTCACAACTTCACAGAAATGGGGCCTGAGCTTTGTGAAGTCTGGGATAAAAATACAGTCAGCTGGAACTTTTATATTCATAGAATTCTTCTGTGTAAATTTATTCAAACGTTTATGGCACGTCTATTTGATGAAGAAAAAATGCTGGTTAAGACCCAGTTCCTTTGGAAACCATGCAGTGATTTAAGAATCTTTCCTGGTGCACGGGTTGTGCTATCTTCCCTCAGAGAGCTGACCTTGCTGTTTCTTAGCTGAGCATCACGGGTGGTATAGCCTGTTGCCTGCCTACGAAGCCACTTTAAGGATGCTACAACAGTCTGGGGTCCCCTTTTCTTCAGCTACTGTCTTTTTACCTTCAAGCGAATACATTCCAGAGCCCAGAGGTTAAAGTAACACAGAGTAAGGGTGTGGTTGGTCCAGTCACACAAGGAACAACATGACCCTGGGTTTTTGATCTAGCAATCGTCAAATCTTACAATGCGCTGTATAGAGTTCTCCTGCCTCAGTTTCTCTAGTTATGGACCCCAACTGTGTACTACTCTATCCAGCACACTTTTAGGTAACCTTTAAGGTCCCCCCAAAGTCTGATTCAACTGACTACAAAACAGAACAGGATAAAACAAAACATCAATCTAAAGGAAAGAAAAGGAGAGGAAAGGAAAGGAAAGAAAAGAAGACAGAACTTTAGCAGAATCCGGGTTGGCTGTTCTAATGGGCAACTCATGGGCTCAGGCACACATAGACTGGTTACTTCTGTGGCTTTATGTTTTTCAATTTTTTTCATTCTGCCACTCTACAGTGACAACTTTGTCCTTTGCTAGCTTTGATTGTGGTCTCAGCATCATTGCAACATACCAGAAAAGCAAGATTGTGATTTAAAATCACATCTCATGATGATATTAGAGGACTTTACGAAGAACATAGATAGCTCCTTTAAGGAAATACAGGACAACACAGGTAAACAGGTGAAAACCCCTAAAGAGGAAACACAAAAACCCCTTAAAGCATTGCAGGAAAACACAACCAAGCAGGTGAAGGAATTGAACAAAACCATCCAGGATCTAAAAATAGAAATAGAAACAATAAAGAAATCACAAAGGGAGACAACCATGGAGATAGAAAACCTAGGAAAGAGATCAGGAGTCATAGATACAAGCATCACTAAGAGATAGAAGAGAGAATCTAGGAGGCAGAAGATACCATAAAAAAAAAAAGCATTGATACAAGAGTCAAAGAAAATGCAACATGCAAAAAGCTCCTAACCAAAAACATCCAGGAAATCTAGGACACAATGAGATCAAACCTAAGGATCACAGATATAGAAGAGAGTGAAGACTCTCAACTTAAAGGGTCAGCAAACATTTTCAACAAAATTATAGAAGAAAACTTCCTTAACCTAAAGAAAGAGATGCCCATAAGCATACAAGAAGCCTACAGAACTCCAAATAGATTGGACCAGAAAAGAAATTCCTCCCATCACATAATAGTCAAAATGCCAAACACACAAAACAAAGGAAGAATATTAAAAGCAGTAAGGGAAAAAGGTCAAGTAACATATAAAGGCAGACCTATCAGAATTACACCAGACTTCCTACCAGAGACTATAAAAGCCAAAAGACCCTGGGCAGATGTCATACAGACCCTAAGAGAACACAAATGCCAGCCCAGGCTACTATATCCCACAAAACTCTCAATTAACATAGATGGAGAAACCAAGATATTCCATGACAAAACCAAGTTTACACAATATCTTTCTACAAATCCAGCGCTACAAAGGGTAATAGACAGAAAACTCCAACACAAGGAGGGAAACTACACCCTAGAAAAATCAAGGAAGTAATCTTCTTTCAACTAACCCAAAAGAAGATAGCCACAAAAACATAATTCCACCTCTAAAAATAAAAATAAAAAGGAAACAACAATCATTGGTCCCTCATATCTCTCAACATCAGTGGACTCAATTCCCCAATAAAAAGACACAGACTAACTGACTAGATGTGTAAACAGGACCCAGTATGCGGCTGCATCCAGGAAACGCACCTCAGTGATCAAGACAGAGACACTTACTCAGACTAAAAGACTGGGAAAAAATTTCCAAGTTAATGATCCCAAGAAACAACCTGGAGTAGCCATTCTAATATAGAATAAAATCAACTCTCAAGCAAAAGTTATCAAAAAATAAGGACAAATACTTCATATTCCTCAAAGGAAAAGATCCACCAAGATGAACTCTGAATTCTGAACATCTATGTTCCAAATGCAGGGGCGCCCGCATTTGTAAAAGAAACTTTACTAAAGCTCAAAGCACACACTGCACCTCACACAATAATAGTGGGTGACTCCAACACCCCATTCTCATCAATGGACAGATCATGGAAACAGAAACTGAACGGCGACACAGAGAAAGTAACAGAAGTTATGAACCAAATGGATTTAACAAACACCTATAGAACATTTTATCCTAAAACAAAAGAATATACCTTCTTCTCAGCACCTCATGGTACCTCATGGTACCTTCTCTAAAATTGACCATATAATTGGTCACAAAACAAGCCTCAACAGATACAAGAAGATTGAAATAATCCCATGCATTCTATCAGATCACCATGGAATAAGGCTGCTCTTCAGTAACAACAAAACGACAGAGAGCCCACATGCACATAGAAGCTGAACAAAGCTCTACTCAATGATAACTTGGTGAAGGAAGAAATAAAGAAAGAAATTAAAGACTTCTTAGAATTTAATGAAAATGAAGGCCCAACATACCCAAACTTATGGGACACAATAAAAGCAGTGCTAAGAGGAAAAACTCATAGCTCTGAGTGCCTGAAAAAAGAAACTGGAGAGAGTATACACTAGCAGCTTGTCGGGACATCTGAACGCTCTAGAACAAAAAGAAGCAAATACGCCCAAGAGGAGTAGAAGGCAGGAAATAATCAGACCCAGGGCTGAAATCAACCAAGTAGAAATGAAAAGAACTGCAAAGAATCAACAAAACCAGTAGCTGGTTCTTTGAGAAAATCAACAAGATAGATAAACCCCTGGCCAGACTAACCAGAGGGCACAGAGACAGTGTCCAAATTAACAAAATCAGAAATGGAAAGGGAGACGTAATAACAGAATCTGAGGAAATTCAAAGAAATCATCAGACCCTAATACAAAAGCCTACACTCAACAAAACTGGAAATCTGGATGAAATGAATAATTTTCTAGACAGATACCAGGTACCAAAGTTAAATCAGGATCAGATAAACCATCTAAACACTCACATAACTACTGAAAAAATAGAAGCAGTCATTAAAAGTCTCCCAACCAAAAAAGCCCAGGACCAGATGGGTTTAGTGCAGAATTCTATCAGACCTTCATAGAAGACCTCATACCAATACTATCCAAACTATTCCACAAAATTGAAACAGATGGAGCACTATCCAATTCCTTCTATGAAGCCACAATTACACTGATACCTAAACCACACAAAGACCCAACAAAGAGAGCTTCAGACCAATTTCCCTTATGATTATGGATGACAAAATACTCAATAAGATTCTCGCAAACCAAATCCAAGAACACATTAAAAATGACCATTCATCCTAGGGATGCAGTGATGGTTGAATATACAGAAATCCATCAATGTAATCTACTATATAAATAAACTCAAAGAAAAAACCACATGCGTTATATGCTGAGAAAGCATTTGTCGAAATTCAACACCCCTTCATGTTAAAAGTCTTGGAAAGATCAGGAATTGAAGGCCCATGTGTAAACATAGTAAAGCGACAGCAAACCAGTAGCCAACATCAAGCTAAATGGAGAGAAACTTGAAGCAATCCCATTAAAATCAGGGACTAGACAAGGTTGCCCACTCTCTCCTTAACTATTCAATATAGTACTGAAAGTCCTAGCCAGAGCAATCAGACAACAAAAAGAGGTCAAAGGGATACAAATTGGAAAAGAAGTCAAAATATCACTATTTGCAGATGAAACGATAGTATACTTAAGTGACCCCAAAAATTCTACCAGAGAACTCCTAAACCTGATCAACAACTTCAGCATAGTTGCTGAATATAAAATTAACTCAAACAAATCAATAGCCTTCCTCTACTCAAAAGATAAATGGGCCGAGAAAGAAATTAGAGAAACAACACCCTTCACAATAGTCACAAATAATATAAAATTCCTCGGTGTGACGCTAACCAAGCAAGTGAAAGATCTGTATGACAAGAACTTCAAGTCTCTGAAGAAAGAAATTGAAGAAGACCTCAGAAGATGGAAAGATCTCCCATGCTCATGGATTGGTAGGTTAACACTGTAAAAATGGCCATCTTGCTGAAAGCAGTCTACAGATTCAACGCAATGCCCATCAAAATTCCAACTCAATTCTTCATAGAATTGGAAAGAGCAATTTGCAAACTCATTTGGAATAACAAAAAAAAAAAAAACGAAAACAAAACAAAAAAAAAACCAAACAAACCAGGATAACGAACCCTATTCCCAAGAATTCTTACAAATTCTTGTACAAAGAATTTGTACAAAGCTCAAGTTCAAGTGGATCAAGGACCACCACATAAACCACATACACTCAAACTAATAGAAGAAAAGTGGGGAAGAGCCTCCGACACAGGAGCACTGGGGAAATTTCCTGAACAGAACACCAATGGCTCATGCTCTAAAGTCAAGAGTGGACAAGTGGGACCTCATAAAATTGCAAAGCTTCTGTAAGGCAAAGGACACTGTCATTAGGACAAAACAGCAACCAACAGATTGGGAAAAGATCTTTAACAACCCTACATCTGATAGAGGGCTTATATCCAAAATATACAAAGAACTCAAGAAGTCAGACTCCAGAGAGCCAAATAACCCTATTAAGAAATGGGGTACAGAGCTAAACAAAGACTTTTCAGCTGAGGAATATCGAATGGCTGAGAAGCACCTAAAGAAATGTTCAAAATCCTTAGTCATCAGGGAAATGCAAATCAAAACAACCCTGAGATTCCACCTCATACCAGTCAGAATGGCTAAGATCAAAAACTCAGGTGACAGCAGATGCTGGCGAGGATGAGGAGAAAGAGGAACACTCCTCCATTGTTGGTGGGATTGCAGACTGGTACAACCATTCTGGAAATCAGTCTGGAGGTTACTCAGAAAGTTGGACAGAGTTCTACCTGAGGACCTAGCTATACCTCTCTTGGGCATATACCCAAAAGATGCTCCAACATATAACAAAGACACATGCTCAACTATGTTCACAGCAGCCTTATTTATAATAGCCAGAAGCTGGAAAGAACCCAGATGCCCTTCAACAGAAGAATGGATACAGAAAATGTGATACATCTACACAATGGAATATTACTTAGCTATCAAAAACAATGACTTCATGAAATTCATAGGCAAATGGATGGAACTAAAAATATCATCCTGAGTGAGGTAACCCAATCACAAAAAAACAAACAAACAAAAAAAACCAACCAACCAACCAACCAACCAATCAACCAACCAACCAACCAACCAACCAACCAACCAACCAAAAAACATACATGGTACGCACTCACTGATGAGTGGATATTAGCCCAAAAACTAGAATTACCCAAAATACAATCCACAGACCACATGAAGCTCAAGAAGAAGGATGACCAAAGTGTGGATGCTTCAGTCCTTTCAAAAAGGGGAACAAAAATATTCATTGGAGGAGATATGGAGATAAAGTTTGGAACAGAGATGGAAGTAAAGGCCATTCAGAGCCTGTCCCACCTGGGGATCCAGCCCATATACATACAGCCACCAAACCCAGACAATATTGCTGATGCCAAGAAGTGCATGCTGACAGGAGCCTGATATAGCTGTCTCCTGAGAGGCTCAGCCAGACCATGACAAATACAAAGGCGAAAGCTAGTGGCAAATCATTGGACTGAGAACATTGGAGGAGTTAGAGAAAGGATTGAAGGAGCTGAAGGGAATTTTAACCCCATAAGAACAACAATACCAACAACCAGAGCTCCCAGAGACTAAACCACTATCCAAAGACACATGGACAGACCCATGGCTCAGCTGCATATGTAGCAGAGGATGGCCTTGTTGGGAACCAATGGGAGGAGAAGCCCTTGGTCCTGCCAAGGTTGGACTCCCAATGTAGGGGAATTTTGGGGTGTGGAGGTGGGAAGGGAGAGTGGTTGGGGGGGAATACCCTCATAGAAAAATGGGGAGGGGGATGGGATAGGTGGTTATGGATGGGAAACCGGGAAAGGGGATAACACTTGAAATGCAAATAAAAAATATCCAACAAAAAAATTAAAACAGAAAAAGCTTCTCCGGAAAACCTCATCTTCTGCTGCATAGTCGCTCATCTTTCCCAGAAGGGAAAAACTGATACAAGTTGCAGAGCCAGCTGACAGTTCTACAAAATGAGAGCAGACAGTTCCAGGGGTATGAAGTCAGAGCTGTCTTATGGCGAGGGGCAAATCTTGACAGGGCCTTCTCTTGAGTCACAGAGACTTTGAGTTTGTCCTTCTGCAGCTGACATAAAGGTCTCTGTCTCCTTGTCAGGGCACATCATCTCTCTCTAAAGCAGGCTGAATGGGGGGCGGTGAGAAAGAGTTCACTTTATTAAGTTCTTGAATTGCCAGCACAAAGATCTGAGTTCCATCCCTAGAAGCTGTTAAAAAAAAGCTGGCATGGCGGCAGGTGCTATAATCCCAGCAATAGGGAAGTGGGGACAGAGGGATCCCTGGGTCTGCTGATTAGGCAGGCTAGCCTACTGGTAAGTTTCAGGTCACTGAGACCTCGTCTAAAGGGATGGCTAGCAGTCTGAGAATGACATCTGAGGCTGTCCTCTGACCTCTACAAATGTGTGACACACCACTGTCATACCCAAGTGTGCATAGGCATCCTCATAGACATGCGGCCATAGACAACATGCACACAGCTGAGATGACATATAACTCCCGAGTAAATGTGGAGTTTAGCAGTTACAGCAGAGTGACTGCGGGCTGGTGCTGACATGGGAAAAAGCAATAGGGGTGATTCATTTACCCTCAATGATGTTTTGAGTTACCTGACGACACTGGGTGTGGTTGACAAAGGAATAGTATCAATCCACAGGGGCCAGCATGAGATGTCAGCCTACCCAGCTCTGTGGAGGTGTGTGTGAGTGTGTGTGAGTGTGTGTGCATGTATGTATGTGTGTGAGTGTGTGTGTGTATGTATGTATGTGTGTATGTGAGTGTGTATGTATGTATGTGAGTCTGTATGTATGTGAGTGTGTATGTATGTATGTATTTATGTGTTTATGTATGTGAATGAGTGTGCGTATGTATATATGTGAGGGTGTGTGTATTATGTGAGTATGTAAGTATGTATATCTGTATGTGTGTGTATGTATGTGAGTGTGTGTATGTGAATATGTGTGTATGTATGTATGTGTGTGTGTATGTATGTGAGTGAGTGTGTGTATAGGTGTGTGTGCTGTGTTTGGAAGGCTTCATCTTCCGGAAGGACACATTGGGTTGCATAGTGACCCCAGCCTGGAATGTCTGGTTCCTGCATGGTTTTTGTAGCCTTCACTGTTACCCACAGACATTAGCTCTGGAAGGGCGAGGACAGTAGGTTACTGACCTATGGGCCTCCTTCCTGTGGGTCAAGCCAGGGACTTTGTAGATAGAGTGTCACTTGATCAGAGTAGACCTTTCTGAAGGAAGGTGAGGCGGCATATGGCTTCGATCCCACCACTTGGGAAGCAGAGGCAGGAGGATCTCTGTGAATTTGAATTCCGCATGGGCTTTGTATGTAACTAATTCCAGGACAGCTAGTGCTACATAGCATCATATCACAAATAAACAAGCAAACATCACAATAAAGAGGCAAACAGAGATCTATACGAAGTAAGCTGTGACTACGACTTTCCGAGTGCCATAACCTGTAAGACGCAGGTGACAAGAAATGAAACAGAATGTGATGTTATTACAGGTTAATTATCTCAATGTAACCATTCCACAGTGTCTGTGTGTTTTAAAACTTTATGTTGCATGTTTCAAGTACTTCATATATAGTGATGTATAAGGAACTAAAAAAAAATAAAGAGGCAAAAAGAAAACAAAGGAATGAGGTTATGCAAATCAGGATTGATTAGTTATGTGGAATTTCAAAAAAAACTATAAGATTTTTCTTTTAATTGAAGAGGAAAACAAGGCCAGTTATATCCAGTTGGTGTAGCTCAGCAGATGGACACGTCTCTCATGCCAGCTCTGCCCCTCTGGCCTGGGTGTTACTCGTTTGCCACCAGAGTCCTGTGTATTTTTTATGTGTCCTCAGTCTGTGTCCTGCATCCTTGGGGCACCTGGAAAGCCGGCTTAGTCTAGTTGGCAAGTTCCAGGTGAAACACTTCAAAAGACTAGGTGGGTGGTTTCTGGGGAACGACACCTCTGGCCCCCACACATATGCACACATATGCATGTACACTTGCACACACACTTGCATCCACAAACTCACTTTGCACACACAAATCCACACATAAAATAATTCTTCGAAAATCTTTGTGTTTGTGTGCACATTAGCACACATATATGTGGTGGCCAAAGGTGTAAGTTGGGTATCTTACTAATTAGTTTCCTTTTTTTGGAGACAGTGCTTCTCTGAACCTGGAGCTCACTAGCTTAGCTATACTGGGTGGCCAGCAAGCCCTAGAGAGCCTCCTGACTCTGCCTCCCCAGGGCTGGAGCAGGCCAAGTCCTTAAACCACTCAGGATTGACCCAGCTCTTCATGCTGATGTGATGGCAATCACCATCTGACCTTTTTTTTTTTTTTCCTTTATTGTGACAGAGCTTGAGATTGTAGTGCAGGCTAGCCTAGAACTCATCATGCAGTTGAACTTTCAGCCATCCTCCTGCTTTAGTTTCAAGAGTTGCGATGACAGGCTCTCTCCTCTTCCTCGGCAATTCCTTGATAGTCAGACTTGCTATCTCTCTCCCTTTACCTGGACATCTCTTTTCTCCTCATTTGGTTCAGTTTCCTAGGGAAGATTGATGGGAGTCAATGTAGGGCTAGGGTTAGGAGAGGCAAAGTAGTGCATTGTATAGTGTTAGTTCAAGATGTTGGATGGCACATAAGTCCCCTGTGGCCCTGCGATGCTCCCGGCTGTCGTGGGCAATTCTGCTTACACAGCAGGTTGCATCCTCTTATCCATGGCTGACTGGGAGGGAGAGGACACTTTACCTAAGATGCAGAGTCAGCTCTCTTCTCCAAGGATTCAGAATTGAACCCGGGAGCAGGCTGGTTAGTTAGATTTCCTTTGTGTAGCTGCAACGCGATACCTTGCGAACTGTGGGTTCTGGGCATCGTTCTGTGGCTTGAAGATCAGGAGACACCAGTTTACAGAGGTACACACCGAAGCAGGTCTGCGGAGAGGGACAGAGGTCGAGGTGTAACTGAATCACTTTCCAGCTCCACCTTCTAGCTCTTTCTTGAGAAAAGTTTGCCTCCTTCCTCCTGGGTTTTCTAATACAGCTCAGGCTCTACAGTAAACAAGTGTGTTCCCTCCACTTCCGTCTCAAACTAGATTGAGTGGCATTCAGTTTCTTAGAGCTACAACAACACAAAAGAACATATTACTTGCCAGGAATCTATAATTTAGTGAGAAATGAGTGTGTGTGTGTGTGTGTGTGTGTGTGTGTGTGTGTGTGTGTGTTTTCAGAGGTCCTGGACAAATTCAAGAACTGATGGGAATTTAGAGGGGCTCTGTGTGGGCAGATGATGCTCTGTGAATATGAGACCCCCCATTTCACAAGTAGATACCGGGGAGAGGCTAACCAGGCTTCCACAAAGCCATTTTCCTTCAAGTTTTGATGGTAGTGATTTGAAGCACCGCAGATAGCTAAAAGACGGATGACTTCGGCTGGTATTTAACTGTGCGGGGAGGAGGTCCCCTTCTGATAAATATTTTCCTTCCTGTTCTTCAGTGTGAGCTTTGTAGACCTAGTTTAAAGGCGATTGGGTCTGTACTGATTTCTTCTAGTGCTCAGTATTTCTCTTCCCTTCTGCTGCTCTGTCTGACCCGATATGATGTCATTGTGTTGTATTAGACATTCCTCTCTTTCTTTTTTTAAAAGAATGAACATTATATATTTCATCCAAAAAATTTTTTGTTCTTGCCAGGTCTACAATTCATCTCTGCCATTGCGTCTTCCTGGTTCCTAAGGGCTCTGGTACAGACGCTCCTCCCACCCCCTTCACCTCGGACTTAGAACTAAAAAATGTAAAAGACATTAATAAGGCGGGAGGTGCTTTATGCCACAGGGTATAGATGATACTGCTGGAAATGAGGAATCGTCCTCCTGAATGTTGTCAATTTGTCACTTTTCTGAGTCTGCTGGTGGCAGCTCAGTGTGGGGCCCCGTTATCTCCCGGCCCAAGCAGCTGGCTTTGGGCACCAGTCTGGACTAGGAGAGATTGCTTCGTGGCCCCAGTGGGGCATTTCACACTTTCCTTTTCGTTGAAAAAAACTTTAAAAAAGTCATCTACGCTCCTCTACCTGTGTATTCGTTTAGAGCTTCTGCCCGGTGACTCAGTTCAGAAAGCATGGCAAACAGATCCCTTGCCGTGGAGATGGAACAATTCACCCTCCTGCGGGCTGGCATCTGGGACCAGGCTGCATTGGTTCCGGGAAGCAGACTAGCTCAATTCCAAAGATGCTTATTTGACTCCTGCTGGGTGAGAGCGATTCTACTAGATGTAGTTGGTAGAGAGATCAAGAGAAGAGAGCATGGTCTAATGGCGAAGCTGGAGAAGCAAGCCGATAGAGAGTGGCAGGCAAGTGGAGGGAGCGGAAGCAATACAAGGAGAGGAGGGGTGCCAAGGTCTAGTAGGAGTGCAGGGGTGTGAAGTGGACGGTGGAGGAAGCGACCGTCTGTACAGGTCTCGAAGAACAAGTTGCAGTAGCTATGAGTAGAAGTATAGGCCCAGCCCTCCAGAGAATGGTGTCAGCATGAGCAAACACGGAAGTGGGAAGTGGAGTGGCTTATTTGGGGGATAAGTGGTTTTCTGGAATGTTCAACAAAGAAGGGGGCTATCAAAGACAGTGCTGCAGAGGTAAAGAGGGGCAGGCAGCTGTGTACCATATTGCAGGGTGGGGGGAACTGGACTTTCTCATCAAATCAAGTTGCTCCTCTCAGAGAGTGAATTGCTGCTCTCTATGAGTAGTCTGAGCCGGGAATCTCCAGGATTCCTGGCAAGTATCTTGGGGGTAAGAACTGAAGGACTGGACATGGTAACCGAGAAGGCTGTAGGGGATAGCAGGGACAGACAAGGAGAGTCAAAGCTGTTCGCTCAGCCCGTGAAAGTCCGGAATCTAAAGTCTCCCATGGAGGTCAAACTCGAAGACAGAGGCAAGTATTAAGAATCATAACATGGGGTCTTGATTAACATTTTTCTTACAGTTCTCTGAAGTAGGTCAAGGTGTTGGGAAGACTGCTGTCATGTAATGGACGAGTCTGTCCCAGGGCCTCTCCTTACCTTACAGATGGCCAGTATCTGTTTCCTTCCTTCCTTCCTTCCTTCCTTCCTTCCTTCCTTCCTTCCTTCCTTTCCTTCCTTCCTTCCTTCATTCTTTCTTCACTCCTTCCTTCATTTCCATCCACCCATCCATCCATCCATCCATCCATCCATCCATCCTTCCTTCTTTCTTTACTTCCTTCCTTCCATCTACCCTTTCTTCCTTCCTTCCTTCCTTCCTTCCTTCCTTCCTTCCTTCCTTCTACCCTTTCTTCCTTCTTTCCTTTCTTCTTGTTTGTTTTTTTTGAGACAAAGTTTCTCTGTGTAGCCCTGGCAGTCCTGGAATTCACTCTGTAGACCAGGCTGGCCTTACACTCAGAGATCTGCCTGCCTCTGCCTCCTTAGTGATGGGATTGAAGGCTTATAGAACCACACCCAGATTTCTTTCTTCTGTATGGCTCAGGTGAGAATTTCTTCTCATATGACCATAGTCATATTGGATTAGCGCCTATGCAAAAGTCTCCTCTTTAACTTAGGGATGCCTTTAAAATCTAATTTCTATACAAGGCCATGTTTTGAGGTACTGAGGGTGAGCACTTCAATATGTAAAAATTTGGAGGTTCATAAATTAGTTTCTAGCAATGAGATATTCAGAAGGGAAACTTTAGTGAATCACCACCATCATCATCATCACCACCACCACCGTCGTCGTCATCATCATCATCATCATCATCATCACCATCATCATCAGCAATTCAGATTAGCATTGAACTTACTAATTTTGAGATCCCTTTGAGGCACATGTTGAAGATGTCAGGCAAACAATAGTAGATATAGTATTTGGGGCTTTAGATCAAGGTCTGGGCTGGAGATTCAAA
This sequence comes from Rattus rattus, assembly GCF_011064425.1. Lineage (NCBI taxonomy): Eukaryota > Metazoa > Chordata > Mammalia > Rodentia > Muridae > Rattus > Rattus rattus. The sequence goes on along the minus strand of NC_046161.1, from coordinate 91,715,040 downwards.
CCTAGGAATCATTGACACATTTACATAAGTCATAGGAATCCCCTTTCACAACCCCAGGGAGAGTCTCTCTCTCTCTCTCTCTCTCTCTCTGTGTGTGTGTGTGTGTGTGTGTGTGTGTGTGTGTGTGTGTGAGAGAGAGAGAGAGAGAGAGAGAGAGAGAGAGAGAGAGAGAGAGAGAGAGAATTTGTGGGCAAGTCGGCAGAAGTTTTTGCCATCTGCAAGGGGCCTGCCCATATCTTCCAGCTCAAAGCAAGTTTTGTCCTGTAGGCCTGTTATAATGTAGACATTAGGCACTGGGGAAAGGACTTAACAGTGCAGACATTTATTTAAAACAAAGAACGAGGACTGCTAAATCTTTGTAATGCTGCTCATGTTTATTTAAAAAAAAAAACCCTCAGCATATTAAAAAGTATGATAAAAGAAAGGGAGAGAATCACTCCACACTTCATATTCTGGGTCAGTTCTCATTCCAGCCTTGTCTGTGTGGTTAATGGTTTTGTGCAGCCTTTGACCTCCTTCTGTTACTCCAGGGCTTTTGTGACAACATGGCATGAGATGTCAGTGGGAGCCTGCTTTGAACTCAGGCACAAACAACCCTCAACCAACGGGGTTGGAAGCTGGCAGAAAAACACATCTCCCCCTTGATCATAGTGGCGGGGGAAAGCATTGTGAGAACCCTCATTTATTTCCTCAGGGGAAACGGCCCCTGGCAAGGCTCAATTCTATAGTGTGTATACAGACTTTCTCTCCTTTCCAGGTCTACAGTCCCAGGTCTCTAGAATGAAGCTACTCCCCATCACCTTTGCTTCGGATCACTTGCTCCAGGAACGCATCACGGAAACAGCCATTTTCAATATAAACACAAACCCCAAATCTTCCTACAGTTCCCACACAGTTCCTGCCATAAGAGAGTCATGTGGTCCCCTGATGACTGTGTTCTAAAAAGCTTGCTGCAGACAAGACCCATGCGTGCTAAGTAGAGATCTCTGGAGTAGGGCATTTTCTTCCTTGTACCACCAATATGAGAAAGGAACTATAGCAGAGGGTGTGGGCTATGGGAATAGAGGAGCTGGGCTCGCATTCCTCTACTGTTTATTAGGACCTCTGTCAACAATGTAGCCACGGAGGAGAGTAACAATACATATCCTGTTGTTGGAGGGAAGCCTGCTCCACTGGTCTGGTTGGAACCTTTTCTCAGAACTTGAGTATTCCAGAGATTCTAGAACAATGAACATTGCTTCTGTCTTGGGTAAATATGGAAAAAATCTGTATGGAAAATTAGAAGACCTTGTAACTGAAGGTAGTTACAAAAGACCCATTTTTTCCTAGAAAGCCAGATCTACTTCAACTGTTTCCTTTCCCAAATGCATGTTAGTCCTGCGCGCTCAGCTGTGGAGGTCTTGGGCATCATTCCTGGCACTTTTCTTTGCACAACCTTCAAATGCAATCGATAACGAATTCCTGTTCTTTCTGCCCCCTTCACACCCCCTGCTCATCGTCTCCTACTATAATCCTGTGATGGTCTTCTTAGCTCCAGCTTTACCATAGTCAACATTTTCTTCAGGCCCTTACCAGCATGCTCTTCATAAGCACAGATCTGACCCTTCCACTCTGTGGGCTCTCCAATTCAGCCCAGCAATGTAGCGTCTGTCTCTCTTGTCATCAGAGATTTCCTTACACTGGGGGGTTAGTGAGAGAATAGATACACAAGTGAATTCTTCTTTAACTCACCCATAAGCACACCAGGTGTACAGAGTTGCTCAAGCTTTTATTTTCAAAGTCCATTCATTGGGTTAGTAAGTCTGTGGGACGTGTTGAAGAAGGTTTTAAAATGAAAAGAAAATGTATCCTTTGTGACTCTGAAGGGAAGAAGCGGGTAACTTGCGGGGGGGGGGTAGGTTCTAATTCAATGTAACATTTTTCTCCCTATGAGAACTGACCACAGAGATGGATCTCCCTGAAGTAGTGAGTGCCCCCATACCCCTTCCTCATGCCACCTCAGAACATAGCTGAATGGCTAGGCAGGCAGGTTGAGAAAAGAGCCGTACAGGCATTCTCTGAATTGTTAGGCGTCTATGAGAAGAGGGAGAAACTGAAGGTTTTTTTTTTTTTTTTTTTTTTTTTTTTGGTCTTGCAAGTGTCTGGCTTTGTGCCAGGAGACTATATATACTAATTTTTGTTCTGACAATTACTCCAGGAGAGACTGCCATCGTTGGCTCCATTTTATTGGACAATCTAAAGCTCAGAGAGGTGAGGTAACTTCCCAAGGCCACTAGGAAGGTAAGAGATGGAGCTGGGCTCAGGTTCACTCTGGAGCGGTTCTCAGTCTGCTTCCCCTCGCCAGTGCCGTCCGTCTGACTTAGGACCTTCTCACAAGGACAGATTTTGAGACCTCATTTAAGATCTACTGGATTAGAAACTCCAGGCATGGGGCTAACAGTCTATACTCACGTCAAGCTCCCTCAGCGATTATGACGTCCACTACAGTGTGAAACTTATCGTCAAAAGGAGCGTCCCACTTTGATTACATGCATGGGTAGGTATGAGGAGGGACGCTTCCTTCAAGCTTTTGGAGACTTTGAGAGGGGACCGGCTCTGCTCTCAGCGAATATGGCGTCAACATCCAATCTGCTGCCTTTTTCCTGGGAGGTCTGGGTTCCAGCAGCCCCCGGAGGATTACAGTCTTGCAGATTTGATTAGGTAATTCAAAACCAGCGCTCAAAGAAGACTTTCTTGTACCCTCATGGATTGTTTTCTAAAGGAGCAACATAAAAGAAAACCAGAGCACTCAAAACAGATTTGTGGCCGGTTTAAAATATGAAGACAGCACCTCGGTATTCCTAATAGACCCCCTTTTGTAGAATAAGCTCAATAAAAGCAGGAAAAAAAATTTGTGTTTTGAAAAAAAAAATAATCCAGATGGAACTGCTGTTACTATGCTATCATTTATTTTGTTAACTCAGCAACATTTCAAGTGAGACCCGGACACTGTAGCATTTAAAAATAATGCAACCTTGCTCCCGAAGCAAGTGGCAGGAGCGAGTGGTCTCTATGGGGCTTTGCTAAAGGGGGGAAAAAGAAATTAAAGCTCGTCCACTAATGTACTGGCGAGTAATGAAATAAGGACCTGACACTTGGTGCATTGAAATGCAAACAAGATGTCCCTGGGTTACCCTGGCAATTCATCATAGAGGCCAGCGCTCGTCTGTTTGCTATACATGAAGTGCAGTGAATTATTACCGGCCGGATTCTTCTAACAAACTTTAAAAACTATGTATATGCTAGGGTCCAACGAGATTTATATAAATATGTGTGTGTGTTGCGTGTTTGCACACACACGTGTGTGCATGTGTGTGCACATTCATGATAGGAAACGTACACAGAAGACTGTTTCTCTGCCCGTGAGAACAGGGAGCCAGATATTTTTGAATTATAAATGAGAAATCTAGGTAATGCCCAACTATTTGGAGACCTTCTATCTCTCTGTATGTGGGTAGATGCATTTGTAAATATATCTTTGAAATCCACACACCCTGCGATGTATCTGTAGATAAAATGATCCAAACTGGTTTGGGAAAATGTGTTGTAAGCAGAGCCTTAGTATTAAGAGTGTAGAGAGCCTTGAATTGAAGATACAGTAGGCCAGATGCATGCTGGGACATAGGTCTGCCCACACGATTATGTGCCTAGCCCCACTTCCAGCACAAAGAAAGCTTTGCTTGGGGAGGGGCATAGAGAAAAAAAAATGGATGTTATTATTCTTTTGCTTTTCATATATTTTTAAAAGTCTCCTTCTTAGAGCTATTAACACATTGTGGTGTGAACATGCATATGTGTAAGGTTATAGGCAGAGTGTTGGTAAATATGGCAAAAACTCACAGAAATTTAAGGTGAGAGGACATATGTTAATGAGAAGATCCTGGAACAGAAGTTAACCTCCTGAGGGAATGATTGACGCTGCTGTTAACATTACAGCCCAGATGGGGAAAGAGAGGCTCAGGGCAATTAGTGAAATTCCAACCACAAAGTGCTGGAGCTGGGATTTGAACTCAGCCTGGCTGTTTTCAGAGCCTTCAGTGCTTTTCAGAGTGGGAAGAAAACCAGCACTGTGGCCGGGAAGGAGATGTGGGCGTGACTCGCAGGCAGGAGGATTGGCATAAAAGTTGGAGCTTTCTGTTTCTTGTGAGAGTGAGGCAGGAAGAAGGCCTGTGGGGTTAGCAGTGGTTTCTCCATGAAAAATTTCTGGTCATGCCTTCTAAGCTGACTTCATTACAGACTCTGGTATGAGGTTGGCACATAGGTGGAATGGGTTCACATACGTTCAAACAGAACACACAGAGAGTACCGGGGAGGAGAAGAGCCAAGTTCTAGTAAGGGTTGTTACTGGGGATGAGATCATAGATGCTCATGTCTATAAACACCATGACCAAAAGCAGCCTGGGAAGGAAAGGGTTCTTTCGTCTTATGGCTTGTAGTTCGCTATCCATAGAAGTCACGGCAGGAACCCAAGGCAGGAACCTGGGTGCAGAGGCTGATAGAGAAGCCATGGGGGATGCTGGATACTAGCTCTCTGCAGATTGTTCAGTCTGCTTCCTTATAGAACGCAGGACCACCAGCCCAGGGATGGCACCACTCACAAAGGGCTGGGCCCTCCCCCACTGATCACTAATTAAGAAAATATATCATAGGCAGGCCTACAGGCCAGCCTTACAAAGGCGTTTTCTTGATTAAGATGTCTCTTCCCAGATGACTCTTTAGCTTGTGTCGAGTTGACATAAAACTAGCTAGCATGGAGAGAAGTGGAGGCTTCATACGCCTCAGGATTTAAAGTTTTTCTAGTAGTGGAAAGTTTCCATGTCTGGAAAAAGATGACAATGCAGATGCTGATAGCAGTCGTATAGAAATAAAACTAACCGAGGTTAATCATGTCTCATGTGAACACAGTACCCACCCCATTTATCAGCTGTCCAGTTTTAAAGCAACTCCACGACATCAAGCCCTTTACCAGTACATTAATTTTCAAAAGAAAGATTATGCTCTAATCTAATATAAATGATAGAAACTCATTGGGAGTCCTCGATAATATACACAGTGTAGGTGTTTCTACTTTTTACTTAGTTTTCTTCTGAAGCATTGATTCTCACATCCGGCTGACCACCGGCACGTCCAGGAAGTGGTTCCAGCATGCGAGTTCCAGAATCAACCAGAACCTGGGGAATCAGAATCGCTCTCTACGGCGAGCGGTCCTGGGATCTCTCTGATTAAAAAGTCCCATGTATGATGGTGATGGTGAACTACATCTGGGAACAGTTGGTCTCCTTCAGATAAATTGTTTCAAGAACCTTCCAGCACTTAGGAGAGACTTAATTCCACATAAGCAGTCGATACACTAATTACACATTTGCTTATCTAGTCATTAATTAGCTTCCCTAAGGACCGCTCTGAATCTCTCGGATTAAAAGAGTAGTCAAATGTAGTTAACCTAGTTCTGATTAGAATACAGCTGTAAAATTAAAAAAAATTCTTAAACTATTATACAACCCATGCTTATTATAGCACCAATATACTAATCTTTGTTATAATTTGTGAGGGAATCGCTTTCCCGCTGCCAGTAGATTCCTGAATTTTAACAAGAGAAAATGGAATCTCAAAGCAATTAAATACATTTGCCTTAGGATAGGTAGCTGGTTGGTGGATGATTTAGGACGTTGTAAAAGCTACTCTGTGTTAGGCACTTGGGTCAATGATGAGCAACACTGGGTTCTAATACTTAGGATGTAGGAAAGCGAGGGAGCTGGACAGGTGCAACATCTTAGTCAGCAGCCTTGTGGTTTGAATGAGAATGGACCCATAGGCTTATATGCTTGAATACTTGGGCTCCAGTTGGTGGAACTATTTGGGAAGGATTAGGAGGGAGGAGCTGTGTCAGTGGGGTGCTTTGAGGTTTCTCTTTTTCTCTGTCTCCTACTTGAGGATCAAGATGTAAGCTCTCATCTCTTTCTGTCTTCGTGCCCTTAGTCTGTCACCGTAGACTCTGACCTTTAGAAACTATAAGCCAAATTAAATGTTTTCTTTTATAAGTTGCCTTGGTCATGGTGTTTTATAATAGCAGAAGAGAAGTAACTAGATAAGACTCAAGCACCTGCAGCCCAGGTGACAGCAGAAGTGGGACATTGACTTCTTTATAGAACCCCAAGCATCTGTAAATGAAGTATCTTCATGTTTCCGGTAGAGAGGCTAGTTTCTCTATTGAACTCTTACTCTGATGAGAAATGAATACTTTCGGATAATATTTGTGACTTACCTTTCTCCTTCTATAGCGTTACCATTGAGTTCAGGGGAAAGGAGTTGGGCATCACACCGTCAAAGACACTGAGGCACAAGGTGGGGGGGATGACCCACTGTCAACGTCCACCTGCCATTTGCTGGACCTCATTTCTGGCTGGTTCTGAAGGGACCCTGTGTGTAGACTGCAGTTGTGTTTATGAGCCCAACCACAAGACTTTTTCAAGTCTGGGTTACTTCTTCCTTAGCTACTCTACTTTCTTGATTATCTTACAATTATTCATTTTTTATTTTATATGCATTGGTGTGTCGCCTGCATGCATGTCTGTGTGAGGATATCAGATCCCTTGGAAATGGGTTTACAGACAGTCCTTGCCTGACTGCATGGATTATTTTAACCGTTCTGTTGATAGTGTACACCATGCCCTGACTTCTTCAGAATTCAGAATGTCAGCAACCTTCAGCCAAGACAAGCAGGCACAGCCTTGTAGCTGAAAACATTAGGTTGCCCCTCCCCCAGGATAGCATGTTTCACAGGGCATTGGTAGTAAGAGAGTACTGGGGTGGGCTTATGGTAAGAGAGTTTTGGAAGGATTTAAGGGAGCTCTGCTTTAGATGGGATGCTGTCAAGATGCAGGGTAATTCTATGTTGGATCTTATTACATTTATCTAGGAGGGATGATTGACTAAAGGATAGTTAATAAACAACAGCCACTCACATCAACTAGGAGGAGATATCAGACATTTTAATGCTTTGGCAATGTTCAGATTTTCCTGCATTCTTCCCAGGTGGCTTTGATCATCTCTAGCCATCGTCTTTTCAGGGTACCTTGTTTGATTTGATGTCCCGTGAAATGGTTTGTGCTTAACGAGGCACCTGACTGTGAGTTTCAGGAAAACCTTTAGCAAAAGCCAAGGCTGGTTTTATCGAGCCAGTTCTCAGATTTGTGGAGACTGGAGATCAACATAGGGTGTCATTCCTCGTATGCTGTCCTCCTTGCATTTTTGAGATGCTGTCTCTCATTTTGTCAGAATTTTCCAAATAGGCCAGGCTTGCTGGCCAGTGAGCCCCAGGGATCCTACTGTACTGACCTTTTCAATGCTGGAATTACAATGCATGTTGCCCTGCTGTACCCAGCCATTTTTAAAATATGGGGTTCAAACTTAGTCCTTTGTACTGTGCTACAAGCACTTCGTTGACTGAGTCGTCTCCGTAGTCTGCACATATATTCTCTCAGCGTCTCTCACTTGAGTATTTTGAAAATGGCCTATTTTAGTCAGTTTAGTCAACTTGGCAGCCTGAGAGTTATCTGCGAGGACAGCCTCAGCTGACAATTGCCTCCATCGTCTTAGTCTGTGGTGTGTCTGTGGTGATTGCCTTGATTGTTAATTAACATAAAAGGGCCCAGCCCACTGTGGGCAGTACCTAGCTCAGTATAATCTACTTCAGAAGTCAACTAGGAAGCAACATTCTCCATGGTATCTGTTGCATTCCACTGTCTGTGATGTGAGTTCCTTAGTTGGGAGCCATCCTGTGTGGAATGGTGAGCAAACACACCGTGCAGGCTAATTTTATGTCAACCCGACACTTAGCTAAAGTCATCTGAGAGGAGGATACCTCAAGTGAGAGAAGGTCTCCGTGTGATCAGGCTACAAGTAAGACTGTAAGGCATTTTCTTAGTTAGTGGTTGATGGGAGTGGGGTGGGGAGGGGCACATTGTGAATGGCCCCAGTCCTGGGCTGGTGGTCCTGGATTCTATAAAAAGCCTAAGCAATACCAGGAAGAGCAAGCCGAGAAGCAGCATCCTCCACGGCCTCTGCATCAGCTCCTGCTTCCAGTTCCTGTCCTGACTTTTCTCTGCGGTGGACTGCGATATGGAAGTGTAAGCCAAACGCCCTGCCACCCCTGTTGCTTTTGGTCATAGCAATTATGACCATCGTCAGGACACCTGCCTTCAAGTTCCTGCCTTGAGTTCCTGTCTTGATTTCTTTCAGTGACGGACTGAAATCTAGAACTGTAAGCCAAATAAACCATTTCCTCTCTAAGTGGCTTCAGTCAGGGTGTTCTATCGCAGCAGCAGAAGAAGCTGGAACACAGTCTGTTAGAGCAAGACTAGAGGAGGCGAGAACCAGGCCAGGTGAGCACTGGCTACTAAGTTGTGGGCTTTATAAATGCTTCCCAAACCCCATTTAGCTACAAGCAATAGCATAAGATGAACCAGCCATGTGCTACTTCACATACCTGGAAATCCATGGGTGGTGAGCTGCTGGCATGATGTGCTCAGGGGTATATGACAGCAGGACTCAGCTCCTCCCATGTTTCTACTCCATCTTCTTCTGTGCTGTCTTTATTTGGAGAAGGCTTTAGATTTATATCCCACGGACACAGAAGTCATCCTAGTAGCCCCAGAAAACGTGCTGAGGATGGGAATTAGGCCAGGTTGAATTAGAAGCCAATGGCTGGCAGATCCTGGTGGGTTGATGGGCTTCTGTCCTTTCAAGGTCATGGGTAAGACTGAGGGGCAGGCAAACAACCAGATGCCCACCATACTGCCTAGCAACGTGTAGGTATTTATGTATTTATGCACCCATCATCAGCTGCATCATCCAGGAAGTGAAAAGCTAAGAGAAGGAAAAAAAACATACACAATTATTATGTGAGCACAAATAAATCCATTTTTAAGTGAAAACTGGTTCAAAAGTCAATACACATTAAAGGTATTTCCATTACTTTTCAACCTTCCAAACTGATTTTAGAATTTTTATGTTTCAGTTTTGGATGTCTTGCAAGTATTGTTGTTGGAGTCGAGTGTATGAACAGATGTCTTTCCTGTGAGAAAGGCACTGCTAATGTAAGCAGGCATCTGTGTCCTGCTTCATGCACTCCAAGACCCTTAGGCTTTCAAAACACACATACACACGATTGTCCCAGTCTCTCAGCTGTCCCAGGGAAAAAGGAAAACCCTGCCTCACCAGTTGACAAAGAACAGTTTGAAAACAACAGGTCAGAATTAGTTTGTGACAGCAATTAGCTCGGTCAAGAAACACTGGGTAAGGATTAGGGAAACACCATATTTCAGCCTGGTATTTTTTCCAATAGCTTGTCCAGCTTGGTTCTAACCTTTTAAAACCACACACATAAACGTTTATAAACAGCCCTAGAAAATGCCTGTGTGCTGCGTGCACACACTTAGGGGCATCCATACTTTGTGTGGCCAAGAACAGCAGTGGCATCCCTGGGACACGGCCCTCACCAGACCTGTGACTACACCTGGGAATAGATGAGAGGTTTTGGTCTCCCTTGATCCTGTCTTGGCCGGGGCTGTTTATAGCAGAGAGGAGGCAGAGTTAACACTGAAACCAGGTCACAGCTGATTTTGACTTAAACTTGGAATAGTTTTAATGGAAACTTGGCTCTGCATGTTATTACCCAATATTAGCTTAAGGATTTTGAGTTCTTCACAATGTGGGTTAAAGTCTAAACTTCCCTGCCCGCTCTCTGTGTTGCGTCTGCCTGGGTATGGCTTCCTAGAAGGAACTGGGAAATGCCTTATTCCCTCCCTACAAGTGACTGTGATTGTGTGTAAGTGCTATTCATTCCTCTTTAAACAGTAGTAGGATTCTTCAGGGAAGTGCCTACAGCTGGGATTTTTTTTTTGGGGGGGGAGTAGTGTTAAAATTATAAATTCAAGATAGTAAGCATGTATAATGCTACACAAGCGACTTACTTTCCATTGGGTGAGCTACAACTGTTTGCACGTCTTGTGAAAGTGGGACATTTTGCCAAGTATCAAGTGCATGTGTGGAGTTGTTCCTAGTGTTATTTTCTTGATGTCTTCACAGTCCCTGACAACATTGCCTGTTTAATTGGAGATGCTGGTAAGCTGTGAACGCTTCTTTCTGTTAGCGTATTAAAGATTCGTCAATTTCATTGGCCTTTTCGAAGAACTAGCTGTATTTCACTGACTTTTTTTCCCTCTTCAAATTTATCGATTTTTGTTATTATCTTTAACGTCTCCTCTTTCTGTTCCTCCTTTGGGTTTGTTTTCATTATCGTTTTTGGGTTCGTTGAGCTTGGAGCTTACATTATTGTTTAATCACTTTTTCTGGTATATGAATTTGTGTAATAAAATTTCCTCTAAGCACTGGTTAGCCTATCAATTAGGATATGGAATAATCTCTCTCTTTTTTTTTTTTTTTAAAACCGAATTTAGTTTGGGCTTTCTTTCACTACTTCACCTTCGATCCATGCATTATTTTGATTTATGTTGCCTGAAGATTTATTTCTGTTTTATTCCGTTATTGAATTTTAGAGATTTCACTATGGCTGTAGAAAGTATTCTTTAGGGAATTCCTTTTTCCGTGTGTGTGTGTGTGTGTGTGTGTGTGTGTGTGTGTGTGTGTGTGTGTGTGTGTGTGCCTTGCGGAACACATGTGAACTCCTGCCATGGTATGCATTTGGAACCTAGTGGACACGTTGGGAGAGTTTGATGTCCACTTCCACCACGTGGGTGCTGGGTGAGGACTCATCAGATTATCATCCTTTATCCACTGAGTCATCTCACTAGCCTGATTTTTATTTTTTTCCACTTCAAAGGACTGATTTGTTTTAAAAGTGTCTGCCTTTGAGCCAGTGATGGTCAGGTTTAGAAGGGCACAGCTCCAACGCCGGACGCCTCATCTGGATTTCATTCAACGCCACCGATCCTGTGGACAATATCCGAGCTGGTCTCTACCCACGGCGGTCCTTCTATCCCCACCCTCAGTTACAGTGACGATTTGAAACTGGTTACATGAACGGGCATCTTGGTAGTGCAGCACTCGGATCAGCGTTCTACAAGCTCTCGGGCTTCAGTTCAACTCAACACTGGTAGAACTTCTCCAAGCAGAGGCTGAACCAAGTATGCACCATAAGCAGCGGCCAGTGAGGGAGCTTCATAAGCTACAGCAAGCATGTTGCCATAACCAAGGAAGCTTTCTCCATAAGCGTAGCCTCCAGTGTCCATGGTGTTCCACAGGGGGTTCATTTTGGAGCGGTGGCTATATATGGCCCTTGTCAACCATGAATGGATACCTCTAGGGCTATAGTTGTGTCCATCTCCCAACAGCTTCTCATCAATCACCATCTGGCTGAGAACTTGACTCTAATACCGGACGACAGCGCGGTCTCCCGAAGCACCCATAGTGCGGGTGTTGGTTTGCGTAATATGAGAGATATTGTGGAAACCAGACAGGGAGCCGTAGGAGCCCAGCATGTCCGCAGCAATTACCCCAAGTATAGATGTCCCAGTCACCATGGGGTCTGGGTCCGAGTGAAGGAACCCTCGCAGGCGGAGGGTGATGGGTCTAGGAGGCCGCTGCGGGTGGACCGGATGTGGCAAAACTGCTCTGGAGCCAGACTTCCGGAACCAGCAGCCGGTCCGCAACTCCCAAAATGTTTCCATCTTTGTCAGGAAAAACAAATGATGTTTAATGTTTAAAGTTTGGAGAGAGAGGGAGGGCGGAAGGGAGAGAGAGGGAGAGAGAGAGGGAGAGAGAGAGAAAGAGACAAAAGCTCAGGACATTGTCTCTCTTGGTATATATTCCATGAACACTCAAAAAATATGTATTTTGTTATTTTGTTGTTGGGTCGAAGGTTCTGTAAATATTAGTTAGATTCTGTTATATGAATATGTAATTATTTTATAATCTTATTTTCTGTGTAGGTGTTCCATTAATTTCTGTGTGGGGGCTGCTGAAGGATCCAGTATAATTGTGGGTTTATGTATTTATGTATTTAGTGTGTGTCAGGTGAATGTGTATGTCTGTGTGGTCTGTGGGTTCATGTATGTGTGTTCTGTGGAGGTCAAAGGTCAACCTTGAGTGTCATTATTTAGGAACTGTTATTTACTTATTTTTATTTTATGTGTAAGAGTATTTGCCTGCATGTATGTGTGCACACCATGTGTGTGCATGGTACCAGAAGAGGGCATCAGATTTCCTGGAACTGAAGTTAATGGGCAGTTGTATGTCTCCAAGTGGGTGCTGGAAACTGGCCCTGGGTCCTTTGCAAGGACAGTAAATTCTTCACTGATGAGCCATTTCTCAGCCCCTAGGAGCCCCTTTTAAAGATAGGCTCTCTCGGGGTTGGGGATTTAGCTCAGTGGTAGAGCGCTTGCCTAGGAAGCGCAAGGCCCTGGGTTCGGTCCCCAGCTCCGGGAAAAAAAAAAAATGAAAGATAGGCTCTCTCACAAGGACCTGGAACTCGCTGATTAGGGTTGGCTGTCGAGCTAAAAAGCCTAGGGATGCAAATGTCTCTGTCTTCTCATGTCCAGATTACACACATGTACCTTGATGACATTCACCCCTTGGGCAGAGGACTGAACACAAATCCTTGTGCTTCTGTGACATGCATTTTCCTGGCTAGGCTAGCTCCTAAGTCCTTTCTTTTATTTTTGATATACGTATTCTATAGCTGTGCTGCTCAGTAATATATATAATTACTAATCTCAGTATCTTTAATAATGTCCCTTTTCTGTTTCTAGTAATTTTTTACCCTAATTTTTTCTGATATTAAAATAGCTATTTTTGTATTTTTTGAATATCTCGAATGATATATAGACATACCTTTTTAGTCTCAGTCAGACAACATACTTACATTGGAAGTGAGTTTCTTGAAGACAGCGTGTAGTTGACTCACTCTCCCAGCCTCTGCCTTTTAATTGGTATATTTAAAGGACTTACGTTTAATATAACTGATTATACATTGGTAGTCTCAATCTCCCTTTTACTTTTTGGTTTTCTTTTTGTGCCTTCTGTTATAAGTTTTCTGTTTTATTTGTTCTAGTGACTAGTGGACTTACTAGACACTTTAAAATAAAAGAAAAAAAAAACTACAGAGCAATTTAGATTTGGATAAAGACTCAGTGGAAAGTACAGAGATTTCCAAGGTATCCTGGACTTGCACATACATGGTTTCAATCATTCCCTCTCCAAGGGTGGTACATTTGTTTTAAACAATGAAGCTATGGCTACATTTTGCGATCACCATGAGTCCATACATTATGGGCTTGAACATTAAAAGCATTCATTGTAGGGGAAATCTGTATTAATCACCTCCTACCACCGAAGCTCAGGAGTGTTGCTGAAGAGGGAACGTGTAAGGGCTGGACGATGGGAAGGAGCACTGTGAAGTGTTGTCTTCTGGTCAGGACAGGGCTATTGCAGTCACAATTTCATAGCAAGGTGCTTCCGTCTCATCTTTTTTTTTTTTTTTTTTTTTTCGGGCTGGGGATCGAACCCAGGACCTTGCGCTTCCTAGACAAGCGCTCTACCACTGAGCCAAATCCCCAACCCCTCGTCTCATCTTTTTAAATTTCCAGGAATCCCCCATTTCCCTACTCACTCAGGATCCTGCAGAGAAGGGCATCTCAGCACCCGAAGCTTCAACACAGTTAGGATGGTGCCATGTAAACGCCACAAACCCAGCACTCTTCTTAGGACCTGAGGAGGAAACAGATATTTATTGGATAGATTTTATGACCAGGAACCATTTTAGGGTGACTTAAAAAAAACTTCACTTAATCCTCAGAAGAACTTTGGAAACAAATGGCTTTACTTTTACTGAAGGGCTAAGGAGTTGGACAGCTCACCATATGTGTCACAAAGATACCAAACAGTGTCACTGGCTTGCACACCCACACCTATCCATCTCTTAAATCTTTTCATTTCAACCGTAATCTCCGTTAAATGATCCTTACATCATTACTCCCTGCTTATTCCACTTTGGAGGATTAACCCTATCTTCATTGAGCTATCAGTGACTATTAACTCTTCCATTTTTAATTTAAAATTACTGTTAAATGGATACATCGAGACATAAAAATGAGGTAGGCGGGTGGTACACACTGTTTATCCCTGCACTCAGGAGGCAGAGGCAGGCGGATCTCTGAGTTGGAAGTCAACCTGGTTTACAGAGTTCCAGGACAGCCGGGACTACATAGAGAAACCCAAAAAACCAAACCAAACCAAACAAACTAAAAAAACAAAAACCAACCAAATAAACAAAAAACTCCAAGCCCACTCCCACCTCCCAAAACCAAAAAACCAAAAAATGATATATACTTATGGGGCACAATATGATACTTCGATACTAGTATATGTTATCTAGTGTTTAAATCAGGTTAAATGTGTCACTCTTCAAACACTTATAATAAATGAAAACCTTTTCTGGTGAAAACATTCAAATCCTCTGTTTTATATCCGTTTATATCCACTCTATCGTGCAAGAGCGTATCAGAGCATCCTGCTCCTACCCAACTACCGCTTAACCATTAACTTTTCAAAGGGGAGCTGTGTGGTTGGATTGCCCACATAAGCAAGATGAATTTGGGGGTGGCTTCAACTATTAGTGTGTGCGTTCACATGTGCACACATGTACATGTGCATGTATGTATGTATGTGCACCCATAAGTGTGGAGGATAGAGATCAAGGGCAGGTGTCTTCGTCAGTCCTTTACCACCTTAGTTCTTTGGGACAAGATTGCTCAGTGAGCCCAGAGCTAACTCATTGGCTAGAGAAGCTTCCAGAGAGTTTCCGGGATGAGTCCGTCTCTCACCCACCCCAGTGCTGAGGTCTCAGACAAGTTTCTGGGTCAAGCTTTTGTATGTTGGGAGTTGAGAATTCAAACTCCTTTATTGACAGATCTATAGCCTCAACCTCACTATCACCCAACTATTATGACTACAGGAGCCAACTTGGGTTCCAATGGGTGGTCCTCATATGTTTCAAGTGTGCTCGAGTCTCACCTCGGATGCTAATCAGAAGGACTCATCTCTAAGATTCTTCAGGACGTACAACTTATCCTGGTTCGGGGAGGGGTTGGGAACTTTTTAAAACAAATGTCCCAAGCAATATGAAACATAAAGGAAAACCACGAAGTGTCTCAAGTTCTAGTGAGAAAAGACGGGTGTGGAGGGTGGGTAGGGACGGGGAGGGGTGCCGGGTGTATCTTGCAAATGCTATCAACTTGGTTTCTTTCTTTTATAGTCCAGGGTGAATCTTTTCACTGACTTAATCCACTTAGTATTCTGCATGGAGAGAAGGTGTCCAGGGAAGCAGTAACAGAGGGCTGTCCTAAAATGGAGGCCTGTGGGAGTCTCCCTTCCCAGCAGTCTTCCTGTCATGTAAATGAGGGCAGTCCTGATTGGACAATGTGCGGTCCTGGGTGGTCCAGGGTGTAGGGTGGCAGTTTAGGGTTTGAGTGACAGAACTTTTCTATTTGGACCAGGCTTCCATTGGTAACTGGGTCCCTTTCCAGTTTCTCTGTCATGGCTTTCCCTTCAGAGAGATTATGTTTCAGATAAAAAAAAAAAAAAGATAAAAAAAAAAAGAACAAAAAACAAAAATCAAGAGCCTAATTCTCTAAAAGGGTCAGAATATTTGGCAACATTCATATCCGATCCCTCAGTGGCCACAGTCAGCGGGAAGGAGCATGGTGTCGGTCCTGTTTAGAACATTTATGGCCTCATTCCTTACATGTATGGTGCTGCCTGGTATGGACATCTGCGTTGGCCACCAACCCAACAAACGATTACATATTTAGTATCTAACTGTGAAAGTTTTGTTTTGTTTTGTTTTTTTTTTTTTTTTTTTTTTTTTTTTTGAGACAGGGTTTTTCTGTGTAGCCCTGGCTGTCCTGGAATTTGCTCTGTAGACCAGGCTGGCCTCAAAATCAGTGATCCACCTGCCTCTGCCTCCTGAGTGCTGGGATTAAAGGCGTGTGCCACCACTGCCCAGACAGCATTTTTCTGTTTGTTTGTTTATTTTGCTTTTTAACAATCAGTGAATTGAAATGAAAAGGAAGCTAGTTGTCTGTGTCAGAGATAATTTAAATCTGTGAGCACCACGGAGAAGGAAGATTGACATCAACATAGGAGCGCCGAGGATGATGAGGGAGACGAGCGAACTGCCTGTCACCGGCTGGCAATATCCAGAGGTAAATAAATTGCGATTGCCTGGGAAAGTATTAAAAATCTCCTGATTCCCTGGGAAGACATTAAAATCTTTTCTAGTTCTGGAAACTTGGCCTTTTTATTTGGCCAAATCTCACATTAGTGACTTTTCTTTCTGGGGGGGAAAATATGCGTGCGTGCGTGCGTGCGTGCGTGCCTCTGTGTGTGTGTGTGTGTGTGTGTGTGTGTGTGCGCGCGCGCGCACGCGTCTGTGTGGTTGAACTTCTTGGTACTTAAGTTCCTGCATGTCGCATCCGTTCTGAGAAGAGACCCTTAATGGACACATGACAATCCTTTGCAACCAGAGGAGTTTTGTAGCTTGGTGACCTGAAGTCCAAACTTCAAAAACCAATTTAAACCGAGACAAGTGTTTTGACTGGGTCTTTATGGACCCTTTTCTCACAGCTTGTGGTGTTGCGCATGAGGTGCTAGGCAGGCAAGCTGAGCTACATCCAGAGCTCCAGCTACCAAGATTTCAGGAACTGGTTGAGCGTAGTTGAGCAGTTGGAAAAAGTTAATTAAGAAATCAGTCCTGTAGAAATCAATTCGACTGAATCTGTTCACGACTCCTGTCTTAGAGTGGCTTGCTTTCTGTTTAGGGCTTTCCTCTACAATGTGGGCAGGTGCTGGTATGATGATGAAATGACCACAAGAGGGCAGCAAAGACAAAATTATGTTTTTATATATATCTATATATACACCGGGTCCGGTGAACTAGGTCATAAAAGGGAAGGCGCTCAGAAGAGGGCAAAGAAGAAAAAGAAGAACCCGCAAACTCACCCACAGAAGGTTGTAAATTTGTGTCTAGTCTTGTCAGTGAGGTATTAAAATGACAGAACAGAACACAATCTACACACTATTTGCCTGGACACAATCTCCACACTATTTGACTGGAGTCTGCTTTAAGAAATCATAGAAAAAGACTTACGATCTGTATTCCGGGCACCCTGTGTGTTTGCCTCCAGATCTTGTGAGTGTTTGTGGGCGGACAGGTTCCCTTCCTTCAGCTCTGACTGAAGGTAGCCCCTGCATTTTTCCGTCTTCAGAGTGGAGGACATTTCCTCCCCTGGCTGCTCCTAGAGCAATGATGAAGTCCAATTTCCATAGCCTCAAAATGTCTAGGAGCCACAAAGGGCAGTACTTGTTTTTTGTTCCTCTAGTGGATGAGACAGCCGCCAGTGTCTCCGTGTTTGTTTGGACAAAGTCTGCAGTGCCAGAAGGCGAGAGAGCTCCCAGTCTCATGACTTTAGGACTAGAAAAGAGGCCTCCGAGCTCTTGTCTCCATGGCAGAAAATAAAAATTTTCCTTTCTCCTTCCTTGTAGTTTATATTTATAAATAGCTGACGTGCCAACCTTCATTCAAACAGAATTAGGAAAGTCTGTGGTCCACAACAAGACTTTATGAGATCTTTAAGGTAAAAATTACACAAGACAGGAGTTTATCTTGATTCTTTTTTTTCTTTTCCTTCCTTCCTTCCTTCCTTCCTTCCTTCCTTCCTTCCTTCCTTCCTTCCTTCCTTCCTTTCTTTCTTTCTTTCTTTCTTTCTTTCTTTCTTTCTTCTTTATTTCTCTCTTTCTTTCTTTTTAAAGCCCAGGAGTCTTAAAAACTTGCTTTTCTAGGGATAGGATGTAAAATTTCAGCCTGGAAACAACCATCCACAGGAAAGTCCTAAAGACCCTGAAAGACCCGGGTCTGAACACCCAGAAAGCTTCCAGCGGCTACACCAGAAAGAGCTATCAGCTGTTAGGTGGGGGAACGGTCTGAAAGGACACTTGGCTGTATGATTAGTCTATATTTATTCAAATATGTTCTTTTTTATTCCCCCCTCCCCTTTTTTGTGAAGGTCTGAAAAAAAAGTCGTGTTAGTGTGATACAGGTAATTGCTCAGGCTTAAACAACAGAAGCCCCACTGAACAATTAATCTCCGATAGCGTTTAACATCAGGAGCTGTTTCCGTGGAGCCAAGGAAACTGTTTTTATCTAGAGAAGGGGAGGGCACAGACAATAAACAAGGTTAGAGATAAATGGGGTCCCACGGTTAGCAGTGCTGGGAGCAGGGACTTCGGGGCATCTGCGTTCGGATGCCCCGGCGACAGATGCGCACAAGGAGAGGAACAGGGAACGCTTCCGGTCTGTGGAGGATGCCGAACACACAGAAACCCTGGCTGTGTGGAGCGTCTGAAGGACTCTGAAGGGAGCAGAAGAGGCGGACGCACAGAGCCAGCATCCGTGTGCACACCTCGAGTGGAGTGGGCATGTCAAATCCAAAGTTAGGGAGAGCAGATGCAGTGAGCTCGGAGGTGAAAGCCAGAACCACATGAAAATGTGGTTGGCTCATCGGGTCAGCCACCGCTGCCACAGGGGGTGTTGCTCAGCCTAAGGTTCAGAGAACTGATTGCTAATCCCCTGACATCAGTCCTGTGTAAACTGTCCAAAATAACACCTCAAATAAAGCCAAGCGCTCTTCCTCTTTGATACAGGAAACGGATATTTTCCTTTCCACTAGGTTTGCATTTGAGAGCACACATGGGCTCCTCCTCCGTGAATGTCCTTAGGTAGGGCACAATGATCCTTGGGTGCTACTCACTACAGGAGGCAGGAAGTCGGCTTCCAAGACTCTAAGGTCTCATTCTACTTCTTCTTTGCTTTTCTCTCCTTCTCCACTCCTGCCTTCTTGAAATATACCAGTCATCCACAAAGTAACTGAGAATAAGCGAATGGCCCTGTCCACGCCAATATTACCTTAACATTAGCCTTTTGCTGCGATTGCATCCGATTGGGTTTTAAATACGGCGCAGGACATCAGGTTGAAGTCTCCTTGTGAATTTTGCAAAGCTTTTTTCCCCCTCCCCTTTCCTCTTTAATTTTCTTCAGATCCGCTTTCTGAAGCTGGATACATCCCTTCCTTGTGACTTATTTCAATCACCTTACATCCATTTGTTTTAAAAATCGACGTGGTTGTTATTTTGGGGGAGTGGAGGTCATTAAAAAAACTCCACCTGAACTCCGCATGGCAAGAATGTCTGCATAAACTGCCTTGCCACTGAGATTGTGGCTTGAGTGGTGACCTCGTGCTGGATTTCCACCTAACTCATTCATGTAAGCCATGTACTAATACGGACTCTTTACTTCCTATTGGGCATTTAGATGGCACACGACTCTTCACTACCACAGCACTGCAAGGGCTGTGGCCACCACACCTCATGGTTCCCTTGACAGCACGGCTGAGAATCTCTGCCCAGAATCCGGCCACGACCCAGGTCACTTGAGTTGCTTAAACTGGGCTATGCTGTCTGTATCAATAACATACCTGTTGTATTTTGGAGATTTAAGTATGTAAGAGAAGATACGAACCTCCATAATTTCAACAGACATCATTAATGTTACCTGTTTCTTTTTGTTTATGATGTGACTAACTATTGGGAGATAGTCACACGGCACATTACGGACATGGCTTGCATCCGTAGCTCACACACGGGACAGTGTTGATGGTGGTGTTTCTCTAGGATGTGGGGTTCATGGAGTCTTGTTTTCCCCCCACTCCTTCTCTTTGCTCTGAATTGCCTGTGAGCTTTAGAGTCTCTGGCTGCCTATGGAGACGCTCCTTGAGTTGCAAACTGACCAATCGTGCCAGTTCTGTAACTTTCCTTTCTAGACCCCCCTGATTTCCTAATTGCTGCCTGAGTGGGGTAACTGTTAGGGACACTGGTGTGTTTTCAGGTGGATGCTTGACCAGCGAAGGAGAGAGGTGTGATTCCATTGTTTATGGAGTTTTTTTTGGGAGGGAGGGTTGATCACGGCACCCTATTATGCCTTCTCAAAAATTATTGGTCTGAGATTCTGCTTAAGGGTGCAGATTTAGCTCTAAGCCGTCACAGCCAAACTCACACTGTGTGTGAGTCAGCTTCTCTACCCAAGAAACTGAGTAAATCTGTGGAATGCTAATCCATCTCTACTGAGCTCCACAGTGACGGTTTCAAGGGAGGGCCGCCCCTCCCTCCTCCAGAGACCCTCTCTGGGAAGGATTTGAGACACCTTGAATCCTACTGCGGACGGGTAGGACATGTCTCATTCTCTCTGCTTACACAGCAGTCCCAAAAGAAGGCAGCTACAGCAAGCTGGAAGGCACTTGGGTCCCCTGTAGTGGTGGCTTCCCCATGTGTGATGCGGCTCCTCTGTACCACTGGTTCCAATGAGAAAATAAATGGCTTCCGTGTGGTGGCATGCAGAGGAGAGGGTCTTTTTAGCTGGCCGGAGCTGGGAAGTTGATAGAGAGCCTGAGTCCTGCGTGCCAGTTGTTAGTGGGTAGAACACAGGGTGATTTTTCATTGTCTGCCGAGCTCGAGCCCACCCCTTTGGAGTGGGTCTCAAATTTGAAAACAAATCTTTCCAGTGGCTTTTCCAACCTGCTTGGGTTAAGAAGGATGGAACGGTTGCTCAAATCTTTCAAGGGGCCAGAAAGTTGAGCGGCGACACTGCCTGTATCTTTGCTGAAATTATTTCTGCATGACAGTTAATACTCCCGTCTTCAACAGAAGCTCTGTTTGCACAAGGGGGAGACATGGTGCTGCAGCGATGTGGGTTTGTGGTTAGGCCAAGTTAGATTTGAGTGGCAACTCCACCACCCTCATTAGCTCAGGGGTCTTGGATAGGGGATGGCCAGAATAAGCCTCAGTTTTTACATCTGTAAAATAGGGTCATTGGCATCATTATGTCAAAGGTTGCTAGAATGCTAAAATGCAACTGATATTATAGTCGTTGTCAGAACATAGTCCTATTTAAAAGGATTCAATTGAATAAAGCCACTGTCCACTTTGGAATCAGATGCCTGCCTGCTCTGTCTCAACAATCCAGCTCTCAGATATTTGACTCACAGACTTATTTCTCCCCAGGAAAGAGAATTTCAAATGAGCACCCTATCTTCATTGTTACAGTCCTGTATCAGGATTTTGAGATAATCTAGGTTTAAAAAAAAAGTCACATTTAAGTTTAGAAATATTTGCGGAAATAAAGCTGATTTTTATTCTACAGTCACAACTTTGAGCCGGAATGTCTGAGCACATCTTCTGGGCTGGTAGAGCTGGGTGGAATGTTTATTTTAGGATGAGCTTCAAGCTGGGAGAGACCTGTGAGAAACAGTCATGGTGTTAGAGTTGATTGGTTTTCTCCCACACTCCTGCAGTTCTGCTAGCCGACACTAGGGGCGTGTGAGCGCCACTGAGCAGGGGCAAGCGAGCCTGATGAGTCCATCTGTTCTTGGCTTGCTTGTTCCGTAGACATCGAATCTAATTTTACTTACTGATTCTAGCGTTGGTCAAGTGAAATGATGAGACACTTCCGAGGACAAGATGGCCTTTCTAATGATAACTATTTCGTATCCTTGGTGTTATAGGGAGGAAATTGGGGGGGGGGGCACACGCACAAAAATCCCACTCTGTGTAATGCACAGGTATGCGATGTGACCTCGAGGGTGTGAAGAATATTTGTGATTTAAACATCCAATGGGGAAGCAATGAGGGCCAAATGCCTAGCATGCCTTCTTAGGGCTAAGTGGAGAGGCCTGGGAACATTGCCTAGTGTACTGTTTGGGTTTGGGGGTAAACTGCTGGAGTCCTGAGGTCCAGATAGTAGCCATGCAGTCCTTGGCACTGGAGTGTCCAAATGCTCAGTCTCACGTCCCCACCGTCTGCTGCGGTGAGGGCCTGCTGTGAAATCCTTTTAGGAGCCGTTACCTTTCTACAAACACATCGCCATTGTGAACCAACTGCCTTACCTTATTTCGTCCCAGCTCTTCAAATTTCAAATTGGCCTTCAAAATTTACTCTTTGTATTCTTCACTACGGAGAAAGAGGGAAAGGGAGAGGGAGGGGGAGAGAGTGAGAAGGTGAGAGGGAGGGTGAGGGTGAGGGGAAGGGGGAGGACCAGAGGGAGGGGGAGGGGAGGAGAGGAGAGAGAGATCCCTTGGTGGGCAAGCTTTAGTTTTGCCTCGGACCTTATGACCCTTGGCTTTCCATTAAGCTGCCATTAGCTGGGGAGAAGACATATCTTTGCTCACCTACTGCAAGGTTCAAAGACCACAGCAGTAAACCACCAAGCACAGATAAGTGAGAGAAATACAACAAATACACTTACTAGAGGGTTGCTTGTTTGTTTGTTTTAACATGAGGAGAGCCTTCAGAAGCAAAGGTCAGAGAAAATGGAGAAGTCCCATTCTGGGTTTGGAGAAGGCTGTGCAGTCATGTCAAAGTCTGAGGAGGATAAAGGAGCAGCATCTGAAGTTGATAGATGATGAAGCTTGGTGAGGGCCGTTTGCTCAACTCCTTGGCTCTCTGTGCTACCTACTCTCCCTTCAGGGACAGGAAGGTCACTTGTAACTTTTTAGGAGAGAGGAGGGATAATGAGGTCAGATGTGTTCATGTTTGTGTGTGTGTGTGTGTGTGTGCATGTGTGAACGTGTGTGTGCACATGGGTGTGTACATATGTGTGCATGTGAGTGTGTGCACATGTGTGTATATGCATGTGTGCATGCATGTATGTGTGTTTTCACATGTGCGTGTGTTTCTGTTTCTTTTAGCTTAAATGTTCACTATAGCAGGCTGTCATATTTGTGGTCGCGTCTCCTGAGCTCCAGTATTCACATTTAAGATGTTTGCTGCTTTACTCAGAGAGAAACAAATGGAAGCGTAAGTGTTCTCTGACAGTGCCAGCTGTTTGCACAGCTGTGCACTTGACATAGCATGGCATTATCCCCACTTGTCTTATTGACATCCTGGAGATTTGATAACATTTATTGTTTTGTTTATTCCTTCCTACTAATGAGCCTGGGTTTCGCCTCGTATATTTATTAGCTGTTTTAGATTTCTCTTTGTAAATACTGTATATGTATTTGTCTATTGGGTGTGATATTTATGTGGGGTGCATGTGCATGTTTGTGTGTGTATGTACCTATGTATATATGTGTGGAAGCCAGTGGTCAGTGTTGGATATCTTCCTCAATGACTCTATACCTTATTTTTTTCCAGACAGGGTCTCTCACTGAGCTTGGATGTCATTGACTTGGTTAGTCCAGCTGGCCCATGAGCTCTGTGGGGATCTACCTGTCTTCTGTTCCCTGTCACTGCCATTATAGAAGAGTCCCTTTGCCCAGCTTTTAGGTGGGTGAAGAGGACTTGGACACATGTCCTTATGTGTGAGGCAGGAGATTTACCAATTGAACCATCTCTCCAGCCTCTGTTTAAGTGTTTCTGTTTGGTTATTTTCCTATTTCTCTTTTTAATTGGTCTTATATTCAATTCATATATTTTATAGATGGTCTATCAATAGTCACATGGGTATACAATCTGCAAATATTATTTATGGCATGGGTTATATAGTACTACTTCATTATTTTGTGTGTGTGTGTGTGTGTGTGTGTGTGTGTAGTGTAGGTGTATGTGTAAGTGTGCATGAGTACAACTAGAGGCAGGAGATCAACCTTGTGTGGTCGTCCTCTGGATTTATCCACCTTGTTCTTTTGAGGCGGGGTCTCTCACATCCTGGGTGTCACTGATTAGGCTATGATGGCTGATTGGGGAGCCTGAGGGATCTGCTTGTCTCAATTACCTCGGGCTGGGATTCTAAACACATACTGCCCTGCAGGGCTCTTCTCAGGAGTTTTGGAGAATGAGCTCAGGACACCATGTTTGTGTGGCAAGCACCCCATTGACTGAGTCATCTCCCCAGCACTGCTTGGCAGTAATTGCTATCAGCTGTGTAGTTATGACATGGGGTATAACTTTGACCATTGAAGCACGGGTGTTTGATTTAGTAAGGAACTTCCCAACAGTCTTCCATAGTGTTCCCTTTTCTAACCACTTTTCATCAGCAAAATTGGAGAACTCTACCAGTTCACATCCTTGCCAACACTCGGTGTTAGCAGTCTTCAGAGTTAAACCATTTTGGTGAATATCAAATTACATCTTTGTGGTTCAAAATTCCGTTTCCCTGATGGTTCGTAATATGAAGCAATTTCAAATATGGCTATTGTTTGTTTGCACATATTACTATGTGGCACAGATCATAGATTTTTCATTATTCATTCATTTATTTATTGAGATGAGGTTCTTAGCATATAGCCTAGGCTAGCCTGGAATTCACGACCTGGAATTCAGTTTTCTGAATGCTTGGGTTACAGGTGTGCCCCATCACATCCGGCTAGACAATACTTTAAAAAAAAAACCTGTCAAAATGTCCTTGTATACTAGTGTATACTAGAAAGAACTCTCCTTAGTCATGAGAAATGTTTTACTTTTCTTGATTCTTTTTATTAATTATCTTTGCCACTGTCTGTTCTTCACTTTTACCTATAAATCTTTGTTTATAAGTAAGCTTGGTCTGTAGCTTTTGCCCATGTACTCTCTTTATTTAGTTCTGGCTTCAGATTAAATAAACTTCATGAGTTGGAGAATCTCTGTCTCTCTGTCTCTCCATCTCTCTGTCTCTTTGTCTCTCTGTCTCTTTCTCTCTTTCTCTCTGTCTCTGTCTCTGTCTCTGTCTCTGTCTCTGTCTCTGTCTCTCTCTCTCTCTCTCTCTCACACACACACACACACACACACACACACACACATACACACACACACAGGTTTGGGACTTGGATAGGGTAGACGTCAAGCTTCTAGAAGTCAGGGCCTGATGTTAATACGGCATGCCACTTCCTTTTTTAGGAAATTCTGGCAATTTGGCATCTCTTTATTCCCAATTGCAACATATTTGATGGGGTAGTGATGAACTTCCTGCAAAGTGACAGTGAACCCAGGGAAGAGAAAGGTCGGGATTTCGATGCAGGATGTGGAGGCGTCAGCCCATGGTTACTTGGAATTTTACTTTGGGCCCTGGGAGGCAGGACACTGCATGTGGGACCTGTCCTGGAGGAAACTTGTTCACGGTGATGGGGAAGAAAGGCGAGAAAGAGGAAGATTCGAGGCTCCTACATCCTTCTCAAGGCCCTAACCTGACTCTCCTTCCCTAAATCTCCCACTTGCTAAAGGTTCTATCAGTAGTCAGTAGCTTACTATCCCAAAGAGAGCTCTGTCAGGCCAACCTAAATATAAACTGTAACAACTTGTGTAACTTCCTGGCATGTTTGGGTCCTTTAGTTTCCCTGAAGAAGGTCACTTGGGGGATCTCACAGAATTCTTTTCTAAATTTTCCTCTAATTTTAGGCAGCCTTAAATCTCACCCCAGAACTCATTAGTGAAGGAGAATGGAGAGCAGTAAGATATTTAGGTGAATTGTATTGGACATCTGCAAAACGTGGTTTATTGCTCTTTCGATCGGACATTTCATCTAGGAAATTCTTGGATGTGGGACCTTTTTTTGCCTTGACAAATTCATCTCCACATAGTAGCAGAAAGGGCCGGTGTGTCAGTAGTCTTTTAGTTGGAGGGGTGTTGAAGAGGGAACCACAATCAGTTTGGCTTAAACAGATAGGGAATTTACTGGCCCATTTAATTTAGAACCTGGGTGACCTGAAGCTGCCGTCTGAACTTTCTCTGAAGCATTTTCTTAGAGTTGCTTCTTTTTCTTTATGTCGTTCTTTCACTCTCATAATAGACAAGCCTGTTCTCCTGAGGAAAGGAAGATGGTCTTTGACCTTCCAACCTAGCACTGTGACCCCTAAAACAAAACCCAATTTTTTTTCTAACCTGACTGTAGCAGCAAAGTCCTGGCAAGACTCTAATTGGTCTTCTCTGAGTCACGTGTTCATCCTTGAAACAATCGCTGCTGTGGTGGGGGTGGGGCTAGGGACTCTGATTGTCAGGCTGAGTTCTAAGTCTGAGGGGATGAAGGAGAAAGGGCAGGAGGGAATACGCTGTGATTGACAGCCCCTCGGGATTAGGGACTAGGTGAGGGGGTCTCCAGGGGAAATCGTGACCAAGCAGCCGTGTCAGGTTACTTTGCTATGCAGAACTTTTTGGTCTCTGTAGTCTGTGTCCTGTTTTATTATTATGTTTCTCTAGAGGGCTTCTTTCATTAAGTGCCTTCCTTACACGTGGTGTGTTTTTCTGTCCTTGTCATCTGCTTGGAATTTACTGATTATTTAATCAGAATTAAAGGGCCTCTTAACCTTTACCCAGCAGTAAGCTTGAATGGTGAACACCCTGAGGATTCCTTGGGAATGTCTCTCTGTAAGGAGAGGATGAAGACGATAGCATCATCTGAGCTCTTAGGAAGATTAGCTGCACCTCTCTTAAATGTTTTTCTCCAGGCTTGTAAACCAGATTGAAGAAAGCTTCAGCCTCCACACAGGCACTGAAGGAGACTAAGGTGCTGCTTCTGTGAGCTGTAGCTTTAAAAACACGATCTTGCCACTGGTAACCCATTGGAAGGACTAGGGAGAGCATCAGTAAGTCTGTCTGTCTATCTATCTATCTATCTATCTATCTATCTATCTATCTATCTATCTATCTATCTATCTATCTAATCTATCATATCTATCGATTGATTTATCTATCGATCTATCATATCATCTATCAATCATATCTATCATTTATTTATCTATCCTTAGTCTACCATCCATCCATCTATCTATCATCCATCTATTATAACTATCTTATCTATATATCTGTCTATTGATTGATTTATCTATTGATCTATCATATCTACCAATCATATCTATCATTTAACTATCTATCCTCGATCTACCATCATTCTATCGATCTATCATCTATCTATCTATCTATCTATCTATCTATCTATCCATAGTCATCATCATCATCATCATCTGTTTGTGTGTGTGTGCTTATGTGTATGTGTCCTATGGTGAGATTCAAGCCTTATGTTTGTTTGAAGTGGACATTTCTGGTTTCTTTGGAGACTCAGTTGTGTCATGAGATGGTTTTCTGGACACTGTCTGGTGCGAGTATGTTTTGTTGAAGCAGACACGTGAGGGGATGTTTTGCTGAGACTAGATATGCGTTGTTTTTCTGGAAGCTGCCTAGAAAGGGCCAGTGATGTTTTGCTGGGGTGGATGCATGGTGTTTGGAAAGGGGATGGGTGTGGCCCAGTAGACAGTGGGCGGTGCTGGGGCACTGGTTCACCTTGCCACTCTTGGCTGGTCCTCACTGGGCTTTGCTGATGCTGGACTTTGCTGACGACACTGGCACTCGTTTGCCTTGCCTTCTTCAGTGGTCATTGCTTGTCATGACTTCACAGAGAGAAACGCAAAGGAACTTCTTGTGGGATTCTGGCAGCTTCTGACGACTCAGCTGATGGGCAGAGCCTTGTGGTTTCTTACTGCCACTGCTATTGCTGATTTGGTAACAGTGTTTACAAACGGACTGAGCTGTCATGGCTGACTCATGTGTACTGTACTGCTGATATCCTGACAACCAAGATTGGAGTCATCCAAAAGAACTGTTTCTGAACAGGTCCGCATCCCCCTTTCCACTATTAACCTTTCCTTTCCACTACCTCTGGTGGGTGATGGGCTTAAGTACCCTTATTAAAGTAGGTTTTGAAAAATCTGAGCCTACATTTGTTGACGTGAATCTGAGCTTGGTGACAGATGTTGGGAGTTAAGGCCTGGCCATATAGGCCTACATCTCCCCCGTCCATTCTTCAGCACAGCACAGCAGCTTCTACGCCCACTGACTGGAAGAGTTTAGTCAAAATGTGCTGTTCAGGCCTAAGGCCTGAGCGGGCTCTCCCTTTTCTTAAAAGAAGTAAATCTGTGGAGATTCTATTCTCCCTGGCTGACCCCTGAAAGAGTAAGGTTGACGAGGTCCTGAGAGACTGGCGTAGCTAAGGCTGGGCAGCACACTGGGCACCGGCTTCACTTCCCAGCTAAGCTTGTGAGGAGGGAAAAGGCAGGGGAAGCTACTGGGCTCTTTTTTTGACCCTGACAGCCTAGGAGAGGAGCACTCACAATAAGTAAGCTCGTATGCTCAGCACTCTCACCCACAGGAGATGTAGCTATGCTCTGGACCCCAGGCTAAGGGGCTCACTGTATCTTCCTTTAAAAGTGAGACCCTACAGAGCAGAATTAGACCTGTGGTGGGTGAAGTACGTGAACCAGCCCTCCTCTAGCATTTCGGTCTGCTTCTCTCTTCTGGCCCTAATGACAAAAGGCGAAGAACGGCCTGTTGGTACAGAACAGTAATGGCTTCCAGCCCCAATCTACCTAGCGCTGTTGCTGGCTAGATTATGACATATATTTAAAAGGTAATTGTGGTGGTTTGAATGAAAATGGCCCCCATAAACTCATAGGGAGTGGCTATTAGAAGGTATGGCCTTGTTGGAATAGGTGTGGCCTTGTTGGAGGAGGTGTGGCCTTGTTAGAGGAGGTGGGCCTTGTTAGAGGAGGTGTGGCCTTGTTGGAGGAGGTGTGGCCTTGTTGGAGGAAGTGTGTCACTGGGGGTGGTGGGCTTTGAGGTCTCAGATGCTCAAGCCAGGCCGTGTCTCACTCTCTTCCTGCTGTCTACTGATTAAGATGTAGAGCCCTCAGCTCCCTCTCCAGCACCCTGTCTGCCTGCATGCCGCCATGCTCCCCATCATAATGGTAACTGACTAAGCCTCTGAACTGGAAGCCAGCCCCAGTTAAATGTCTTTCTTTCTAAGAGTTGCTGTGGTCATGGTGTGTCTTCACAGAAATGGAAGCTGGTGTGAGGGACCGAGGTGTTGTTGTGACAGGGATAGGCCTGACCATATGTTTGTTTCAAGGAATGTGGACTTTGAGATTGGGGGTAAGAAAAGCAGCTGAATGCTCTAAGTGGGAATTAATGAGCCAGACTAATAGGTGATTTGAACCGCGACGGCCTGGCTCAAAAGGTTTCAGAGAGGAAGAATATCAGTATGTGGCCTAGAGACTGTCCTTGTGATGTTTAGCAAAGAATGTGGTTGCTTTCCGCCCTTGTCCAAAAAAAAAAAAAAAATCTGCCTGAGGCCAAGTTCAAGAGTTATTATGGATTAACGGCTTTGGCGGAGAAAATTTCCAGACAGCCTAGTTTTTGACTGTGCTGCTTGGTTATTTATTAGCGACCATGCTTATGACAATTTATAACGAGAAGGAGCAAGCTGAGCAAGGAAAAGATACAAGGTGTACAATTTAAGGGGACGGGGGCACTGGGAAGTGTAAACACGAAGGAAAAGCCTTCCAGTAAGGGGAATAAAGGAGCGGTGACCTCACAGCGAGACCCCACCAGGTAAGCGACCGCTGGGTGGGAAATGTAGGAAACTGTACGGACCGCGTGCGGCTGTGCACACCTTCAGCCCCGTAGCACTCTGAAGGCAGAGGCTGGCCGATCTCTCAGTCTGAAGCCAGCCTCGTCAATAGAGTGAGTTCTAGGACAGCCAGGCTTAGGCACTGAAGGAAACCATCAAAACCAGAAAGCTGGTGAAGATGTACTTGAACAAGGAGGCCATGTTCCAGTCCCAGCAAGCAGCAGAAACTGGAAGCCTCGGCCATGTGGTTCTGGCTTTAGAGTTGAAGATGGAAGAAAGGGGCTATGGGATCTCCCTCTGAGACTCAAGAAGGCCACCGAGGCCATGTGGGTGTCAGGGGTGTCCCAGCACAGAGGCCTACAGAGGCCAGAAGCCATGAAGGTGAAGCCTGGATTACCTCAGAGACTCTAAAATGTTGTAGGTGCCAGAGCTGTGGGATACCTGCTGAGGAGAGCTGCTGACAGGGAGAGAAAATGAAAGCCAAAGGTCTCAGATGCTCCATGCAGGCCCAGTGTCACCCCCACTTCCTGCAGCCTGCCAATCAGAAGTTTGAGTGAAACCCCTGCTGGCCCCCTTTAAGCTTTAACATCAGACATGGAGATGCAGAGTTTGAGTTTGCCCAGCTGGATTTTGGTCTTGCTTTGGTCCACTAATTTCCTTATTATGTTCCCTTCCCTTCCTTTTGGAATGGGAATGTATAGCCCGTGTCATTATATATTGGAAATACGTGATCTACTTTTTAAGTTTGATTTTCAGGGGATTACAGTTATGTAATTTCATGAGTCTCAGAAGAGATTTTGAACTTTGGACTTTTAAACAGGGCTGATACAGTGATAGACTATAGGACCTATTCAAGTTGGACTACAATATGGCGACAAGACTATGGGGCCGGGGAATGGAATGTGGTGGTTTGAATAAAGATACGCTCTCCCCGCCCCCATGGACCCATAGGGAGTGGTGGCACTATTAGGAGGTGTGGCCTTATTGGAGGAAGTGTGTCACTGGGGGTGGGCTTTGAGGTTTCAGATGCTCAAGCCAGGCCCAGTGTCTCTCTTTTCCTGCTGCCTGCAGACCTGGATGTAGAGCTCTCAGCTCCCTCTCCAGCATCACGTCTGCCTGCAGGCCGCCATGCTCCACCATGAAGGTAATGGACTGAACCTCTGAAACTGTAAGCCATTCCCAATTAAACGTTTCCCTTTATAAGAGTTGTTGTGATCATGATGTCTCCTCACAGCAATAGAAACCCTCTAAGACAACAGACAAGCCTCATTTATAAGACAGGACTAAGGCAGTTTGCCTCAGGTGTTTAAAATGAGACCATGCTCCTGAACTCAAGCCACAGAAATGGCCAAGCGGACGTCTGCTAATGGGATATTACAATTGTGCTGGACTATTCTCCATCCACTGCTTGCCCACCAGCTTGGGCAAGTTTCTTAAATACTTTGTCAGCCGCTCTTCCCATCCTAAGGCTGACGTAACATTCTGACCGCTTTCTAACCAGCTTGATGGAGAATTTAGAAGCACGCTTACTTCTTATTACCAGGCTGTTATCATGTTGCCAAGAAAAGCTAGACACTGAAGGTGGAGTGAAAGTGCCTCTCATCACTTCAAAGGTAAAACTTGAAAACCGGTCCTCCAGACAACCTTTCTGCAGTCTCTACCATCTGCCGCTGATGCCTCTTTTTTGAGGTTTCGTACCCTTTTCTTCATCTTCTTTCTTTCCCCCTCTCTATAGCTCAGTCTCTCTTTTCATCATTAAAAATTATTAGCTGTCTTTACCCGTGTGCGGTTATGTTCCTCATTTGTAATTTAAGTGCTAGAACGGTGCTTTACCAGCATTGGCCATTGTGCTGAGCATAAGTCTTAACTAATCTCATTCCGTAAGTTAGGTGCTTTGTCGCCCATTTTATAAATGGGGAGCCAGAAGCACAGGGGTCAGGACACTTCGTGAGGTGCCAAGCTTGTGAGTGGCGAGTCTGAAGATGAGTTCAGATCCATATGCTGCTGAGGATGGTGGTCCTGACCCAACTCTGTGCTGTGGCAAAGTTTGGTCAAGACTGTTAATGGACAGACAGATGACCCCTTTGTTTCTGGCATCTGTCTTTAACATTCTGGATAAGTGCATGGTTCTTCTTTGGGGAAGTCTTGGGTATTTAGCCTGCCCCAGGAAGAAGCACCACTCTTTCCAAACGACGACTCTGTGGGCTGAAGAAATAACTTTTAGAAAATGCGTATTAAGAAGTTCGAGTTATAATCAATTCATCCGAGCTGCATTCTGGGAGGGCTAGTTCCTTCCCTTGTCCCTAAAGTTGGTTTCTTTTCTTCCAAAGGACACATTTATTATGCATTTCCTTTCACTTAAAAAATATTTAACAACTGATTTGTGTGTTGCATGAAAGTTACACATTTCCTAAGATGCATTTGCTATTTTATTTTCTTTTCATTCAAAAATATGTCAGTAATCTTTTTGTTAACATGGAGATAAAGGATTAGTAATGCAAGGTGCAGTTTTCTTGTAACCTTCTTGAAAGCAGGCTATAGTTTCTTATCTGGCTCCAACATTCATTTTCCTGAATTGAAAAAGAAGGTGACTTAAAATGAAATATACCACATTTGGTTCCTGAGAGCACCGCCGGCAGGGAAATGTACCGAGAGAAGCAGATTTGGTCAGGTTCCAGAGAGCCCCTCTGCTGCCCAAGTGAGGGAATTGACTAATTTTGCATTCTGAAGCACAATATTAATGCAGGAAGAAATAGGAATTGTCTCCCAGTTGGTCACCAGTCAGAAGATATGTATGACTGCATCCCCTTGAGAATTCAGGCTGTTAGAAAAAGAAGGCAAAGTTATAAGCTCTTATAATTTCAGTTTTAGGATTTTATTATGTAAGTTCCTATTTACAGAGCAGGATGCTGAGAACATCTAAGCAGGAGGGGGGAGAGCATCCACCCTGACCGGCACCTTCAGTCCTGTGACCTGTGGCATAGGTCTTAATGATGTCATCTCCCGATGGCACAGGACAGGGTTATCCAGGAAGAAAGCACAACCCTTGTTCTCTGCTCTCTGCTGTCATGCCCAGGCTTAAGTGTAGAGATGTTATACAATTTTTTTGATTTTTTTTAAAATACGAGGCCAAAGTGAGTGCACAGCAAACTCCCATTTCAATGTCCAGGTCTCAGGTTGTCTGGAATGTCACCAGAATATACAATGGGGACCCACTCCTTGAAACTCTCTTGGGTCAACTAACCACGATCACAGCAAATACCATCTCCCTCCTTTGGTCCAGACCCTGGCCAGAGCCCCGAAGGACCGCTAATAGAGAATACATGAGGGACCTTCACCATGCAACAATGTGAAGGGGGAGGCGAGTGGGATGCTGTTGGAATGAGTTCTGAGGATACACATGTGGACCAACCCAGGGGGTCAGGGAAGCCTCTTGGAGGCCACGTTAGTGCAATGTTGGTGGGCAGCCCTTGCCAGGTGAGGCACTGAGGGGCAGGCACTGTAGTGAGAAACCAGCTCAGTAGAAAGCCTGGTTGGTACTGGAAGGCATCCGTGGGACTTAGCTTTTGGGGCTGCGGCTGTACTTTGAGAGGGAGGTTCTGCGATGTGAGGGGTGGCTCCTGTCTGGGAGGATCTGTAGCTGAGAGCTGGGATTTACCTCTTTTCTGCCACTGGGCAGGTGAGGCTTTCTGATGAGAAGAGTGGAGTTGCTGACCAAAAGACCAGCTAAAGCGATGCAGACCAGAAAGGGGAGCATTGATCTGGGGGGAGGAGAGGCAGGCTTTGGGCGGTGGGTGGGACTCGTTAGGACTCAATGGTATTAGATAAGAGGGACAGCATCTGAGCATGAACACATGGTTCTGCTAATCAACCACACGCTCTGCCTTGAGCATGGTAGAAAGTGAGGCCAGGGAGATCCAAGCTGGAGGCAATGGAGGGGTTAAGGCAGTCTTGGGATGTCTTGAAATGTCAGTATACCTAAGGGAGGCATTATACTTTTTAAATGAATGCTCCCCTCCACCTCAGGCTTATGGTGTACAGTGGATGGTGCTGCTTGAAGACAAATAGACTTTGAAGGCTCCTCCCTCAACAATAGATTGCACCCCAATACGCCCAGAATACAGTGGCCTTACTGATAAGTGGTATGAGGGAGGGGCCAGGTGTGCCCTTAGTGGGTGGGTATCAGTTGGCCCTGGTCCCTTCCTGTGACTGCTTTTGCTTCACGACTTCTTCCTTACATTACTGTTCCACGTGCTTACATTACTGCCCTTGCCTCAGGCTCAAAGTCACAGAGCCAGAGAGCCACGGGACGAAACCTTTGAAACCCTGACCTCATATCTTTTTTTCTTTTTAAATCATTTCTTTTAGTTGAAAAACTGACTAACAGCGGCTAACAAGATGTGTTTCCCCTGATTAAACTGGAGTCTCCTAGGTGCCTTTTCTCCATCTGGAGACTCTGGAGTCAGGTGAGACGCTGGAGAACAAGTCCATGCAGGGAAGGAGGGAAGAGAGAGGATGGGAAGGGAATATGCCTGATCCCTGCCATGTGTATTAGGCTAACTTTCCTGGTTTTAATAGAGTGTTTTTTAAATGTTACCTGCAAGTGCTGTTCTGTCTGGGAGAAGAAAAAGCTGACACAGAACCACGGCTGAGATGATCTGAGATGAGGCCAGGGGAGGGAAACTATCAAGGGTGGATCTTGAAAAGACTTTTTCAGAAAAGGCAGAGTCTAGCTAAGCCAGGGTCAGCATTTGGTAAATACCCCCTGGCTTAGACACCTCTGGAGATACTGTCCCCACCTCTGTTGTCACTGTCTGGGACTGCCCCTTTGCACACTCTGCCCTTGCAGACCAAGCTTGCACGAGGCCCAGCATTTTGCTCCCTCTCCTCGTGACAAACCAACACTGGGCACACGCTTGTAAACGAACACTTCATTTAGAGCAGGCTC
The DNA here is from genome assembly GCF_011064425.1 of Rattus rattus. NCBI lineage: Eukaryota > Metazoa > Chordata > Mammalia > Rodentia > Muridae > Rattus > Rattus rattus. The sequence continues at coordinate 91,680,613 of NC_046161.1, read as the reverse complement.
GACTTTGGAAAACAGTAGATGGCAGACACAAAATGAACTCATGCTGTTTTTTGTGTTTTGTTTTGTCTCACCTTTTCTTTCTTTCTTTCTTTCTTTCTTTCTTTCTTTCTTTCTTTCTTTCTTTCTTTCTTTCCTTCTTTCTTCCTTTCTTTCCTTCTTTCTTTCTTTCTTTCTTTTTTTCTTCCTTCTTTCCTTCCTTCATTCCTTCCTTTCAACATTGTACATCTTTTGCTTGTATGTTATGGTTTCCAATTTTGTTTTTATGGGTTTTCCATGAATGTCTCAGAGTTTGTGTGCATTTCTTATTTTTTTTCATTGGCACCTCCTGCCTTTGTTTCTTTTGTCCTGTTCTGGATTGTTTATTTTTATTTCATCTTTTATGATCACCGTCATTATATTTTTGATGACTGAGAGAGAGAGAGAGAGAGAGAGAGAGAGAGAGAGAGAGAGAGAGAGAGAGAATGGATTTGGGTGGATGGGGAAGTGGAGAGGGTCTGAGAGGAGTTGGGGTGGGAAACTGTGATTAGAGTATATTATATGAAAAATTTATTTTCAATTAAAGAAGGAAGGAAGGAAGGAGAGAGGAAGCTGGGGACCACGAGCCCCTTCTAAGGGAGGGGAGGACAGAGAGTTGAGTGTCATGGGCTTCACATTCCTAAAGAGGAGAGACCATGAGACAGAGACACACCTGGCCTGAGAAGCAAGGTGATGATGGCACCGTGGGACATGGCTCTTTATTAAAGTTTCCTCTCCTCCCCTGGGTTCTCTGTCCCCCATATCTCGGCCCTTTTCTGGTGTATTTTCTCTCCCCATCCTACATGGCCTGCCAAGGTCAACGAGGAGAAGACACAAAGGAACAGATCAAGAGCCAATTCTTGACAGTTGAGTTTTCTAAATAGGTTTAAAAACTCGTATCAAGGGCAACATTCTTGAAAGCCAAGGCTTTTGATTTGAAACTTTTTCACTTCAAAAGAGTAAATCCTGGAAGAAACTGAAGATACCGTTCACCACAAAACAGTGCTTCCCAGCCCCATCACACAGAGAATGACTCCCCTTTTCTTTAATTCAACTTTGCTATAACAGAAAAAATTAAAAAATGAGGGAATAGTAAAATGGCCCGCTGTTGTCATCGTTTAATTTGGAAGGCGTGGTGACCCTGGCCTCATCTTTTCATCTCTTTCTGACTCACTCCACCAAGTGGATGATCTCACAGCAAATTATCACATTTTATCTGCAAGTGCTTCTGTGACCTTAATATTAGGACTCTAGAAAACACAGCCCCAGAGATGGAGACGGCTGAGTGGGTAAAGGTGTTTGCCATGAAAGGCTAGAACCTGAAGTTCCATTCCTAGATCCCACGTAAAGATGGGAGGAGAGAACTGAATCCTGAAAGTTTTCTCTAACCTCCATATGTGCGTTCGCCTTCCCCTGCATATCTCTCTGTCTCTCTGTCTCTGTCTCTGTCCCTGTCTCTATCTCTCTTGTCTCTCTCCGTCTCTCTCTGTCTCTCTCTGTCTCTTTGTCTGTCTCTCTCTCTCTTACACACACACAAACATTAGTGCTCAAACATGCACGCACACACGTAGGTGCTAATAATAAGCAAAAAGTTAAAAAAGAAATCCCAACCCTAGTATAATGATTGTACCTAAAGATATTAATAATTAGTGACTATGTAGACAGTTCCCTAACTTACATAGTTTTAAGGTAATTACATTAATCTTAAAAATAAAATGAATAATAAAATAAAACTTCTATTTTAATTAATTGTTTTAGATTAGTGCGTAAAGCAGCAGGTTTCATTTTAGAATACCTTCTTTTTTTTTTTTTGGTTCTTTTTTTCGGAGCTGGGGACCGAACCCAGGGCCTTGTGCTTCCTAGGCAAGTGCTCTACCGCTGAGCTAAATCCCCAACCCCAGAATACCTTCTTACAACCAGTAATTTGTCAAATCTTTTATTAGAATGAACAAAACTCATAGATAAATTTGATCTATATATACAATTTAAAAAATCCATAGAATGTTCTAGCTGGATTATGATGCGGAAATAAAACAAGCCACTTAACTCATTCATTTTACATTTAATTACTTGGACACTACTATATGGGAAATTTACTTAAATAGTTCTGTCTCAGGCTTGAGCATAGAGTCACAGTGAAAATGACAACTATGGGCACAGACACACAAGATCGCATGTGGTGGTTTAATTACTACGAACAGTGTTGTTGCCTGACCTACTTTTGTTGAGATGACGAACAACTTTTGAAATAGTTTTTAACAAAACAGGCTCAACATCTCCTTGACAGTGTTGTTGCTGTCCTCAAAAATAAGTGTGTATTTAGGTGATTTTTAAGCCTGTACTGATCACCTCTGTAATCAACAGGCTGGTGGGGCTTAGGACAGTTCTCTAGTGCTGGGACAATCCTGTGCATTGTTAACGTCTCCTGCCCACCAAATGCCAGAACTATTTCAGATTAACAGTTATCGAAGAAACTTAAAAAAATGAATGGTTTTTAACTGAATTCTGAGTGAAACTAAAATACTATCTAGAAGAACATTATTTGGGAATATTATAGACAAGAATTTTTTTTTTATTCTTTTTTTTCAGAGCTGGGGACTGAACCCAGGGCCTTGCGCTTGCTAGGCAAGTGCTCTCCCACTGAGCTAAATCCCCAACCCCTAGACAAGAATTTTTATAGAGTAGATAATACTACTAATACTGGTTTGCAGATTAGCTGGTGAGTTATCCATATATTCTCATAACACTTCCATACAGTTATAAAAATTTGAAATAAAAATCATTAGAGAAATATCCTAACTTTTTTTCTCCCAAGTTTGTTACAGAGGCGGTTCCGTCCCCCTTGAGAACTGGCGCCATCCTCTACAGACGCAGTAGTTTCAGAGGGAAGGGAAGCTGGAGGAGTAGGAAGGATGAAAGTGGGGGTGAGCTTTAGTGCGCTTCTGGGGCTGGGTGGCAGAGGTGTCTCGGAACATCTTTAGGCGTGGGCTTGGGTTTTTCAGGGTAGTTATGAGTTGCGTTCTTGTTAGAGTGCTAGAAGGGGTGATCACCAGAGAGGGAGGTTAGGAGGCACTTGATGGAAGGTGAGGGGTTTATTCCAGCAGGGGTCAGCAGAGAGCTAAGGGTGTGAAAGCAGGTGGCTCGCCCAAGTCTTTCCCGTACCCCGGGCGCTGGTGCTGCTGAGTTTGGACTCAGCTGCCCGTTAGCAGCAGAGTAAGGACCACAAGAGTTTGAGGGAATGACACAAACTTAAGACATCTCAATGATGTGATAGCATTCATGGAGAGGGAGCTAAAATATTTTTGCTCTCAAGTGAAAGTGGGGCTGACAGTTACATTGCATTCCTATCAGCAAGCCTGGCTTTTGCGGTGTTTGGTAACGCGGGCAGCCATAGTCTTCTGAGTCCCGTGTACCCATTGGATAGAATATTCATTTAGTACTGCCAGACGCTTTTGTTATTTCATGTTTTTCAAGGCCATTGTTCATCAAGAGCTCGGAGATCTGAGAAGGCGAAGGTGTCACTGAATATGTAGAACACGTCAGAGAGACAGTCAGGACCTGGACACAGACCTACAACCGCCATTTTTCTAGAAGCCGGAAGCTTCTGAGGGAAAAGTCATGCCCAAAATCATGAGTATGGAGAAGTCCCCAAGTCCTGGGCGTCTCTTTCTCCGTTCTCTGAGACAAGGAAGAACTGTATTCCCGACTGAGACCTATAGGGAACGAGTAGGACCCTGTGAAATAAAACCCTTGTGCCTTCAGCCCCTGCTAATCAGAGGATGCCACAGGAACTGGCAGGGGCAGATGGCTGAGATCCTATCACAGCAGCCTCAGGATTTAGGAACATTAATTTTAAAGGGGGATTAAAGCACAGAGGAACATTTTTAAAACATCATGCATTTTCATAAGCACCTAGGCATGCTTGCTGGGCTCACGTGACAGGCCTTTGTATCAAACTGTGATGAAAGTGAGGGGGCTCTTATTACGAATCTGTGTGATTGGGGAGTCGGTATTCGTTCTGCTAAAACACTGGCTAGAGTTACACTTACGTCTCAGTTTTAGGCTGCTGGCTCCTGGGATAGACCATACCATTCTGGGTTGCTAGCTGTGGAAACAGAGCTTCCCTTAAGACACTGTGGCCTTTATATGGAGTTCTCAGTTCTGAGAACAGAGGGGAAGTCAGTCCAGCCTTGACTAGACATCTAACCTGCTGTACTTTCTGGACTTTAGACACAAAGCTATCCAAATGGTCTTCAGACTGGAGGCCACGTCTCCAAGGATGCTAGAAGCTTTCAGTGAGAATTGAGGGTTCAGAGGAAATTCAGTTGCCTTACTCCATATACCCTCTTTCCTGATATTTCTCCATCAGAGAACCTGCCTGTGGCCTGGAGACTCTCTGCGCCGTTCCTCGTGTACTCTCATTTTAGAAAACACACGTGCCTCCCCTCTGGCCACAGTGCTTCACCTTGGGATGGCTGAAACTCTTTTTCTTTTTAAATAAAATTGATGTTTACTCTCCTTGCCCCACCCCCTTTTAACCAAAGTGGTGTTAGGGGCATAATGACAGGTGTGGAGTCTCTCAGAGTTTCAACTCTGTATGAAGTCAGGATGTGTCTTATAGTTAATGTTATCTCCCAGTTACCTTAGTTGTGGTGTGTGTGTGTGTGTGTGTGTGTGTGTGTGTGTGTGTGTGTGTGTGTGTGTTTTAATGTTCTAGCACTAAAACCTAAAGAACAGGTTCTGTATCTCGAAGGAGAACCCTAGAGACAAGCATGGAGCACCCTCAGACAAAATACTGCTTTGCTAGGTAGAAAAATATATTTAAAATACGTTCTTTGAACATTTCATGCACGTGTGCAATGAATTTGATCATATCCACTCCCGAGCCCCTCCTTCCGACTCTTTCCATGTTCCCTCCTCCTTGTCTCCCTCACAACTTCACGTTTTTTTTATTTAACACATGATCAAATTGTTGTTACTGGTGCTGGCGGTGAGGTGGGCAACAGGGGTGGGTGCTGTTGGGATAGGAAGAAACTGAAGAACAAAAATCTACACTGGGACCTCGAATTATGAATTCTAAGTCTTTGTTGCCTGACTTAAAGGTAAAATATCCTTCTTTCCTGTATAGAAGCACGGGCTACAAAAGACCCAAAGGGATCCGTATGAGGGAGGGAGGCAGCCAAAGAGCGATGGAGTTTTGAAAGGAGACAAATGTCAGGAGAGAAAGGAGCAACGTCGCCATGAGTGGAAAGGAAGGAGGAGGCTCGGGGAGAGGCCTGGGCCAGGGAAAGACAGGGGCATCAAAGGGAAGAGGAACAGAGGTTCGAGCAGTCCAAGCCCCTGCCCTAGGTCACGTGCTAGCATAACAACATTCTATTGTCATACTTCAGCCAGGTGCTGTCTGAGGAACTTTTAAGGTGTTTAATACTTTCATAGCATGACCATAATGGCTGTGTGGGACAACTTTAACTTTGGTACTCTTGCTGACTTGGCTTGCAGGTGAGGGAGGTGGGGGGACGGACAGACGGACGACGACTCTCAGAGTCTCTAGTGCAGCAGTCCTTTGTGGGTCACACCCCCCCTTTTGGGGTAGAGTGACCCTTTCACAGGGGTCACCTAAGACCATTGGAAAATCAGATATTTACATTATGATTTATAACAGTTACAAAATTACAGTTATGAAATGACCAAGGAAAGTAATTATTATGGTTGGGGGGGTCACATCAACATGAAAAACTCTATTATAGGGTTGCAGCATTAGGAAGGTTAGGCGTCACTATCCTAGAGTGTGCATCTCCAGATAAGGACTTTATTAGGGGGCTTACACTGGCCAAGAGTGGATGGAGGCAACACGGTGGTCCAGAAGCAGCCTCGAGACACTTCTGCAGGTACTCTGCTCCTTCCCTCTGCTTCAGTAACATGTCCTTTTTCTTTTTTCTTTTTTAATTTTTTATTAGATATATTTCTTTACTTACATTTCAAATGTTAATTCCCCTCCCGGGTTTCCTGTCCATAAGCCCCCATTCCTTCGCCTCCCCCTCCCCCATACAGGTATTCCCCCTATACATCCCCTTACCCCCCCCATATTCCCCTGCACTGGGGGTCCAACCATGGCAGGACCAAGGGCTTCCCCTTCCACTGGTGCCCCAACAAAGCTATTCTCTGCTACATATGCAGTTGGAGCCCTGGGTCAGTCCATGTATAGTCTTTCAGTAGTGGTTTAATTCCTGGAAGCTCTGGTTGGTTGGCATGGCTTTTTTATTGGGTTGCAAGCTCCTTCAAGTTTTTCAATCCTTCCTCTAATTCCCCCCAAGGGGTTCTTGTTCTCAGTTTGGTGGTTTGCTGCTAGCATTGACCTCTGTATTGGACATGCTGTGGACATGTCTCTCAGGAGAGATCTATATCCTTTCAGCATGCATTTTTTAGCTTCATCAATTTTATCTAGTTTTGGTGGCTGTATATATATGGGCCACATGTGGGGCAAGTTCTGAATGGCCATTCCTTGAGTAGCTGCTCTAAACTTTGCTTCCATAACATGTCCTTTTTCTTAAAACCAACCACCAACCAACCAACCAACCAACCAACCCAACCCAAAACCCTGATTAGTTTAATTAATGGTTCTAGGATGTACACGGGGGTAGGTTGATTACTGGAGGATGAGCAACCTACCAGGGGCCAACTCCCTGAAGAAAACTGACTCTCTCTTCCTCAGTAGCCACCAACTACCAATTGTTCCTCTGCTAGGGTTGGGGCCTTATGAGTCCTTCCTTCATCTGGGCTGAGGTTTGATGGGCATGATCTTGGACAGGTCTTGTGCAAGCGACCACAGCCACCATGAGCCCAAGTGTCTGGTGACCCTGTTGTGCCCAGAAAACACTATTCTGAGACAGTCCTCCCTGGTATCTGGCTCTCTGATGGTTGCGGGTGTGTGTGTGTGTGTGTGTGTGTGTGTGTGTGTGTGTGTGTGTGTGTGTGTGTGTTATAAGTTGGAAATCATGACTGTCTTATTTATCAGCTTGGAAGAGACTTGGAAGAGCTGGGCCCAGAATATAAAGTTATCTTAGGAGGAATAGAGAGTAAATTAACTTCATCTGGCTACCCGTCTTCTTTTTCTTCTTTTGAATGTTCACACACAACATGGACTCAGAAGGTAAGGCACACCTTTGCCAGAGTACCCAGTGTTCACATACCCTGTTGTTTGTCTCAAGATCCAAAGTGGAGAAGGGGAATCTATATGGATCGGATGAAGAAATGGTGACCTTGGGCAAACATCAGGATGTAAGACAAGGCTTTTTTTTTTTTTTTTTTTTTTTTTTTAATAAAAAGGAGAGGAAAGGCTTTGGTGAAGGCAAAATGATGAAGAGGTGCTTTTTACCCACCATCGGTGACCCTGATGATTAGTTAAAAGTCAGTTATTTTGAATGGCTTAAGACTCTAACCTTGGCCTCGACCTGTCTCCGGAACAGACAGAGGCTGAAAAGGGTCCAAAGTGAATTATTCAGAGGCCACTTAGGCTAAGCCTCTTGGTGTTCTGAATCGGATGCCATTTTTAATTCTCATTTTCTCATGGCTGCCGCTGCCGTTGCCCCGCCACCGCGTGTGTGTTTGTGTTTGCAGAAGCAGTTTAGGCCCTGGAATTTCCAGCCATCCCGTTAAGACCCGGGCCGCCTTGCTATCGCCTATCTTTGTCCCTCACCTCATTTTGAAGGATTGTTACACATGTGTAAGCACAATGGGATTATGTATTCATTGTGTTTGTCCACTCTTTTCTGTGCCACAAAAGGAGAAATAGCCTGCCCTGCGACTTAAGGGCTTTCTGACCGCTCCAAAGTCATGACATTTCCTTTGCTCTTTGATGGCTGGCTTTGAAAAGCCAAGGAAGCTGGGTGACAAACTCCGTGGAGCTCCAGGAGGGAGATGGCTCTTCGTTGTTGTGAAAAAGCGCATTTGGTAACTTTTAAAAAAGCAAATTGAGGACTTAATAGAGCCCACAGTCTCCTTTGGAGATTGCTACAAGGTGGATTGTCTTGATAAAACATTTGAAGCCAGAAATCCATCAAGCGTCTGTCAATATAAGCACTGACCTAAACCCCACCCCCCACGCTCACCGAACTTCAGTCTTTTTTTCTTTTTTTGAATAGAGAAAGGATAACTGTCCAGTACCTTTCATTTTTGTCTTCTCTGCAGTTCTGGTCCCGATCAAATGAGAGCCCGGCGATGAACTATTTTGAGTCCGAGACGACAGGCACTGGGAAGTAAGTGTAGGCTCAGCTTTCTGGGGTCCGGCAGAAGCCGTGACCGTGCGCTCTGGCTGACTTAGCACTTAGCGCGTTCTTTCACTCCCAAGGACGAACCCAGTGCTAAACAGAGCAAATGCCTCAGACCACCGCTCCCAAGACCCACAGCCCCTTAGGATCGCCCCTCTGACGCTCACCTGACAGGAAACGTAAAGCCATGTTGAGTCCCCCCAAGGCACTTCCTTGCCTGTGGGGTGGCCATTACCAGCTGACAGAAGAGTCTTCGGCCTGGAGGGACTGTACGAGGTACAGATGACTCCCAGGGAGCCATTACTTCAGTCTTTCTATGAGGGCATTGTGTATATTAAGCAGTATTTCGGTTAGCGAGTATGTTTTAATTCCTAATTCCTAATGAGTACTAATTTAGTTAGTACTTCCTAAGCCTGAGCTCAGAGGCTGTTTTCTACTGTTAGAGGGAGGTAAGTGACCTGCTCCTTCTCGTGAGCTCTCCACGAAATCCTAATTTATGAATGATTCTGAGAAAGAAAAAAAAATGGTTGAATCCTAATATGGGATTCTAATTGAAAAAGGGAACATACACTGTGCAGAACGAGTTGTGTTCTATTGTGAGCAATGGGTTACTTGACATGAAGAGAAGACACCGTTGAGGAGGAGGGATGACTGGAGTGGGCCTGTCTGGCCTGCTGGCCATTTGTTGTGTGGCTCTTGAGCTGAGGTAAGCTGCAGTAGCAGCATTTGCCTTCTGTCTTTATTCCTTTCTTCTTTGGAAGATAAATGACCAAAAATAGACAGCGATCGAAGATCAACCACATCCTTACTGACTAGTGCTAAAGAGAGCAACACTTACGCCATTTTGCTCTAGGCTTTAAAGTTGTTTAAGGGGAAAAAAGATGCCATGAAATTGAAGTCTCCTTCAGTTCACTTCCCGGGGTACACTCATGCTCCTCTTTCCCAGAAAAGGGGACGTTAAGACCTTGGTTTGTTTTCCTACCTTATGAAATGCCTACGGTTCTGCTGCTGTCTTTGTTGCCATTTTGAAGTATTTATTTATCTATATGTTTATTTTAAAGACATGGCTTGGCTGTGTAACCTAGGCGGGTCTTAAACTCCTGCTCTTCCCCCTGCCTTGGACTTCCAAACACTGTGCTCCTTTTCCAATTAATGTTTTTGGTTAGCGTGCACAGTAGTGGATTTCATCATGGCACTTCGCAGGCATGCGTTATTCCACTTTGAGTTTGAAGTTCTCCTGTGTTTATCTTCTAAGTCTTTCTGTCTGGAGATTTGTGCATTACTCCCTTTTAGTTTCTGTGCTGTGCTTAATTCTATGGGGCTGTAAAGTCAGCTCCTTGCCTTGTTTAGGCATGCTAAAACTCTCCAGAAGGTCTCCTGGCAGGCCATGTGTCATGTCAACAATGTTCCTCTTAGGGTTGTTCCTGGGTCGTTTTTCCTCTTCCCTGCACTCTGGCTTTCCTCTTCCAGGTTTGTTTTAGCAGAGGCCATATTGCAGCAGCTTCCTGAGATGGGCTCAGCGAGAGTTTTGAGAATGAAAAATCTAAAGATGCGTGTGTTTCACCTTTATACTTAACTGCTTGGGCTGAATGTATCATGCTACGTTGGAAATGCTTCCAATGGAGTTTAAAGACAGCGACTCACTGCCCTCCGCCTTCAGTGTAGGCACAGGGACAGGTGCTATTCTGGTAGCACTGGCTGTTGCTCTTGTAGCTTCTAGAATCTTAGCACAGGCATCCCGACATGGGCTAGTTCTCATCTCTACTTTGTCTCTACTTTCTGGGCAGTGTTGGGATGCACCGAGCACATTCCGGTCAGGGAGGTATCTTGGATTATTTCTCTTATGTACTTCCCTGCGTGCCTTCATTCTCTCTTTCTGGATCGTGGGTTACTTAGCTGTCCCGCCTAAATTTTGTACATGCTTCCATTTTTTTTCTGTCACTTTATCTTCTTGTTCTACTTTAACGCTTAGTCTCAACCAACCAACCAACCAACCAATCAACCACCAACCAACCACCAACCAACCAACCAACCACCAACCAACCAACCAACCACCAACCAACCAACCAACCAACCAACCAACCAACCAACCAACCAACCAACCAGGCTGAATCATCTTTAATCTTATGGATCCTTAAAATTACTCCCCTTCCTTTTCCTTCTTTTAAAACTCATACCTTGTTCTTAGTTTGTGGATGCACGACCTTACCCCTCACACCTGCAGTGCTGTCAATAGTTCAGAAAGTGTCTTCTCCCACACTGAGTCTGGGCACCTTGAAATGGTCCACCCCCACATCTTTCAGAGGACTTTGAGTGCCTGGGATCCTCCGCTGATCCTTCACATCTGAGCTGGTTAGTCAACCTGACAGAGATGCCATCACTTCCCTTCAAAGCTGGACTAACACTGGACAGTTTCAGTTGCTAGAAGACACGTCATGGTCCTTTTTAGTGTTGTTCTTAAATTAATCTTTTAGGTTGGCATACAAAGTGATGAGTTCTACCTTTTGTCTTCTTGACTGGAACATAATTGTGGTTACCAACATCTAAGAACCAAGTGGACAAAAAAGGCTGCTGGGTCCAGTCTTCAGAGTTAAGACTCTGTTCTCAAATCTGTAGGCTGTTTTGCCCTCTCCAGAGATTTAACTACAGAGTCAGGAGGATCAGTTTCTTGAGTGGGCAAATAAGAATAGAATTTGGGGTCTAAATGCTTCTTAAACAGATATTCACCTGTTTTCTTGTTTGTAGCTCATCTCTACTCCCATGTTCTGTCCAGTGTTACTGGAAAAGCTTGATCATAAATCTCAGGTGAGCCTGTCCACTAGATCAGAGTCGTTTCTCCATTTGTTTGCTGTCAGATTAGACTTTGGCTTTCTCCATCCACGAAGGCAGTTACTGCTCACCTGGCTGCTTCTCAGGTTGCTCCTCATGCTGCTGCTGTCTCTGCCCACGGCACTTGCTTTCATGGTACGCCTTGGGAATCTCTCTGTTCTTTCATTTGGGGTAAGGATGCTGTGGAGACCAGCGTGTACACATGGCTTTCTACCATGATTGGAAGCTGGTTTGACCCTATTTTTCCTCTATAGTTAAACGTTTTGTTTTTTTCCATTTATACTTTTAACATACCTAGAACCCATGTTTCATATGTGGCAGAAGAATATTGTTAATTTTAATTTTTAGACAGAAAGCCAAAATTTCCAACATGACTGAGTATCTTGTCCTTGGCCTTTGAGAGGTAAACCCATAGCTGTCACCCACCACCTTCTAGATTTCCTGTCAGTGCCACGCCATTTTAATTGCAAAAATATTTATGACACCTTGGCATCTGCTACTTGCTGCTTCTGTTCTTTCTCTAGAACGATCTTGGCTGTTCTTAAAACTTGACTCTTCTATATACATAAAGCTAGGAATCGGTTTGCTAGTTTTTGCTGTCATTGGGGTTGAAATTGTACTAATATTATCAGGAAAATACGTCTTCACTCAGTCTGCCATCCCCGAACAAGGTGTGCACTGTTTATTCAAGATTTCTCATATGTTCTTCCATAATGTTTTATAATTTTCTCTTAAAGTAGTTTGTCAGATGTGTTTTAAATTTCTTAATCGTTTTTGTTACTATGAAGAGTTTATACACCCAGATGCTATTACATATTTTAATTGTGATTGCAAGCGTTGTATGGAAATGTCATTCCTCTTTGTTCTTGCTTTGTAGTCAAGAGATTAGCTCCTGTTTCTAATGACCACACTACAAATCATCTTGCATTGGAAAGTGGCACAGAATATTAATTGAAAATAGTAGCACATTAGTGTTTTCCTTTCCCAACGTGTATCCTCCTGCCTCATACTGCATAGCCTATAATTTCCACAACAGTGCTGACCTTCACAATGGGGGACAAGGGACGTCATTATTTAATTTTAGTGATAGCATTTCTAAATTTTCATCATTACCAATTATGTTTGCTTTTAGTTTTTGATGGGTATTTTGAAGTTTTTATTAGTGACTAGAGAGATGTCTCAGTGGTTAAGAGAACTTGATGCTCTTTATGAAGGACTGGGTTCAGTTCCCAGCACTCGTGTTCAGCTCCGAACCACCTATAAACCCTGCTCCAAAGGATCTGTGCCCTCTTCTGACCTCTATGGGTTCCTGCATACACATGGTACACATCTATACCGAGGCACACACATACACATACGCAATACATGAACACGTATTACAACCATTCTATTCATTTTTTATTATTCTATTCATTGATCAATAAGCGTATAAGAAAACAGATAAATGCATGTTTAATTTTAGCTAATGGCTTGTCAACATCAAGTACAAATCTTTTCCCTTCAGTGTGGATTCCATTTGAACATATTTCCTGGTGTTAAACTTGCTTTGCATCTCGGGTCCACCCTCAAATGTTGATATAATTTAAAGTATATGCTATTAGGTCGACTTATTAACATTTTAGGGCTCTTCCATCTACGTTAATAATTAAAACTGGCTTGCAATTGTCTTTTGTTACACTGTATCTTGTTGGTTTCATGTTTATCATAAGTCGAGTGAAAATAGCTGGCAGCTCTTACTTCCTCTTTGAAACATTCCCTGTAGAATAGGAATTCCCTACCTTTATGCTTTGGAAAAGTATGCAGTGACAGTAGATTCTATTTTTTTGTTTCTGGTTTCTGGAAAGGCTCTGAAAAGATCTGTCAACACTTGCAATGGGTCTATGAGGACTGATGGTGGCAGATGTTATTTGCCAGCTGTGCTCATGTCCTTTGAACACTTTATGACTAGGAGAACAAGGGAAGGAGGAAGATGCTCCCACAGTGCCCATAAAGGACCTCACGTGATCCTTGGTTCAGCCTCTAAATGTTCACTTTAAAAAATGTGCATTGTCTTGCTTAGCAACTGCAAGGCCCTGGGTTCGGTCCCCAGCTCTGAAAAAAAAATGCTAAAATATGTGCATTGTTTTTAGAAAGTGTTGCTGAATATCATATGGGCAACTATGGTCCTATGACCTTTAAGATTTGAAAAGAAGGAAGAAAACTCCGATGTCCTTTGCCATCTTGAGAGACTTTTTTTTTGTAATCTTGCAAACAAATTTGATTCCAGAGGTAGGATTATGCAAGGACATAGTACTGGAGCCAGAGGTTGCTTTGGAAGTAATCTCAGGAGAAGCTACATTTTTCTGGGATAACATTATTATTATTTTTTTTAATTTGCAAAGTAAAATTTGAAACATTTCAAAGTCCTTCCATTTTTCAATCATGCGACTGCCTCCACTGAAGTAAAATTTCTCTTGAAATGAATATGGGCCTAACTTGGGAATTGCTTTCCAATCTAAAAGAGGTTAGATAAACGTCTCTCCTAGGCTCGGTTCTTTCTTACGTGAAGAGAAACAAGCAATGACTTTTAAAATCCTCACTGTGTTAGGGAGTGGCAAGGAGAAATACACTTCCTTTAATGTGACCTCTCGTGCTAATGACCCATGTGCGGGCCAGATTGAAAGAAGGTCTGCTTTTAGTTTATCAGTTGTTCCATCTCAAAACAAGTTTAGTCAGTGGAAATTGGGTCATAGAATCATGAATCTTGTTGTTAGTTAGTGGGCCAGAAACACCTGCTGGAGGAAGGACATCTCTGTGCACACTCAGGCCCCACACCCACTGGAGGAAGGACATCTTCATGCATACCCAGGTCCCATTACTTAGCTGCCAAGGAAAATCAGACTTGGCCTTGGTTTCCATTTTAACCCATGGAGAATGAATGCTTACAAACAAATTAGCTGATTCTCACTCTTCTCTTTCTCTTCTCTTCTCTTTCTTCTCTTCTCTTCTTTCTCTTCTCTTCTCCTCTCCTCTCCTCTCCCTCTCTCCTCTCCCTCTCCTCTCCTCTCCTCCTCTCTCCTTTCCACTTGCTCTGCTCTGCTCTACTCTTCATGATGTGGAGCAACATGGTTGAGGCTTTGGGATGTGTTTCAGAAGTAGAAGAATCTGACTTAGAGATTCATGTTGTCCAGAAGCAAATCAAGGAAAATAGCACTTGGTTGTCAGGGGACCTGAACCTCAGTATGGATCCCTAGGAAATGAGGGTGGCTTGTGGCAGTGCCTGTGGCAGTAAGTAACTGTTAGGCATGGTCGCTTCTGACCAGAGCACTTTCTTTCTTTTAGATTGAAAATGGTGTTCTTTTGTTCTGGTAAGTGGACAATTCCATCTCTTTTGTTTCTGATGTGGATCCCAGAGGCATGTGTGCTAGGCAGATGCTCTACCAATGAGCTGGTATCCCCATCTTGCTCGGCTCCCTAAGGGGTACTGACACATCTGGAGAGCAAAGGGACCGGATAGCTATTGACACAGTTCATCACCAGTGGAACTTCCCTTACAGTGCATGATGGGCTAATCTGGGGCATGATTTTCACCTTCCCAATAGGAAGTACTGTTCAGTTATGTCCATAGTCTGCTAGTTACTTAAAACTTTCTCCAATCATGTCTAGTTTAATGTTTTTTCATTGTGTGTGTGTGTGTTTGTGTGTAAAGTAAATGCACAAAGCACTGAGTTTGATCCTGAGCCTAAACAGAGCACGATGGTAGATGCCTGTGATCCCAGCACTCAGGAGGTAGAGAATGGGGTGGTCAGAAGTTCAAGGTTCTATGTATACAGCCTCAGCTAGATGTATAGCAAGTGTAAGAGCAGTCTAGGCTACCTGGTTCCCTGACTCACACACATGCACACACACACACACACACACACACAC
Organism: Rattus rattus; assembly: GCF_011064425.1. NCBI lineage: Eukaryota > Metazoa > Chordata > Mammalia > Rodentia > Muridae > Rattus > Rattus rattus. The sequence continues at coordinate 91,665,596 of NC_046161.1, read as the reverse complement.
ACACACACACACACTCACGGGGGAGAGAGAGAGAGAGAGAGAGAGAGAGAGAGAGAGAGAGAGAGAGAGAGAGAGAGATTGAACCTTGCTGTTGGGCTGAGAGCTGCTTATGTGATCCCTGATGACCGTTCTTGTATCTCCATTACAGATGTGCACCCAAGCAGTTCTGAGCTACTAAGCTCAGAACTGCATCTTTTTCGATAAAAGGCCAATATTTCTCAATACTATATAGTACCTACTTAGTAAGTGATTAAGAGACTTTTTGTTACCAGCTGATTGGCTTCACTTTACAGTGTCCATCCCAGTTGCAACCAGGCACTCATGGTTTCTGAAAACTCCCATGGCTCATGTGAGGGTGGTTCTGCCCTACCTTCTTGTGCTGTGGAAATGGCTATGCTGCACCAAAAGATGTTTATCAACCTGACCCTATGAGATAGGACTACGTGTCTCAGGCTAGCCTTGATCCCCTGTCTGTTTATGATGTCACCAAAGCAGCCACGCCAAAGTAACAAAGAATGGTGCTTGCTTGTCTGTAGCACATACAAAGTAACCAAATCTGCCAATCTTGCAGGGGTTTTTTTGATTACATTATTTCAATATTATTGTTTTTGTGAGTTCTCCTTTTCCCTCTTCAGTGGATTGTGTGATATTTAAAACAGGAAGCTAACGGATGTTTTTGATTTTTGCATCCCCAGTCCTGGGGAGAGGGGCATGAGGCTACCTAGAATGAGGAGTTGTTTTAAATTTAATTTTCCAGTATCTAGTTGCTACAGTTATTCTGGGCAAATGGATGAATAGTGAATAAAGAAAATGAACCGATAAATCAATATTAGCATTTCCTTTTTTGTGGCCCAGAATCAATCATAAAATCATGGCTGGGTCCCAATTTTTTGGCACTAATCAAAATGACAACCTTGGCTGTTGGGCTTGTTCTTTCCCACACTGGCTTTTGGCGGGACAACGATAAATCGTGGAAAGATGGAATGATGTATTTTTCCACCAGAGATGCTGCTTGCTTTGTTCTTGTCCTGTTTTCTCCCTTTAAGAGGCCATCAAGGCCTCTGGTCCAGGGCCATGTGCTAATGTTACATAGCCACACTCTTGTGCTGCTCACAGCACAGACAAACACACCCTCTCCTCCTTCCTCAGACTCCAAGCCCCACTCTCCCCTCATCCTCCAAAGCTCAGTCCTCTGTAAGTATCCTATCTGGAGAATTTCATTTATAAGCAGCGCACTGTTTACAAGGGAGAGTGATGTCAGCAAAATTGGCTAATTACCGAGGCCCAACACAAAATGGAAGTAGAGGATCCGTTGTTTAAACGAGCAAGAGTTTCAGGAGAGAGTCATCATTTAAGCTCAGCATCTCTTTTTAGGGGCACATCTCTGGGCTCACTAGCGCTGGCCCACAATCCAATGCCTTCTTGAAAGGCTGCGTTGGAGGACATTTGGAGAGGCAGCTTCTCTGGGTCCTGGGCGCGCAGAGCTTGATCCATGTTTCTTCCCTTTCTGGGGTTCCCTGGCGATGCTGTCTCCTACAGTCTCAAGTCTCTGCTCATGGCTGCAGTTCCGTCTTCCTTTCTTTACTGACTCTTCTCCGGCTTGGAAGTCCATTTCTCCGTGCCCTAGCTCTGCGTCATTCCTGAAACATCTCTGAGGACGGATTCCATTGTCTCCTTTATCTGTGGACTCTTGACTTCAGACTTTCAGTTCTACCTCTTGTCTCTGCCTTTCCCTCTGTCAGTCTAGTCCTGGTCTCCTGGGGCTCTTCCCTGAGCAACTGCAGTGTAAATGTGTGTGAACCACTCTTCCGGCCTCTGCCTCCCTCCGTACCCTCCAGCCTGCTCTCAAAGAGTGGATCATGCTTCTTCTCTCCTCAGAACCCTCCATGGTTCCCACCTCATGCGTCTCATCTTACTTTTGAGTTCCAATCTGCTATCCTCTTCACTTTGGCCCAGACACCCGGACTCTGCTTTCCCTAGGCAGTGGGGGCCGTATTTGTACAAAGGAAGGATTGGACTTCCTGTTCACCAAAAGTAGCCTGCTCCTCCCCCAGATACCCATGTGGCTCACCGCGGCTCAGGCTTCCGGTGTTCAAAGGCCGCCTGCCTCTCGCTCCAAAGTCTGCACTACTCCACGTTTTCTTTTCTTTCCTTATCGGTTTTTCACCATCTGCTGTAAAAAGTATTGTACTCATGTATTTATTTATTGCTTACATCTCCTTTCTAGAAGAACTGCAGGAAGGCAGGGATTTCTGTGGGCTTGTTTTCCCCCCAAGTCCCAAGTACCTAGCCAGCATGTTACTTAGTACCTAACCTTTTGACATTGCAACATAATACCGTTATCTACAAAGTTCACGCTTGAGCACTGTGGAATTCAGATACAAGAAAATTAACCAAAAATATAATGTTTTAGCTAAGTTTGTGATTGTGTGTTGGGCCACACTAATAACTCTCTTGGACCACAAGCAATTATTCATTGTCCATGACTCACAGGCCACAGGTCGGACGCTCTTTAGAGGGTGCCTGACATAGCTGGTGCTCACTTAATGTGGGAAGAGGAGGAATCTTTGCCAGAATTGGGCTTCATTGATTATTTTCTGCTATATTTCACTGTTGTCTGACCATGGCCTGCTTGGATATCACTTCCTGAACACACCTCTGCCCCACAAGCATGCATGTGCAGACACACACAAACACAGGTACACATGCACACATGTGTGAATACATGTGTGCATACACATACGCACACATAGACAAGGTACATAAACACACAACTATGCATACACACATATAAGAAGAATGATGGGGTAGGAGAGATGGGGAGGGGAAATGGGGGAGGGAGGCAGGGAGGGAGGGAGAGAGAGAGAAAGAGAGAGAGGTGTACAGTAGATGAAAGAGTGAAGAAGACACTTCTTATGACTGTGGTCAGAGCACAGTCAGTGGCTTCGAGGTTCCATCTTAGAAGGTCTCTTTGAGGAGGTGACATTTTAGAAAACTCTACACTGGAAATAAAAGCAGGTAGAGTGTGTCAGGGCAGTGGTGAGCCTAGGAAGGCAAGGTGGCGGGCGCCTTGCAAGGCAGGGAAGAGGTTAGGATTTTCATCTAGGGTCTTGTATCTGTGATAAACAGAAAGCCCCTCCTGGCTCTCAAGGCTTAGGATCTACAGACTCCCATGCTGTCTTTTAGAGCATAAACCATGGGCTTTGGAGTCAAATATCCCTGGATGTCAATTTCATTTCTACCATTTGGTTTGGTTTTGTGAGATACGTTCGCACAGTCAGTGCTCACTGTTCCTGGGCAAGGTATTACAGATGCTTTGTCCCTTGGAGGTTCTCATGCCCATCTACCGGATGGGAGATCTGTTGAGGTTGTAGGGACGGGGATTGGGGACCCCTGCTATGCTTATGGGTTAATTCCTCATTGATGCATTTGGGGAGACCAGGGGAAATGTTGGGGAGCAGTTTGAGGTAGTAGCTTGGTACCAACCACACAGAGATATAGCATCTTAACTGCGAATCATCAGAGAATGAGCCAGTGAAGAGAATAGAAGGGTACAACGTGAATAGAAGGGTACAACGTGGTGAAAATGGTGGCCATTCCCACCAGACGCCTGTTGCCCTGTGACATTTGACTTACGTGATCTTATTGACTTGTGTGTATTCCCAGCCAGGAAGCATATGGTCAGGAGAACAGGCTCAACACAGGCCCCTGTGTTCAAGCTAGGATGTTTCCCTTCTTAGAATACAGTCTTGGGAAGTCATTGGTGCTCTCTGGGTCTCGGTCTCTAATGGAAAGAGGCCATAATAAGGATCTGGAGGGGATGCCGCTTCCCTAGGGTTGGCGCGGGCACTGAGAGTACTTACGCAGCTCTGACAGAATGAAACAGCGTCTTCGGCACGTGCCTGAGTTTGGACATGCTCTGTGTTGCTAAAGCAGAGTGTCTGGTGCCAGTGGTACATAAAGGACAAAGCTGTTGAGACTATAAAGTCAAAGATGAGGGGGCTGACATCAATGGAGAGGCTTCTCACTGCTTCATGCTGTGGTAGAAGGTGAAAGGTTGAGATAGCGTGAGAGAGCAGGAGAGTGGGCAAAGTCCGTTTTCAACAATGGATCAATTCCCAGCATAACGACAGGGTTCACTGGGAACAGAGGCCTTGTGACATAAACTCCGAGAGGCCCCACTGCTGGTGGACTTGACCTGTAATTCTAGCATGTGGGAGGTCGAAGAAGAGTTGCTGTAAGTTTGAGGCTAGCCTAGGATACATGATGAGTTTGAGGCTAGCCTAGGATACATGATGAGTTGGAGGCCGGTCTGGATTACATGGCAAGTTCCAGGCTAGCCTGGGTTACATATTAAGACTCTGTTTCAAAGAGAAAGTGTTAGTTTTCAACATCTTGGGGATTACATTGTAGCACTCGAACTTTGACGTTCTAAGTTCTATTTCCAATCAATTGGGCCCTTCCATAGAACTTTCTTCTGTCAAAATAACAGAAAATGAAGAGATAAGAAGTGAAGAGGTAAAGTGCATATTCCAATTGCTGGGAATTCCAAATCAGTGAATGACCTGGACACAAAAGTAAAAATCACAAAAGTGATCATGATAAACCCAAGTCATAAAAGAGAACACTCATGATAACACCCATATGCATAAAGTCAGAAGCTCTGCCTTGCTATCTTGCTGTCTCTCAAATTTTGGGGATTATAGGCATGTGCTACCATGACAAGCTAAAGCTGGGTTTCTTTTTCACTGTTGTTGGGTTTTGTGATGAAGGGTCTCGTGTAGCCCAGGTTGGCCCCAAAGTCACTACCTTGAATTTTTGACAGTCCTTCCTCCCATTCCCAAGTACCGAGAGACACGTGCTTGAGAGCATGAGTGTCCTAATGCATGATAACACCATCATTTGCCATTGCTTGGCAAACAGGACTCAGACATATGACTTTTTTATTCATCATTTCCTTATTACTGAGGTATATTTTAATATAATAGCATGCAAAAATGTTTAAATTTACAGTTCCATGGTACTGTCACACAGATCAATGGAATTGAATAAAAGAAAGGTAGTCTCATATGTATGAGTGACCGAGTTTTGACAAGTCCTTAGACAGTTCAACAAGGAAACATTAGTTCAAGAGATGTTGCCAGAACAAAATAATGCACTTAAAAAGTTTTAAGTGTGGATCATAGTCCTAAAAATTAAAATATAAATCATAAAGATTTTAGAAGAAAAATTTCCTGATCTTGAGCAAGAGGTGAAAAACAGAAATCAAATGAACTGGAGCTCATCGAAAACTTTTAATTTACTTATCAAAGGACATTTAAGAAATTCAGAAATGAAGGTGGCTCTTTAGACTTCCAAAGTATGGGTTGACAAGATGGTTTGTCAGGTAAAGGCACTTGCTGCCAAGCCTGATGACCAGAGTCAAATCCCTGGGACCCACAGGGTGGAAGGAGACTGGCTACACACAAGTTATCCTCTTACCTCCACACATGCAAGCTCATACCCTAAATGAATAACTACGCTGCTCTTATATTTCAACTGTCATTCTCAGCTCTAGCCCTCCTTGTTCTAAGCCCACTGTGAACTGCAAATCCAGGCACCTTGTTTTCCAGTTTCCTTCAATGCCCTCTTAGCAGACGGCAGCCATTTTTCTCATCTCCTCTCTCTCTTCCCCTCCCCACACTCAGATTTATTTATTTATTTATTTTCTGTATGTGAGTACACTGTGGCTGTCATCAGACAACACCAGGAGAGGGCATCAGATCCCGTTACAGATGGTTGTGAGCCACCATGTGGTTGCTGGGAATCGAACTCAGGGCCTCTGGAAGAGCAGTTAGCGCTGTTAACGGGTGAGCCGTCTCTTTGCTTTAAAAGATGGAAGCACTGTGGAGGACAGACAGCTGTTTTCCCTGGTTGACTTTCCTTTGGTGGTAAAAGGCGTTGCCTAGAAGCCATGTTTGACACTGTTACCTGTTCTGACTCTTGAGAGATGTCAGCTTCTTATGAGGACAAATGAGTCCCACAGATGGATCAGAGTCACTGTAGTTTTTGTGGCCCTGGGTCTTGAGGCAAGCCTTGTAGGCAAGGCTTCCACCCCAGAGCTATTTCCTCGGCTTCCTTAAGATTATATTTTTAAAATTAAATATGTACCATAAAATCCCCTTGTCCGAAAGGAATGTATACATTTGCTTTTCAATACTTTTCTAAAATTATTCTGAGCATGAAAGACTTGTTTTTTTTATAGTCCAAGTTTTCCTACATACAAGTCTAATGTACACAAATGGAGTAGGCCCTACATTTCAGAGTCATCCGTCATCTGGGGACCAAGTATTTAAACACATGGTTCTCTGGAGACTGTACTAATTAGTTACATGGGCCTCTGGGGACTGTACTAGTTAGTTACATGGGCCTCTGGGGACTGTACTAGTTATATGGGCCTCTGGGGACTGTACTAGTTAGTTATATGGGCCTCTGTAGACTGTACTAGTTAGTTACATGGGCCTCTGGGGGTTGTACTAGTTAGTTACATGGGCCTCTCGGGACTGTGCTAGTTAGTTACATGGGCCTCTGGGGACTGTACTAGTTAGTTACATGGGCCTCTGTAGACTGTACTAGTTACATGGACCTCTGGGAACTGTACTAGTTAGCTACTTTTCTACTGCTGTGATAAAACTCCAGAACTAAAGCTAATGGAGGTCACATGAGCAGAGAACTCAAGTTCAAGATTACCCTTGGCTACATAGCAAGTTCAAGGCCAGCCTGGGTTACAAGAAACCCTCTCTCACCAAAAAACAAACCAAACTGAGAAGAAACGCAAACAGTAAAAGGAAGAAACACGGTGAACCAGCAGGGGGAGCTTTGCCCAAAGAGCAGACCAAGGGCTTGGGCACCCTTCTCTCTGGACATGCAGAGTGGATGAGGACAGATGAGGAAGGACTAGGTTAGGACAAAGGAAGGAAAATTAAGTGCTGAAGGGAGGCAGGGGGCCGAGAAGGCTGTCGGGCAGAAAATCTTAACTACTGCCCGGCTGTGTGTCCATTTTGGCAGTGGTTCTCAACCTGTGGGTTGAGACCTCTTTGTAGATCGCATATCAGATGTCAACATCGTGATTCGTAACAGTAGCAAAACCACAGTTATGAAGTAGCAACGAAATAGTTTTATGGTTGGGGTCACCACAACGTGGGGAACTGTATTAAAGGCCTCAGCATTAGGAAGGTTGAGAACCACCTGTTTAAAGGAACAGTTCAGGTTCTGCTGCCTCCTGCTGGGGGTCGGGTGGCCTCATCTGATGGGTGGCGATGGACCCTAGGGAGCCAGTTCTGTGTGTGAGCACCGATGAGCCTAGGTGCAGCAGCCACTCAGTTTTCCTAGCAAAACGAAAAAAAAAAAATCTTCAAACTGAAAATCTGTTCTCAGGTCAATGAGAAAGGTGACAGACGAGACGTTTCTAGCTTCCCCGTCGATTATCCATTGTGTTATGACGACTGTATGTGGAAACACTGCAGATAAAAGTGTCTCAATTAAGACTTTAATTTAGATTTAATAAGAGTTATTATATGCTAATAAAAGATCAATTAGCAGTTAAATAGCCATTGATCCAGGTACAATAAGTACGCCAGAAAGACATCAAGTTGTCATTGAAGAACTGGAGATTACAAGAGCAACATGTGAGCAATTAGGCCCTCGATATATTCAGGATGCAATGAATGTCAATGCATTTAATTGCTACTTAACAAGGAAGCCCGATGTAAAGTCTCACGCCTATTAACTCACCTACCTGTTTGCGGTTCTTCAATAGGCTCACCTATTCATCAATGCGTCTGGCGACCGACTGAACACCACTGGCTATAGTGTGGGGAACATCAGTATTAGGTGTTTCTCCCTTCAAAGAACTTAGAATTCAGAAGTGAAAGTAGAATCCGCTGAGACAGAAAGACAAAAAAGGACAAGGTAGGAAGGATTAGTGCATTTTCCAGACGTCTTCTCACTAGCTTTTAACTGGTGCCATTGCTAACTGAAAATTCTCTCATGGCAAAAACAGTTCTTTATTGTTGGGAGCCATGATGAAGGGGGGTACTTGTTACTGTCAGAATACAGCGAATCTGACTGATACAGAAAATAGAAGCGGAGTTGGGAGAGATGCTATGGGTTTGTGTTCTGCTGATCCGACAGGAAAAGCAAAATCTCTCGTTCCTCCTCCAGGATACTGGGGGGCGGGGAGGGGATACACACCGGCTTTATACCAGGAGCTGAGAGAGATCTTTCCAGGAACCTCAAGGCCATATCAATTTCCCAAAGGGCGTGTGTCTCTTTAGTTCTTACTTGGTGAAAGCTGGACCTGTTACAGGACTCAGTGTGCTGGACAAATATCAGACCCTGTTCAATCCGCCATGACCTAACAGGCCCCAAACCTGCACTCAGTAAGTCTCCCATGAGCATTAGTGTCGGTGAGAATTGGACAGGGGGGATTAGATGAACTTAGAGTGTTTCGTCTTTAAGTCAATCAGGAGCTTGGAGAAGAGATGTAGTACAGACTGTAAATGCAGCGCGTGTGCGTGTCGTGTGTGTGTGTGCGTGTGCATGTGTGCGTGTGCATGTGTATGTGTGTGCGTGTGTGTGTTCATGTGTGTGTGTGCGCGTGTGTGTGCGTGTGTGTGTGCATGTGTGCATGTGTGTGTGTGTTTATGTGTGTATGTGTGTTATGAATATCAATCTAGAGGTTTCTTCTGGTCCTCCTCTTGACGTTGGAAAGGAAACCTCAGAAACTTAGAAATCAGGCCATGTACAGAGAAGGAGCTTAAATTGTAATTTGTAAAGGAAATGCATAAATCAAAGGAAAACAATCTGCTTGAAAACTTAAAAAAAAAACAAACTAAATAAGATACTTTGAAGACGGACTGCAATTGTTTCTCTAGGCTGATTTAGATTAGATTTGGTGAGCTTTCTGTGCACAAAATCAAACAAGAGCTTTGAAAACTCCCTTCAGTCTTAGAGATGGTGTTCCAAGAGCTTCATGAGTAGAGCGTACTTCTGAGTGGGAGGTGAACACACCCCTTTGGGTTTGTGGGAACAGGCAACACACAGCCATGCCTGTGGAGGAGGCTCATGGACAACGGACGGAGATACAGGGCCAACTCAGCACTGACCTAGGCCACCGGCATTGTAGGCCTCTCTCAGCTCCAAATCTTATTTCATCAGATGTGAAAACCGGTGAAGGGCCTGCCCAGAGTAACTGTTTTACAGTTAAGCTGCCTCTCCACTCTTGGCAGTATGAAGAAAATTGGAAAGTAAAGGAATTAGGATGAAGGAAACTTTGTGCGTGCTTTTTCCCCTCAGGCCTTCCCTTCCCCTAGAGGAGTCTGGGTAGGAGCGCACAGGGCATCGTGAATAAGTTAATCCGAGCCATAGGACACAAGGGGAGCTTCCATTAGCGCCTCTTCACCCAACCATGGGCTTAAACAGAGCAAACAGCGATGTGAATAGCAAGCACTTAAAAAAACATGCCTTGTTCTCCACCTCCACAGCCAACCGCCCTCCCCAGAGCAGGCGCAGCATTCTGAGAGGAAAGGAAATCTCCCTCCTAAGCACACCAAGCGCAACAAAAGCCAAGTTAAGAAGGTTAGCGACTTAGTTGTCTCAGCAACATGTCATCAAGTTGAGATGAGTAGCGGGTACCGATAACAGGAGGGAGAGGGAAACATCAAAAGCCACAAAGAGGAACAAGCCGGGTGCCTCGCAAAGCGAAGCAAAGCCCCTTTCTCTGCCGTTTCATTAAGAGAAACTTAACTTTTAAGCAGCCACTCAGGAAAGCCGCGGCGAATCTGCTTCTGTGTGACCTGCGTCAGCGGTGTGTGTTAAGAAACTGTGTTATCAGCATTTCCTGTGTGGCACCCTCGTTCAAAAGCAGCAGTGTTCATATAATTCCAGGGAGAGACAAAAATAGTGTCCTATGAAAAGGGGACTTGATGTTCCCAAAACATTTTATCGGAAATTAGTGCTGTGGGGTAAATAACACAGAAGTGACCAGATGTACATTATGTTTGTTTCTCTGAGCTAAAACTCATCATAATGTCATAGCACAAATGAGACAATTGGACATTCTAGAGTCTGATTTTCTCTTCCCTCATAACGTTCAAGAAGTTGCTGACGTTTGGTTTCTAGGAGAGAAGTTTCTGATCATGGAAATGTGAGGTCTGTATTCTCAGACAGGGTTGCGAACTCGCTCCAGGACCTGGAGGAAGGCCAGTTAGGAAATGAACTTGGGACAGGGGGAGAGGCAGGGGAAGCTGAGAGGAGACCAGGAAATTTGTCACACATCAAGTTCTTAGACAAAAATCTATTTTTATATGTGTGAGTGTTTTGCTTTCATATTTGACTATGTATGTATATATGTATGTATGTATGTATGTATGTATGTATGTATGTATGTATATATGTATGTAGAAAGCATCGGATCCCTAAGACCTGGATTTACAGGTAGCTATGAGCTGTCACCATGTGCCTGCCAGTAGCAGAACTTCTGTCTTCTGCAAGAGTAGTGGGTACTCGCAATGGTTGAGTCACCTCTTTGACCCCCTCTAGAAAATGCTGAGTCAAAAACCTACCTCCAAGTAGCTTTCTAAACTCTGCAATTTCAGCCGTGCAGCATGAGCTGGTTTTGTTTCCCCTAAGGCCTTTTTTTTTTTTTTTTTTTTTTGTGATCGAACTGCCTTCTCTCTGGGCCAGAGATTCTTAAAATATAGCCTCTAACTAGCCACAGCAGGAATTCTCGTCCACGGATCCATTCACATGTAACCACTCAGTCAACGATTTGTAGGTCCATCACACTGTAGGCTGGGACGAGGGATCAAGATCCCAAAGTCACAGCCCGTGCACCCAGACAACAGAGGACTTGGGGAGCCCTGCTTGTCCTCTGGTTGGCCAGTTGGTGTTACTTGTCAGATAAGTAACCCCCCAAAGGACTTCTTTCCCTCTAAAATGTAGGATTAATTTCATGTGTTATCTAAAAGGCAGGCATGAGAGAAACGGTTCCATGCTTCGCTGAGTCCAAAAGATGACGGAGTGAAGGTTTGGGGGACAGCAGAGGTGTTTGGCAGTGTTAATGTTCGAATAGTATTCAGCACTAACTTAGGAAGTGTGTAGCTTGACCTGCTTCTAAATTGCCCCATCAGGGCACCTCCTTACCTAACACATGCATTTGTGTAGCTGTTGTCTGGATTGATACTGGGCCATGTGACTTACTTCGGTTCATGGCGTATCAGCATTCTTAAAGCAAGAAGCAATTTAGCAAATGCTTATGCATTTGGCTTTGCTGTCTTGGTTGCTGCCTCTGTCTCATGTGGCAGCCCATTTTTTCACCATCTCCTTGGAGATGCGGGATGAAAAGTGGCCCAGAGAATCTCCCCATTTCAACAAACTTGACCATCAAGAGGGCCGCCCCTTTTAAACGCAGCTCAGTGAGTCCGTCTAGGTGAGACCAGCAAGGAGCTGCCAGCCTACAGAGTAGTGAAAAAAACCAAGTGTTCGTGTCATAGCCATTGGGCTCCCCATGGCTTCTTGTGACCTGGTGTCAGAGAGGACTAGAAGGAGATTTGGGGAGGAGGGTGATCTGCATTCCAGGGATAATAGAGTGAAGTTAAACTTACGTAATCCTTTGCTCAGAAAGACGGGCCGGCTGATGAAATGGTCTCATCTATCCATTGTTGCGTCCACATAAGCATCTTGAATGAGGACCATTCTGGCTCATGTATTTAAACACCCACCATGTCGATTGTGTTCAGACACCTAAGGGATTAAAGCACACACTTCTGAGTGTATCTCTGAGAGCGCTTCTGTAGATAACCAACACACAGGTAGCAACTGAAGGAGAACGATGAGCCCTAAACGTGGGAACAGCACGTGATAGCAGAACGTAAATTTGAGCTGGGCTCAGTAGACAGCGTTTTAAAACACCTTGTCTGGGGTCACACAGTGGCTGTCACGTGATAACACTCCTGGGTCAGGTGGCCGAAGGTCTGGGGAGGTTGGTACTAGTTGTCCATGGTCTAGTCTGTTGTACTTGAATGGTCTGTCTCCGTCCGTGTGACCTCTCAACCTCCTCGGTCAGCCTTGGTTTCTCCACAGGGCAGTCTCAGAATCTGCATCAAAATGAAATATAAAAAGGGGCTGGGAATGTTTCTCAGGAATGGAGCACATGCCTAGTGTGTGTGAGGCCCTAACACTCATACCCCAAGTGAAGAGAATATAGAGAGAAGTGCACAGTTAAGAAGAGAACAACTATTTTCAAAATTCTATTGCCCAGTCATCTAATACTTCTAAGTAAAAACCATTTTAGGTGGCTTTTTCTGTGTGTGTTAATGTGCACATAAGGTTAAGTGAGCCTTGGGGACCGAGGTCAACCTCAAATGTCCTTTCTTAGGAGAGACCCATGTTGATTTTTTGAGACAGAATGTCTCCCCAGGACTCGGGGTTTGCAGATTAGACTAGGCTTGCCAGCCGGTGAGTCTTGGCTGTCTCCATCATCCCTGCCTTGGGAGTATAATAGTATATCTCACTATACCAAGCTTTTTAATGTGGGTTTTGGGGTCCAAACTCATGCTTGTGGAGAGAGCGATTTTCTGACAGATATGAATAGCCCCATACCTCCTCAGATAGCTCTTTAAATATGTGAATGGAATGAAAACATGCAGAATAGTGTTGCGAAAATTGGGTCTTATTCTACAGTTTTAGAAAAATGAAAAAAAAAAAAAAAAGGCCCTAAACCGAATTTTTCTAGAAGAATAGGAGGAAAAGAAACTAAAGAGAAACCAAAGGAATTAGGAAACTTCAGATAATGTGTTTTTACTGGAGAGATATTAGATCCTAAAAGTTCTCCCTAAGGTTACAAAAATGATTATAAAAAATTAAGAAAGCTGGAGTGTTTTTTAAAAAAAGATCCACATTTAATTTTAGACATATTGATCGCCTTTCTGCTGTGAAAGATAAGGAAATTAAAACTTTTAATCTTCCTCTCACCTCATTTTCTACTCTCTTCATCTTTTGAGTTTTCAGTAACGTCTAAGAAAGTCCTGCTATAAATTATTTCTATTTGATACTGTTAATTCTATAATTACCTTGGTTTAGTCTCGTATCTATCATTAAATGAATTTGCTACCTCCTCACCACAGTCTTGGTCTTTTTGAATTATTTATCGTTTTAGCAGTGTGATTTGGCTTTGGTCTTCTGGATTTTCTTGCACATTCTTTCTAAGATGATCCCCCTGGGCTTCCCCCTGCCCCCACATTCTGCAGGTTTCTGTTGGGTGGCATCAAGTTGCATGATCTGGATAGAGAGGTTTAATGTCAATTCTTCTCCTATAAGACTCTTGTCTTTGAAGTTTGCACTGTGGCCCATCATAGATCCTATATCCATTCTTGAAAGGCTGGGTTTTACAGAAAGGGCTGGAGGTACTTTAAACTCCATGAGTTTAGTGTTGAAAAATTTGTTATCTTTATATATCTGGCATTTATTCCTTAAAGTTGACTATTTTTTGTTTTTATTTTATTTATTGAAAAAATTTTCATGCAGTATATTTTGACCATGTTTCTTACGCTGCCCCCCAAGTACTTCCTATATAGGTTCATGAGATGAGCTTTTAAAAGAATACCCGAATAATCCTTTCATTTTCAATAAATCTTTGGTCCTCAGTAATGAAAGGTAGTTGTGCTGGTCATTCCTGTACTGGTGTTTTCCAGTGTACCTTATGAGCTTTTCTATTATAACAGGAATTTTCTTGCGTTATATCACTAGCTGTGTTTCCGTTCTGTTTCCGGCTTTCTCCAGAGATAGTGCCTGTGTGGGGCCTTGGCACTTTCCAGTATCTCTCTCCAAAGTCTTCAAAACCCACCTTTCCTTCCTAAGATTCACAGTGATGAGCTATAAACTGAGCCTGTAAGGTCAAGGCCTGCCTGGGCCGCGAGGGAGTTAGAGCTTGGATTACTTAGTGAGAGTCCTGCTTTAAAGATCCAACCTAAAACAGAGGCCTGAGATACAGCTCAGTTCTGGAATGCACACCCAGAATGTAGGAGGCCCAAGGTTTAACTGCCACACACACACACACACACACACACACACTGGAAATGGTGAAAGGGTCCAAAACCTCAAGGCATGCCCTCTGATGGATGGAGGGAAGGAGATCAAAGATCAAAACAGAGATTCAAAAAAGAAAAATGCAGCCAGCACTGTGTTAATGACTGAACAGATTTTCAGCTCAACCAGACAGGAATCTGAGGTCTCGTGTAGGTGTCCTATTTGCTTCTTGAACCAATGGCAAGAAACCACTTGTTTGTATGTATTTCTGTGGTTTTGGTATATGTGTGTGTCCATATACATGTAGGTACATGTGTATGTAAATATGGAAGATGGAAGTCAACACTGGGTGTCTTCCCCAGTCACTCTCTAGTTTGTTTTTTTAATGTAAATTATTTTTTTTGAGAATTTCATACATGTATGCAACATGTTTAGATTATATCCTAATTCCTTCTGGCTCCATAGCCCAACATCATGTCTTATTTATTTATTCATTCATTCACCCATTTATTCATTCATTCATTCATTTATTGTAGTCCACTGAGTCTGTTTGTGCTGCCCATATGTTCATGAGTGGGAGGCCATCCGCTGAAGCATGTCCATTTTAGTTTTGGAGATAGGCTCTCTCACTGAACTCAGAGCGTACTGACTGGGCAGACGGGCTGGCCAGCATGCTCCAGGGATCAGTTCGTCTCTTTCTCTCCATTACTGGAGTTACGAGCATGTGTGCTGTGTCTGCTTTTTTAAGTAGGCGCCAAGGATCATACAATTCAGGTCCTATGGCTTTCATGGTAAACTTTTACCGAGGAAACTATCTCTCCAGCCTCCAAGAAACCATTTCAGGAGACCCTTGCTGTGACAGTGGCTAAGGGACCTGGAGGGAAAAGTCCCTTCCTGCATGGCTAACTTTGAGGACCCAGGAGTGTCAGGGACTCAGATCCTGAGACCTGGCTTGTAGACTACCTTTAGCTAGAAGGGAAAACTGAAGATCCTTACAGTCTGAGCCATAGACAGGAGAGGAAGAACAGAGGCAAATCACTAAGGCTCTAGGGTCTACAGCACACATGGGAAGCTTGTGATAGACGTTCCCATGCTTACAGACTGAATGACACTTGGAGTTCAAATATACTGGCTGGCCCATGAACCGCACACTCTAGTTGAGACTCATACAACTCAGGAAGAATAATTCCATCAAGGCTCAGCTCTCATGGGGAGGCGGAAAGATGAGGTGGGGCAGAGACGAAGACTTTGTTCTTGAGCTCAGGCAGAGAGAAGGACTGAGACCCCACCCAACTTCCTTTCCTTCACTTTTCTACTTCCTTTACTTAATATTTAATTCCAACTTGTAGACCAGATTTCTCTTGTTCTGTTATCTCTCCCTTTTAATTTTAATTAATATATGTGTTTGAAGGGGCTTTTTTGAAGAGCTCAGGTTTGGCTGGGGTGAAGGGTTCACCCTGTCTCTGCCTCCTGAGTACTGGGGATGTGCTAGGTTTTCTTTTCGTTATTATATTTAGTAACTATTATTATATTTTATATTAAAATATATATTATTGTATCATATGTTATTATAATTTATTATAATCTAGTATACAATATGTAATATAAATATAAGTACTATTTTATATACATTATATAAACATAGCATAATTTAGTAACTATGTATTTCAGTATACATCACATTGGTCTTGTTCCTTTGTTCCTCTAAATTATTAGGGTTGAAGGGATATGTTTTTAATTGGCTTGTGCTATGTTTTTAGCAGAAATCTTACCCATTGGTCTCTTTGCTTTTGCTGTTGGTGGTCTACCATGAGAATGGTGATGACGATCATGGAGCATGGGTGATGTCAGCTTAGCAACCAAGTTGCATGCCTAGTCTGGAGTGGAGGAAAGACACTCTACTCTAACCTAGTCCCAGGTGAACACTAAAAACACCTCAGCTGAAAGAATATGGGTGATTAAAAAATAATCCTGCCAATTACCTTAATCTCAGATGCCCAAGGTCCAATGCAGAATTCTAAGAAGCAAGATAAATTAAGGCAATGTGACTCCTCAAAATTATTTATTCCACAATAAGATTCCAATGACAATAAAGTAGATGAGATCCCAAACAATGAAGTTTAAAGAATGACTATGAGGATGCTCAAGAAGGGGCGAAAGAGATGGCTCAGCATGTAAGAATATGTACTGATTTTGCAGAGGATCTGAGTTTTGTCCCCAGTACCATGTCATGTCACAACTGCTTGCCATTCTAGCTCTAAGGGATCCAATAACTCTGGCCTCCCTCCCCGGCACCTGAATGAGTGTGTATATACCCCCACACAGACATATACACGTGATTTATAAAAAAGAATGCTCAATAAAGTCAAAGAGGACATACACTGCTGAACGAATTAAAAGATAATATAACAATTAAATAAAATACCGACATCAATACAGTATTTAAAAGTAGAATTCAGTAAAGAGATAAAAATTTGAAAAAAAAAAGAGACAAATAAACTTTTGGAAGAGAAAAGCACAATGAAGAACAAATGATTAGCTCAACAGAAGCCTCACCATGAATCAAGGAGAGGGCAGAACAGTAGAGCCTGAAGACAAGGCAGATACACAAGAACATTTAGACAGCAAAGATACAGTACTAAGAAATTAAAATAAGAATATGTAAGATATATTGTACACCACTAAAGATCAAATTGATGAACAGGGGTATAAAAGGAGAAGAAATACAAGTTAAATGCATAGAAAATATATTCAATAAGCCATAGCAGAAGAACCTATTGAAAAAGACAATTGAAATCAAAATAACAAAATCATAATATAAATTTCTCATATAATATTGCTGTTTAAACATTAAGATACAGAACAAATACCATAGTAACAGACATGTTTCTCAAGAGGAACTCTGAAGGACAGGAGGGCATAAAATGTTTATATTTCAAATCCTAAAAGATATTACTGACAATCTAGATTACTTTACCTAGAAAATTATTCTTCATTGAAAGAGAAAACTTTACATGATGAAAAAGTTAAGAAATTCAGGGCCACTAAGCCAGCACAGAAGATACTTGAAGAAATCTTGCACACCAGAGAGAAAGAGAAATATATTCGTATGTTTGGAAGAAAGAATAAACAAAAGAGGATTAGAAAAGTATCAGGCATGTCCATGGTCATATGATCTGGAAAGTGCCTGGTCTTGTCTCATCTCAGAAGCTGAGCAGGGTTGGCCTGAGTAGTGGTCAGAGGAGAAAGCACCACATATTACAGAAATAACAAAATCATAGGAATTAATAACTGCAAATGTTATTGTTTTCAATTCTCCAACGGAAAGACACAGACTAGCGGATTGGATTAAAAAGAAAAAGAAGAACCCTCTACTTGTTTCCTAAGAAAAAGATCATCTCACCAGAAAAGATGAACGAAGGTGAAAAAGCAGAACATGACATTTCAAACAAGTGGAACTAGAGAGCGAAGAGGTGCAGCTATCCCAATGCCTGACAAAATGACCCAGACTCAGACCAGTCACAAGAGATAAGGAAGGTCATGTTGCATTGATTAAGGGAACACTTAATTAGGAGGGCATAATTAATTCTAAACATATATACACTGATTATCAACATAACCAATTTCATAAGTTTCATAACACTACTGGATGTTAAGGCACAGATGGAGCCTAGCCCACCACAGTGGGTGACTTCATTACCTGCCCTAGTCTGTCTCTCTGTGATGAATCACGGACTAACAGACATGTTGGCAGAAAGGTTCCTGCTTTGAGTTTATGCTTTAGCTTCTCTCAGGATGAGTTGTAGGCTGTAAGGTAAAAATCAGTCCTTTTCTCCACCAGTGATCAGACAAAAACAAAAGCAAATTCAGATGCCAATATGAGAAAAATGAGTACACTTGTGGACACTGAAGCACACACTATTGCATTATGGGTAAGCCATCACAAACATTGGGAAGGACTTCAATAGTTCTTAGAATTGAATGAAAATGAAAACATAATATACCAGTGCACTGGCTGGTTTTGTGTGTCAACTTGACACAAGCTGAAATTATCACAGAAAGGAGCCTCCCTTGAGGAAATGCCTTCATGAGACCCAACTGTAAGGCATTTTCTCAACTAGTGATCAAGTGGGGAGGACCCATTGTGGGTGGTGCCATCCCTGGGCTGGTGGTCCTGGATTTTATAAGAGAGCAAGCTGAGCAAGCCAGGGGAAGCAAGCCAGTAAGTAACATCCCTCCATGGCCTCTGCATCAGTTCCTGCTTCCTGACCTGTTTGAGTTCCAGTCTTGATTCCTTTGGTGATGAGCAGCAATGTGGAAGTGTAAGCTGAATAAACCCTTTCCTCCCCAACTGGCTTCTTGGTCATGATGTTTGTGCAGGAATAGAAACCCTGACCAAGACAACTAGAACACGTGGGAAACAGTAAGAGAAGGAAATTTATAGCTATCAACGACTACATTAAAAACAGAGAGATATTAAATAAGAAACTTAATGATGTGATTCAAAGTCTTAGGGGAAAAAAGAACAAACCAACCCCTAAATCACTAGCCAAAAAGAAATAGTAAATACCAAGGCATCTAAAGAAATGGAAAGAAACAGAATAACACAGTGAATTGATGAAACTAAGAGTGGTTTCTTTGAAAAGCTACACAGGATTGAGGAATCTTTAACCGCATTAACCTAAAGAGAAAGAAGACCGAAATGAATGAAATGACAGATAAAAAAGATCCAACCGATACTAATGCAATTTGGAGGATCATTAGTACATATTTTAAAACATTATGTGTCAATAAACTGAAACATTTAGAAGAAATGATAAATCTCTATACATATATGATATACCAAAATTAAAACAAGAGTCTGCAAACACTTAACAAGCCTATGACAAGCAATGGTATTGAAGTAGTAATTAAACGTCTCCAAAATGAAGATGGATCCACTGCTGAATTCTACCAGAGCCATAAAGAATGAACACAAGAGATCCTCACTCTAGTCTGTAAAATAGAAAAGGGACGAATACTACCAAAGTCATTATGAAGCCAAGTATTACCTTGTCATGAAACCAAGGAAAAGGATACAACAGCAGTGACACCAAGACAAATGATGGGTTATTCTCCCTGACTAACAGATAGAAAAGTTCTCAATACACTACTTTCAAAGTGAATTAAACAAAAATTAAAAGGTTTCATCAAGATCTCATGGGTTATATCCCCAGAATGTAAGGTGTTTGAACATATGCAAATCAAAAAGATGTGATATATCACATGAGGATGATTTTGATAGTTAGTGTCAATTGTCAGCTTGATAGAGTCTAGAGTCACCTGGGAGATTGGTCTCTAGGCAGGCCTCTGGGTGGGATTATTATGATCATGTTAATCGATGTGGGAAGATACATCTTCCTGACCTATATAAAATAAAGCAAGCAAGCTGAGTGCTAGCACACATTCACCACTCTGTGTCCTGTCTGTGCCGTGTGCTCAGTTGCCTTGTCCCTTACATGGTGGACTGTACCCTTGATCTGTGAGTTGAAATAAAAATACCTTCCTCCTTAAGCTGTGTGTGGTAGGGTGTTTTATTCACAGCAGCAGGGGGAAAAGTTGTATGATCATCTCAGTGGACATAGAACAGGTCTTTGGCAAAGTCTAACATCTCTTCATGATAAAAGCAGTAAAGAAATTAGGAATAGAAGGAACCTATCTTGATGTAATGAAACTCTATGTGGAAAACTTACAGCAAACATTGAATGAAGTGGGGAAATGTTCAAAGCATTTCCATTAACATCAGAGGTGAAACAAAGCCTTTTGCTTTCTCTACTCTCAGTTTTATGTATCCCTTGAAGTCATAAGCAGAGCAATAAGACAAGAGAAAGAAAGAAAAGGAAACAAATAGGATAGGAAGAAGTCAAATCGACCTGACTTGAAAAACATCCCAAAGATTAGTCCAGAAGACTCTTAGAATGGATAAACATTTTCTGCAAAGCATCCGGATATATCAACATACAAAAGTCAGAAGCTTTCCTGCGTACGAATAACAAACATGTTGAAAATTGGAAAACAATCTCACTCACAATAGTTAACCAAACAAAAAGAGTCACGGTTGTGAAAAATTTCTGCAGTGAAAAATTTAAAACCCCAAGGAAAAAAAATCGAAGATATTAGAAAGTAGAACTCTCATTCTCATGGCCTGACAGAATTAATATGAAAATGACTGTATTATAGAAAGTAATCTATAGATGTAATGAAATCTTTATTAAAGCTTCAGTGACATATAGGAATAGAAAAAAAGCAATCTTAAAATTCACATGAAGCACAAGTTATCCTGGATAGCCAAAGCAACCACGAACAAAAAGAACTGCACAGAAGAATCAAGTTATAGTTATAGTACAGAGTCATAGTGATAAAGACTGCACAGCATGGATACCAAAAGAGACATGTCTTGTAAACCAGTGGAATAAGATAAATGATCTTATTCTGTGTACCCACACAGCCGTACAGGTTACACACAACTGTGTAACTTGAATTGTTTTGTACAAAGATATACATTGGATAAAATATACTGTCTTTAAAAAATGATGCTGGGAAATCGGGAAATCCACATGCAGAAGAATGAAACTAGATTCCTATTTCTCACTAAATACTAAAATGAATTCCAAGCAGACCAAAGATCTTAATGTAAGGCCTAAAATTGTAACAGCTAGAGAAAATCTAGGGAAAAGATCAAGATACAAAGGCCTGTGTGATGATGTCTGTCTCTAATTCCAGATCTCAGGAGGCTGAGGTAATAGAATCAAGTGTTCAAAGAAAGTCTTGGCTACATGGAGAGTTTAAGACCATCCAACCAACCAACCAACCAACCAACCAACCAATAAACCAACCAACCAACCAACCATCCATCCAACCAACCAACCAACCAACCAACCAACCAAAACAACCAACCAACCAACCAACCAACCATCCAACCAACCAACCCACCAACCAACCCATCCAACCAACCAACCAACCAACCAACCATCCAACCAACCAACCAACCAACCAACCAACCAACCAACCAACCAACCATCCAACCATCCAAACAACCAATAAACCAACCAAACAGCTAACCTACCTACTGAAATTAAAACCACACTGAATGAAATCTTCTAACTTCTGAACCAACCAACCAACCAACCAACCAACCAACCAACCAACCAACCTGTCAACAAACTACCTAACCAACTAAATAAAGGAAACAACACTTCAAGATGTAGGCCTGAAGAAGACCTCTCTGAAAAAGGTTTCAATAACCCAAGAAATAAAAATAAGAATTGACAAATGAGACTACATATAACTAAGAAGCTTTTGTGTATCAAAGAAAACAGTTGAGTAAAGAGACACCTACAGGATAAAATAACACTTGTCTAAAATAACCATGCCAGAGGATTCATATCTAGAACATGTAAAAAATTAAAAAAATAAAATACCAAGGCAATAACAATAGTAACATCCCAAAGCTGTGAACAGTCTAATTAATAGATGGGCTAATGAAATGAACACATAGTTCTTAAAGGATGAAGTACACATGTGAAATACATATTCAACAGTCTTATCCATCATAGGCCTATATATTACTTCAGTGAAACTTCATTTTAATACTTTATAATAACCATAATTAATAAAACACTCCCCCAAGCAAAAAATTCTGGCAAAGGTAAAAGGGAAAAAGACACCTTTATATGCTGTTCTTGGGGAATGCAAATTAGTCTAGCAATTCTGGAGGATCCTCAACAAAGAAACAAAAAAATAGAATAATTATGTGACCCACCTGGCCCAGCTCTATCCGTCTTGGGTAGATACTTGAGGGAGTCTAGGTTGATGTACCACAGAGAACCTTGTACATTCATGTTTATTGCTGCACTGTTCACAGTAGTCAAGTTATGAAAGCGGCCTAGGTGTCCATCAACGGATGATTGAGAAAGATATAAAACCAAGAGTCAGGCTTAAATGCAAACTGGTTGCTCTGAAGCATTGTTGACTCCCATTACTCTTCAAGGAAGAGCCTAGGAGGTCATGTGCTGTTAGTTGGAGAAGGTGTGAAAGGAGAGACAGTAGTTTTCCAAATTACATGCAGAAAGTGTGACAGCTGTGTCTGTAGTAACAGCACCTCATTTGTGAGAACTCCCTCTAGGGGCAGGCTCCCCTTAATCATTTAAAGCATTACCAACTTTTGAGAGACCTAGGGTACATCCCCATCATGACAGTGTGCCCACAAAAGCACAAAAGCAGGCACTGTTTCTGCTGATGCTATGCTTGCTGATAGCTCATTGGCCAAGGGAAGTCACGTGGATGAATTTATGATCTTCCAGTAGGAGTTTAGGTCACTGAGGGAAGGGCATAAATTCAAGGGGAGGTGACAAATTGAGGTCAATAATACAATCAACCATAGGAGCTTGGAAAATAATTTAAAAGCAGAGGAAAAATAGCAGCGCTCTCTTGAGAAGTAAAGTCATGAAGTTGAGAGAGTGGGATGTTATCTCTGGGAAGCCAGAGTCTAGACTCTGTGTAACTCAGGACCCCTCCTAGATGAGAATCTGACGTTGACTGTGGACAAAGCTGTGCTCTTTAGTAAGTCAGATGCTATGTCTTAGACCCTGTTTACTCCATACCTTACCCTGTGCTACAGTGGAGAAGCAAGGATCAGTCCTATCCTTTCCTTTGCGGATCTTCTGGTACTCAATTCAGTGTTTGGCGAGCTAGGATTCTTAGAGTTGGTGAGTTACAGTTCACTGAGAGATCCTGTCTTAGTAAACGAACTGGGAAATGATGAAAGAGGGCACTTATGTCAACTTTGGGTCTTCACTTTCACATTCGTGGGTGTGCGCATGCATGCTTGAGTGCATATGTGCATACACACACATATGCACACATGCAGGCACACACCCATGCAGGCACATATGTAGGCACACAACATGCACACATGTATGCATATTTGGGCATTTATCCACCCTATACATAGAAAATGTAAAAGAAAGAACAAACCTTGGACAATTGGGTTTAGGGAAGTGGAAGCTGAACCCAGGATCCAGATTAAACAGGATCTAGATCAGTCGACGAAACAGGGCTTCATCTGGATTCTGTGCCTTCATTCTCAGACCAGAGACCTCACAATTTGCTGAGCTTAATCAGAGTTAACTCTGGAGACATGGTGGGAAGGTTGGGGGAGCCGTGCCTCGGAATGACTCATTGAAGCAAGAAAAAGGACAGCAAATGCTCTTCTAGATTAAATAAAGAAGCATCCAGGGACATCTTTCTCCAAACCCAATGGCTGCCTCCAGCTGGCTGCCCTAGAGATAGTGAAATTGCAAGGCACAGTATGGAAGCAGACACACCCACTTGCGGGTCCGTGGGAGGTCCGTGAAGCCATGGTTTGTAATTACCTCCCAACTGAGTCTTTGTGCACTTACATGGCTGGCAGAGCTGAAGCTGCTGCAGCCTTTCCTGGATTAATTTGAAACTGCCTCAAGTGATATTATTTTATGGATGTAAAGACATAATGTCAGTTAAATCAATATTTAGGCTCTGAGGGGTTTCTCTCCCTATATACAATAGTGGTGATGGTGGTAAAGTTATGAAATTGTATTCTCATTTGATTTTTAATTGCCACTGGTGATGATGTAACTTCACTACAGTTTCGGAGAGAAAAAGGACGGTAATGATGAGAGCTATAAATGGGCATGACCTTCTGTATCAGCCAGAACCTGCGTGAGTGTGCATGACCTTCTCTGTCAGTGGGAACCTTCCCACGAGGGCCTCATGGGCTGGCAGAAAGGCATGCCCACAGTCCGAGAGCAAAGGAAAGGAGTCATTAACCCTTCTAAGCACAAAGGACTGTCTGTTGGCCTCGGGGATCTGGTCAGAGATTCTAGTTTGGATGTCTGTAGACTTTTACGTGGTGTGAGTCTCTGGCTTAGACTAGAGTGTGGTAGTAGAAATAAAAAGAGGGTGCTTTTGAGTGAACTTAGGAAGCAAACTTGCTTGGACTTAGTAAATTACAGAATTTGAGGAGACGCCAAGTAGGAAAGGCATGTGGAAGAGAACCTAGCTTTTATCTAATGGTGATTCTCCTATGCTCCTGCCAGCCCCCTCCCCCGAATATGAAGCATTGTAGCTGTTAATGAGGAGAAGGTGGCGCAGTCACGCCAATTATGCAGACAGGAGTCAACATCCAGAGTGTGTCATGGTGGATGAGGAGGACCACCCTTTCCAGTGCATAGGGCAGGTATAAAGCATCATTAAAGTGTCATTCAAACTTGTCAAAATCACTGTTGGCATTAGAGTGAAGACTGCTAAGTCACCGTTAGCGTTATCAAGTCCGTCAAGTGTGATTTAAGTCATCTTCTCTGAAGTTCATTCTTCTGTAATAGGTAGATCGGGCAGTTTGACTAATGGGCCGCTATTGGGCTGTCTCTTGCTTCCTGACCTCTTAGAAGCAAGAGGATCATCAGACAGACAGTCATATTACCTTCATGCCAGCACCAGCTGCCTAGAAACCCCTCGGATGCCTTGAGAGAACTCTCCAGAAGACCCCAGCTAGTTTCCCAGGCTACCTACATTCCAGCACAGCCAAGGGCAGCAAGTTGCTTTTGATTTTGCTTTTCGGTTTTTTGTTTTTCTTTTTTCCTGTTTGCAAGCCTCCATGAACCATTCCTACTTACCCATCTGAGGCCATTTCCTGTGGTGGAGAGACAGCTATGAATAGGAAGGTCATGATTGGCTCAAAGCACAAACCTTAATAACTCTGATTGGCTCAAAATGCAGGTCAGTTTGTTCAAATCGCTGAAATTGATCCGAACATCCCTTTTGTTTGCTTGGTGGTTTTGAGACAAAGCTTTACTATGTATGCCCAGTCCTGTCGCGAACTCTCAGAGATCTACCTCCCTGACTCTCAAATGCTGTGGTAGTGGAACACTCCCCCACACCCAGCCCACACAGCTTCTTGAGCTGGAGAAGCAGGTTGGTTGCTCAGGATCATTCAGTGAGTTGGCTGGGAGACACCGGAGCCCAGTGTTAGCTCCCCTAGTGTTGAGGAGTTTGGTCCAATAACGACTTCTCTGGTGTGGCCTTTTCTTGCCTACTTTCTTTGCTACTGACTACGATGGAATCTCACAGAGACAGGAGACTGGCAGTGAGCATGGGATAATGGCAGAGGTGAGGAGTGGAAAAGATCATGTAAGTGCCGTGCAGACCACTGGTGACTACTGGGTGCTATCGGACACTGTTACCGCCTCCTGTCAGCATCCCTGGATTCTGACAATCACTTGGTACTGTCCCAAGGCTTCATCTCATTCCCTTCATGCTGGTCTCTGGGACAGCCTAGCCTGCATTTCTCAGCCCGGGGCATAATGTCAGCAACTGCTTTTTAATAGCGGAAGCAGTCTTTGCCTTGGAGGCAGGCTCAGTGGTTGGTGCCCAATTACTTGGCAATGAGCTCCTGGCCCGTTCTGTTGTCAGTTGCCCTGATTTTTAGGGCCTGGGTCTTGGTTTCCAGTCTCAAGGCACTGGCAAAGTCCACTTGACAGATGATGGGATGAAAGTCCCTCCTCCGCCCCTTCCCTGGCCCGCCCCAGGCGCCTCCCTCCGCCCGCCCCTGTCCCCCATCCCCCCGCTCCCAGGCGCCTCCTCCGCCCCCTCCCTATTCCCCCCCCCCCAGGCATCTCCTTTGCCTCTACCCCGGCCTGCCCCCCAGACCTGGATCCACTTGGAAGCTCCACGGTTGTGGCTGCTGCAGACCACCTGCTGATCTTGCCAGGAGCTTATCTGACCTCCAGGACCCTGCCCTGGTAGGAGTGGATTTCTGCATCTGCGCTAATGGTCTTCTGGGAGCTCTGGCTGTCTCAGACCCCCCCTTCCCCTCCGAAGGCAAGCACTGTTAGTCCTTCCAGAGGCCAACCACAACTGAAAGTCCATCTTAGTAGTTCTAGAGTGGCCAGGGCAGGAAGCAGGGCAATAGAAGTAAAAAGCAAGGAGAGAAGAGAGTTAGCGGAAGGAGCCAGAGAACCTGTGGTTGTACGAAGAGTTCCAGAGAGCCATGAAGCCCCCAAAGCCAAGACTCTCAGACTGAGAGCAGTGACACTAGCTGCCTTCAAGAACCAGAGGTCCTGAGGTCCGAGGCCTGCAAGGGCCCTGGATACTCCAAGGGTTCAGTGTCTCAGTACCGCAGGTCTATGTGGGACAGGAACAGTGGAACATTAGACCATGCCAACTTGCAAGTGCTTCTACCTGCCGCCTGCTGCTATCCAACACTGAGGGGAAAGAGGGGCTGCAGACCAGCATTTTAGGAGCTTTTTGCCTATAGGTGAAAGCAAATGGATCCCCATAAAATTATCAAATAGTAGAAACAGTACTTTAGAATATGTTAATAGTCATCTTTCTGTCAAACTTCAAGTGCCTTGTGGTATAGGCACCAAGCTGATACGTTCCTCTCTCAGGTGTGGGTGGTCTCATGGAGGAGTCGCAGGTTCTCTTTAGTATGATTTATTTCATTTGTTGTTTCTGCCGCGATCATGCAATAATTTAACAACATTCCAGTGACTGACCATAAGGGAGGGCAGAAAGACTGACAGATGGCTAAGTATCTAAGGGTCAGTTCATGGGTCCTAAGAGGCTGCAAATACAGACTGTCTATGCCAACCCAGCTTAGAAACCATGTCTAAAGAGAGGGTGGCAAAAAGAACTGGCTTTGGAAGAAATCCCTGCGCCAGACAAACCCCTCGTAAGAAGGAGCATTGTCCCTGGACTGATAATCCAGTGCGGTGCAGGAAGGGCTGCAGCCCATCTGCAGAATGGCAGAGGAAAAAAGGGGGTGGCTACAGATCTCTGGTGCATGAAATGTTCAAAAAGGGGCATAAAACCCGGGCCGTCAGAATGAAAGCCTGAAAGGTCTCTGCGGCTTATTTTCCTGTCCCGCTTTTCTGAAGTCCTACCCCTCTCTCTCTACGTGGAGCCACAACCACAGAGACATCCGGATCCATCAGTAAGACTGATGCTTGTCAAGGATGCCCGCAGTCAGCCCAAATGGGAGATGGCCTAATCCTCTAATTATAGATGACTCCAGTAGCAACGGGTGCTCCGAGCCCCCAGCCAGGATCACAAGAGACACAATCCTGGCTCCTTCAGGTAAATCCTGTGATTACCCAGCGAAGGAAAAGGGCGGGATCTGAAGGGTTCTTTATTGAAGCCCACATGGGCACTGACTTTCTGAAGCTTGGCTTTCCGGGCCCCATGTGGGGCCCATCAGCACCGTCTTCCTTCGCGGTGCAACCCAGACCAAGCAGCTCAGTCTCTCAACCGATCCGCAGTGTGAGCTGCAATTAATTCGCCCTCATTTTCAGCTCTGAGTGTTTGAGGCAGTGTAACACACTGTGCTCTGAGGCTTTGAGCCTAACTCTACCAGGTACCCCATTACATGCACTTTTGAAAAGTTGTGGTTTGTGCCTCAGTTTCCCTTATCTGATGACAATACTAGTGCCCGATTCGTATTCCCATGTGAATGTTGAAGAGGTTACCCGTGGGACTCAGAGAATATTTGCCTGCAAAGAGACTCACTCGATAAATGCTAATCATCATTATTTGGTCCATTAAACGCAGAGTAGATCAAAAATCAACTACTCTTATATTGATATTGTTGATGTTTGGATGTTCAGTCAAGATTTCCCCAAATTTTGGAAATGAGAAAAATAAGGTTGAGAATGAAACAGAAAACGTACATTTTAGATCACAGCAGAATAACTTGAGAGTGGTGGAACAGCTCTCAGGTAGGCAGGGCTGAGCAGAAACCACTCACTGCAGACACCATTCATTCATTCATTCATTCATTCATTCATTCATTCATTCATGAATGCCTACCATTTCTCAGGCACCAGGTTAGCTGTTAGATATAAATAGAGACACTGTAGGGGCTGGGGATTTAGCTCAGTGGTAGAGCGCTTACCAAGGAAGCGCAAGGCCCTGGGTTCGGTCCCCAGCTCCGAAAAAAAGAACCAAAAAAAAAAAAAAATAGAGACACTGTAGGTCACAACTAGATACGGGGATGGATAATAAATAAGAACGACAAAAAGGCACATAAGGAAACTGCCTTCTGTGTAATAAAGAAGTAAGAGTTTTATTCTGGAGGCTGACCATGTGTCCCGTCACATAGCTGTACTCCGCACTGTCTGAGCATTCTCTCGTTGATGGATATTAAGGTTATTTCAAGTTTTTGATTACCATGAACACTTTTTGTTTGCATATTCTGGTGTGCAGAGTAATTTTTGACCAAAATTGAGGTCAGGGCATCCTGGATAGATGTAGTAAGGAAGTGTCTTGTGTATAAAGAATTTGCAACAGCAATACAATGAAAGAAAATTGCAGCAATTCCAAGAAATCCTCCTGCCCTTAGCTCAAATTTTTGTTAGTCAAGTTGCAGAACAATGGCATTTTGTTTTTATTTTCATAATTTCAGTTATAAGCTTTAAATTGGCACTTCAAAGTGTCACACTCTCCAAAACAGTATTTTTACTCTCATTAAAAAAAACTTACTTATTTTATGTGAGTACACTGTAGCTGTCTTCAGAAACACGAGGAACAGCATCAGATCCCATTACAGATGGTTGTGAACCACCATATAGATGCTGGGAATTGAACTCAGAACCCCTGGAAGAACAGTCAGTGATCTTAACCTCTGAACCTCTGAACCTCTCTCCAGCACTATTGTTATTTTTTAATTTGAGGATCTCATACATGAGTATTTGCATTCTGTCCACCCCTCTCCCCTCTTCAATAGCTTCCATCAAATTCACAACCTCTTCTATATTTGGTTTCTCTCTCTCTCTCTCTCTCTGGGAGGGGAGAGAGAGAGAGAGAGAGAGAGAGAGAGAGAGAGAGAAAGAGGGAGGAGGGGGAGGGAGAGAGAGACAGAGAGAGGAGAGAGAGAGAGAGAGAGAAAGAGGCAGGGAGGGGAGGGTAGAGAAAGAGAAGAAGAGGAGAGAGGGAGAGAGAGGAGAGAGGAGGAGGGGGAGAGAAAAGGGAGGGAGGGGGAAGGAGAGAGACACAGAGAGAGAGGAGAGGAGAGGAGAGAGAGAGAAAGAGAAAGAGAGGAGGGGGGCAGAGAGAGAAAGAGGAGAGAGAGAGAGGAGGGAGGGAGGGGGGGGAGAGGAGAGAGAGAGAGGAGAGGAGAGAGAGAAAGAGGCAGTGAGGGAGAGGGGGGAGAGAGAGAGGGAGGGAGGGAGGAGAGAGAGAGAGAACCTATTTAGTTAGTGTTGCCCTTCCTTATTTGCCTGTGTTTAGTGTTTATCCCTCAGTATTAGATTTGAGGCAAAAAAGGGGAGAAAGAAAGGAAGAAAAGAAAGAAAGAAAAGAAAAGAAAAGAAAAGGAAAGAAAAGGAAGCCCCAAACATGGATTTTCTTTCAGCATTCATTGATGCCTGTGGCATTTCATTTAGGGGTGAGGTCTTGTGAATTTTCCTGCATCCATATTGGCTGTCAGTTGATGTGGTCTTTGCAGGTCTCGCATAGGCAGCCATGGTGCTAACATTTTATGGCAGTCACATCCCCATCCTGTTCAGAAGAAGCATCATGCAGTAGTTGTCCTGGTCCTCAGGTGCCTGCAATCTTTCTGCCCTGTTTTCTGAGATGTTCCCTGAGCTACAGGTGTGCTGTAGATGTGCCATTTGGCGATGGGCATCTCGGGGTCACTTAGTCTCTGCCTTCTCTGGTGGTGGATCTAATCCTCTCCATCTGCGGCAAAAGGATGAGGGGAGAGAACAAAGCTGCTTCTTTGTTGAGGGGTGAGAACAGCACCTACAGATAAGGATAAATATTCTTAACCGTCAGTTGGAAACAATGTTACTTTGATAATATTGTTTCCTCTCAGGCCTAAGACCCCTTCGCTCACAGGTTCTTGGCTAGGTTTATGACGCCACACACACAAGTTCGCACCAACTGACCCCGCTTCAGATCCTGTTAGATGGCGGCTGGTTGCTTCTGAGTAACAGGTGCCACCATTACACCAATGGGATCTCTTGCTAGTTCTGTTGTTGCCGATTCTCAGAATTTACAGATGCTGATAACTTTTCTCCCTTGGCAGATTTCACAGCACCTTCAGACACTGAGAATTAGACCTCAGGGAAGAGACTTCCAGGTCAGAAGCTGCTTGTTTCCCCACGCCCTGTGACTGAAATTTGTGGTGTCTTTAGTGACAGGACCTTACTTTTAGATTCTGGCAGACAACCAAGAGCAATGAAAAGAGATGACATAATTTTGGGTGTCTCTTGGGCCTCTCCTGACCAACATCTTGAAGGGAATTAATTCTTGCCTGGCACTGGGGTTTTGTTAGGTCGTCTACGGCTTCTGGAGCAAGCCTTATCCTGGCATATAGAGTAACTGCATTAAAAAAATCCATTGTTCTCTCTGTCTGTCTTCTATCTCTCTCTGTCTCTGTCACTCTCTCATGTGTTTTAAACTATAAATTGACATGTTTTCAAATATCCTTGGTGCTTTTTATTTTCTTCCTCCATCTCCCTCTGAATTAACCTTCTCATCTTTCCAGTTAAGCCCCTTCCCAACCTTCTTTTTCCTCCATCATTAGCACCTGAATTCTGTTATTCATTCTTTTCTATTAGGCTCCTTCTTTTCCTCTTTCCCATTTGTCCTTCTACTGGCTTCTGTGTTACACACTCAAACCTAAAGCTTTGGATCTACGGTCCACAAATAAGCGAGAACATACTTGTCTTTCTGGGTTTAGGTTACCTCTCTGAATACAACATTGTTCTCGTGTTGTTCATTTACCTGTTAATTTTTCTCTACAGTTGAATAGAATTTTCCTGTAAACATGTACCGCACTTTCATTGCCCATCCATCAGTTTTTAAATATATAAACTATTTCTATTTCCTAGTTATTATGAATAGATTGTCAGTTAGCATGGCATATCAATTAGTATCTCAATCATAGGATATCTAGTTTTTTGGGCATCTTCCAAGGACTAGTATAGTTGGGTCACAGGGTAAATCTATTTTTAAACTCTTAAGGATTCTCCATATTGGGAGTTCTAGTTTGCTAAACCAGTATTTATAATAATAACAATAATAATAATAATAATAATAATTATTATTATTATTGGTGTGTGTGTGTGTGTGTGTGTGTGTGTTTGTGTGTGTTTGTGTGTGTGCGTGCGCATGTATATGGAGGTTAGAGGATGACTTCTGGGGAATTGGTTCTCTCCTTCCACCAAGCATTGCAGGGATCTTCGGGCTTGTGTGGTGAATACTTTTCCCCACTGAGCCACCACACTGGCCCTAAACTAGCATTTTGTGTGCAGGTGAATTGGAAGAATTTTGACTTGTGCAGCTAACTCTGATTCACACTTGAGTTGGGACTTCCTAGAGCTTGCCTGTTCAGGCCGGTGTCGTGTCATGCCCCTTAGTCCAGAATCTCACCTTCTATCCAGTGAGAAGAATAGATTAGAAGTTCACATCGATCCCACGAGTGAATGAAAAAACACAGAAAGAACCGGAATCGAGTACGCTCTGCCATTCTGTGCGACCATTTGGAGCTTCTGAATATCTGTAGAGATGTTTAGAAACGGCAGGATCTGGTCAGGAAGAAAGAGGAGATGTGTTATCAATTTACAGAGGTGAGCATTTTATAAATCACAGCTACATTTAACATTGTATGTCTTAACTATTTGTATGTCTGTTTCTTCACGTGAAAAAAATTTTAAATTGAAGTATAGAAAAGGCATTTTTCTTTTCCAATTTCTCCAAGAACTGACAAATCTGTCTAAACAGTTTGTGGACTTGTGTAGGTGAAGATGAATTGTGAGGGGGCCACCAACAGATGTACAGTTCAGTCTCAAAAGCAGGAAAAATAATATTTTTATTATTTTTGTGGTAGATCAGTATGTATTTATGTAAGTATTTCCCTTATTAAAAAATAGCCTGTCAATTCAGAAGGATGAATTCATTGCTTTTTTCCAACATTTATTCTGTAATATTCATTATAATATTTTGGTATCTGTGCTTACTAGAGTATGAAGTTCAATTAAAAAATTCACTGTCTTTCCATTTTGCTAGTAATTATGCATTTGATTATTGATTATTAAAAATACTTTCTCGCATAGGAGATGGTGGTGTTCAAATGTTTACCATGGTTGTCACACATGTCAGGTGATCCCCTGGACCCTTTTCACCTGTGTTTTCCAGCACATGTACATCCGGCCGTTGAGCATTTCATCTGTTTGTTATATTTAGGCGGTAACGGGGTTTCCTTCCCAGTACGGTCGGGAGATGCCGGTGCTCTTTTGTGCAATCCCAGAGTCAACTTCAGGTTTGTTTCTGGCCTCCTCTGCCCCTCCTCTGCCTCACTAGTCCTGTCTCTCCTTCCCTTCCCCCTTTCCTTTTTCTAACGCTTTTACATGGTTCTTGGCTACTGGACAATCTCTTCTTTATGAATCGATCCATTTTAAGGCTGAGGCCTTATGGTTTGGCTTTCAGTTTTTTGAATTGGCTGTCATATCTTTTCTGTGCTCTGTAGTGATCAACATTTCTATCTTAACTTCTAGATATGTGAGAATCTAACCCCTGCTTCCTTAGTAAGGTTTCTGGATAGATTGTGCTTCATACAGGGACGGAGTCTGATTTCAGAATTTTTTCCGTATCTCCTTGCTCTACAAATAGCACCTTCCCCCCGACCCTCAAATGTGTTTGCAGAAAACCACGTGTCCTGTGGTTGCCAGACAGTGCTCTCTAGAAGTCCATTTGGTTAATAGTGTTTTTCAAACCCTTTATCTCCTTTCTGATTTTTATCAGTGGATCTGTCAATCCCGGAGCAAGATGCTGACGCTGCCGTGGTTGTAGTTTTGTTTCATGTAGGATCTCGGTCTTCGTGGTCTACATTTAGTCGGGTTATTAAATGTACATTTAAAGTTGTTTAATTTTCTCACAAATTGAACTTTTTGTTTTTATAAAGACAATGTTTACTCATAGGAATAATTTTTGGCTCAAATTCCAGTTTATCTTATTTTTTTATAGCTATACAAGTCTTTATTTTAAATGACTCTGTAACAGCTATTTAATTATGTAAAGACTGTAAATATTACAGTATTAATACTTACATATGATTCTTTAAGCATACTGGCAAAGAACCCCAGGAGTCATGTATCTGTTTATAAAAATTTCAATAATACAATCCTTACCGCTTCTGAAAAGCATATTATGGGCTGGAGATATGGCTCAGTGGTTAAGAGCACTGACTGTTCTTCCAGAGGTCCTGAGTTCAATTCCCAGCAACCACATGGTGGCTCACAACCATCTGTAATGGGATCTGACACACTCTTCTGGGTGTCTGAAGACAGGGACAATGTACTTACATACATAAGATAAATAAATACATCTTTAAAAATTAGAAAAGCATGTTATTTTGAAGTGTAAATGTCAAATACGGAAGTTGAAAGGAAGAGAAAAATGTTAGCAACAGATAGATGACTTAGATTTTCTTCCTAACTTTCAGCATCGTTTTCGGTCAAGTGTGGGAAACTCTGAGTCTGATTCCTTTCCATGGGTCTGAAAAAAATCCAGGCTGTAGAGTACTGGTGAACTACAAAATCTATCCTTTTTTATTTTCATTTTTTCTTTTATTGGATTTTTTAATTTACATTTTAAATGTTATCCCCTTTCTCAGTTTCCCCTACAGAAACCTGCTATTCCATCGCCCCTCCCCCTGCTTCTATGAGGGCGCTCCCTCACCCACCCACTAACCCCCTCCCACCTCCTGGCCCTGACACTCCCCTACACTGGGGCATCGAGCCTTGACAGGACCAAGGACCTCTCCTCCCACTGATGTCCTACAAGGCCATCCTCTGCTACATATGTGGCTGGAGCCATAGGTCCACGCCTGTGTTCTCTTGAGATGGTGGTTTAGTCCCTGGGAGCTCTGGGGGATGTGTTTGGTTGATATTGTTGTTCTTCTTACAGGGTTGCAAACCCATTTAGCTCCTTCAGTTCTTTCTCTAACTCCTCCTTTGGGCACCCTGTTCTCAGTTCAATGGTTGGCTGCGAGAATCGGCCTCTGTATTTGTCAGGCTCTGACAGAGTTTCTCAGAAGACAGCTATATCAGGCTTTTGTCAGCATGCATGTCTTGGCATCTGCAATATTGTCTGGGTTTGGTGGCTGTATATGGGATGGATCCCCCCTTAGGACCTCTGGAAGAGCAGTCTTGGTGGCCTTTCCTTCAGTCTCTGCTCTACACTTTGTCTCCATACTTCCTTCTGTGAGTAATTTTGTTCCCCTTCTAAGAAGGACTGAAGCATCCACACTTTGGTCTTCCTTTTTCTTGAGCTTCATGTGGTCTGTGAATTGTATCTTGGGTATTCTGAGCTTTTGGGCTAATATCCACTTATAAGTGAAGGCATACCATGTATGTTCTATTGTGACTGAGTTACCTCACTTGGGACTATATTTTCAAGTTTCATCCATTTGCCTAAGAATTTCATGAAGTCATTGTTTTTAATAGCTAAGTAGTGCTCCATTGTGTAGATGTACCGCATTTTCTGTATCCATTCCTCTGTTGAAGGGCATCTGGGTTCTTACCAGCTTCTGGCTATTATAAATAAGGCTGCTATGAACATAGTGTAGCATGTGTCTTTGTTGTATGGTGGAGCATCATTTGGGTATATGTCCAGGAGTGGAATAGCTGGGTCTTCAGGTAGTGGAATTTCCAATTTTCTGAGAAGCCTCCAGACTGATTTCCAGAATGGTTGTACCAGTCTGCAATCCCACCAACAATGGAGGAGTGTTCCTCTTTCTCCACATCCTTGCCAGCATCTGCTGTTACCTGAGTTTTTGATCTTAGTCATTCTCACTGGTGTGGAGTCTCAGGGTTGTTTTGATTTGCATTTCCCTTATGACTAAAGATGTTGAACATTTCTTTAGGTGCTTCTTGGCCATTCACTATTCCTCAGTTGAGAATTCTTTGTTTAGCTCTGTACCCCATTTTCAAAAGAGTTATTTGGCTCTCTGGAGTCTGACTTCTTGAGTTCTTTGTATATTTTGGATATTAGCCGTCTATCAGGTACGATCTTTTCCCAATCTGTTGGTTGCTGTTTTGTCCTACTGACAGTGTCCTTTGACTCTTTGACTTACAGAAGCTTTGCAGTTTTATGAGGTCCATTCTTTTTTTTTTTTTTTTTTTGAGCTGGGGGGACGGAACCCTTGGGCCCTTGCGCTGCTAGCAAGCTCTATCCTGAGCTAAATCCCCAACCCCTGAGGTCCATTCTTGATCTTAGAGCATAAGCCATTGGTGTTCTGTTCAGGAAAATTTCCCTGTGCCATGAGTTGGAGGCTCTTGTCCACTTTCTCTTCTATTAGTTTACATGTATCCGGTTTATGTGGAGGTCCTTGATCCACTTGGACCTGAGCTTTGTACAAGGGCTGTAAGAATTCTTGAGAACAGTTTTCGCTATCCTTTTTTTTTTTTTTTTTTGTTATTCCAAATGAGTTTGCAAATTGCACTTTCTAACTCCATGAAGAATTGAGTTGGAATTTTGATGGGCATTGCATTGAATCTGTAGATTGCTTTCAGCAAGATGGCCATTTTTACAATATTAATCCTGCCAATACATGAACATGGGAGATTTTTCCATCTTCTGAGGTCTTCAATTTCTGTCTTCAGAGACTTGAAGTTCTTGTCATACAGATATTTCACTTGTTTGGTTAGAGTCACACCGAGGTATTTTATATTATTTGTGACTATTGTGAATGGTGTTGTTTCTCTAATTTCTTTCTCAGTCCATTTATCCTCTGAGTAGAGGAAGGCTACTGATTTGTTTGAGTTAATTTTATATTCAGCAACTGTGCTGAAGTTGTTGATCAGGTTTAGGAGTTCTCTGGTGGAATTTTTGGGGTCACACTATCATATCATCTGCAAATAGTGATATTTTGACTTCTTTTCCAATTTGTATCCCTTTGACCTCCTTTTGTTGTCTAATTGCTCTGGCTAGGACTTCAAGTACTATATTGAATAGTTAGAGAGAGAGAGTGGGCAGCATTGTCTAGTCCCTGATTTTAGTGGGATTGCTTCAAATTTCTCTCCATTTAGCTTGCTGTTGGCTACTGGTTTGCCATATACTGCTTTGCTATGTTTACATATGGGCCTTGAATTCCTGATCTTTCTAAGACTTTTAACATGAAGGAGTGTTGAATTTTGTCAAATGCTTTCTCAGCATCTAATGCATGTGGTTTTTTTCTTTGTGTTTATTTATATAGAGGATTACACTGATGGTTTTCTATATATTGAACCATCCCTGCATCCCTAGGATGAAGCTTACTTGATTGTGATGGATGATCATTTTTGATACATGTTTGGATTTGGTTTGCGAGAATCTTATTGAGTATTTTGGCATCCATTTTCATAAGGGAAATTGGTCTGAAGTTCTCTTTGTTGGATATTTGTGTGGTTTAGGTATAAGTGTAATTTTGGCTTCATAGAACAAATTTGGTAGTGTTCCTCTGTTTCTATTTTGTGGAATACTTTGGACAGTATTGTTAGAATAGTATGCCCTAGGATTAATTATATATATATATATTTTTTTTTAAAGATTTTATTTATTTCATGTATGTGAGTACCCTGTAGCTGTCCTCAGACACACCAGAAGAGGGCATTGGGTCCCATTACAGATGGTTGTGAGCCATCATGTGGTTGTTGGGATTTGAACTCAAGACCTTTGGAAGAGCAGTAAGTGCTCTAAACCACTGAGGCATCTCTCACATTTTCTTTAATTGAGGCATGATTGGCTCACAGTCATTGTAAGAACTGGTACTTCTGCATCCCCCCGCCCCCAAGGAGGGATTCATTGTGGAAACCAAACTAGCTTTGGCTTCAGCACTCTCCTGTATCAGCCTCCCTTGTGTTGGATTTGGAGTTCACGGCACACATTGCTCTGCTCCATGCAGGAATGTTTTATGAAATGTGTTTTCTATGCCAATTTTATGTCTGTTTCTCCTTCCTTATGTTTATTGTTATTATAATCTTGTATCTCCTAAATATCTTGATGCACATTTCTTTTTTTTTTTTTTTTTCTTTTTTTCAGAGCTGGGGACCGAACCCAGGGCCTTGCAGTTGCTAGGCAAGCGCTCTACCACTGAGCTAAATCCCCAACCCCTCCTAAATATCTTGAATGCCTTATGTTCTGTTTATAATTCCAGAAGTTACTTTGAAGGTTTAAATGATAAGATGCAGAGTTAGGGGCTTAAACTTTCTTCCAAGCAGCGTGAGAACTTTCTAGCTCCATGTGTAACACTGCCTTAAAATATTGTTACAACCTAATCAAAATGCCTTTTGTTTCTAGCCCTGCTACTTCTTTGTACAATCAGCACTCTTATGTCTCTGCCACTTTTCACCTCGTATGTTTGCTGTGTATAGAATTCTGGGTTGAAGCTTTTTCCTTCCAGGAGTTTGAGAAGGCCTTCAACTGTCATATTCAGAAGTTAGCTATAAGTATAAAGGCTATCATTATTATTTATATATCTTCTTTTACTGCCAGTATTTATGATTTTTTCAAACCATCTTAATTTTTCTTAAAAAACAACAACAACAACAAAAAACCCTGGTGTCTTGTTGTATTGGGTTTTTGTTTGTTTTTTTGAGAAAGAACTTAAGTTGGGTGGGAAGGAGGGGGACGATCTGGAAGGACTTAGAAGAGAGAAGAATGTGATTGAAATATACTTAAAATTAAAATAGTTTTATATAATTAAAAAAAACTTTAAAAAGGTGTTTTCCCCTCAGACCTCTTTGTATCTGGGCCACCGACATTGGAAGCTGCTGCCCACTCAGAGGGAAGATCTTTTTCCTCAGGTTCGTTCTTCCAGGAAATATTTTCACAGTCCCACTCAGAGGCCTGTCTCTTAGTTGATTGAAGACCCAGTCAAGTTGACAACAAGACCAACTGTCATGCTGTCTCTAAAGAAAATGATCTTTGGAAAGCTTCAAACTTCTGTGTGCTGGAGTAGGTGTGGACACTTGAGTGAATAGTTAATGTCATAGTAAGGGCGTGTTTAATTCTGTAAGAAACTTCCAGAGTGAAGGCTAGTTAATGTAGCCCAGTGGCAGATCCCTTGTCTAGCATGTGAGAGGCTCTGGATTCAATCCCCAGTGCTGGCGATACAACAAAACACAAACCAAACCAGCCTATCAGCCTTACATCAGTGCTGGTGTGGCTGCTCCCCTCTTCCATTTTGAATTTCCAGTGTCCTCATTGTTCTGCACTCAGCATTTAGTGTCCCTGGCATTTGGGGCGTTGGCCTCTCTGATAAGGCCATCTAGGTGCCGTTTTAGTTTCCGTTTGCTCATGACTCATCATGGAGATCTTTTTCCTGTGCTTACCTGCCATCTTTCCATCCTCTTTGGTGAATTTCGATCCATTTTCAAATCAAGTCATCTGTGTTAAGGGATGGAGGGAGGGTGGAAACAATGAGTTTCTAAGGCTTGCCTGTGGAGGCGAATGAGTGACAGGCCCAGAGATGTTCCTATAAATGATGCGGGATCCCTGCCCAGGCCAACCTCACTCTCTTTCTTGAGTGATGGGGACCCTGGATCATGGTGACTTCCTGTCATCCCTGAATCAAGTCCCATTGAGCACTTTTCAGTCAAGTGACCCATTGGGTCCTCTTGCTAAGGCTGACTAATACAAATGACAAAGAAGGCCAGTTCCCAGTGGCCATAGCCTGTCCTGTTATAAGAATATTCAGAAAGGAATAAGCGCTGGGGAGGGAGGGGACTGTGCGTCTGTTAAGCGTTGACTTAGCCAGCAGACACATTACCCTTACTATGCTGGTGGGTCTTTGCTTGTCCATCTGTGAACCAATGGCCAGATTCCACCCCTCACCTTACAGCTGGACCAATCCTTCTCTCTTTGAAGCCTTCAGTTGCTTCACCCACAAAATGGAGATTCTTAACACTCTAGGCCACAGCATCGCCTCTCTTAAATGGTTAGAAACTTTCTGAAGACCTGAAAGTTTTCATGAAAGGGGAGCTCAGCCTTCCTCAGTCTAATTGTGGATTTGTGGCTCGAGACCTGAGTACACAGACCCTTTATTTTCTGCACCTCAGGTTCTCAGCATCATCTGCAAGTGCCTTGGCATTTTTCAGCTCCCTGCCCCTGTTAGTGTTGACGACATTAATTCTTCTTTAAGGTATTACTTATTTATGTATGTGAATGTTTTGCCTGCATGTATGTATATATGTGAGCCATGAGTCCATGGAAGTCAGAGGCACAGGTTGGCTCCCCTGGCACTGGAGTTACAGATGGTTGTAAGCTACCATGCATTTGCTGGGAATTGAACTCAGGTCCTCCGAGACATCAACCAGTGCTTTTAACTGGGGAGCCATACCACTAGCCCTTTAACTATGGTTGACTTTTTACAAAACTAATTAATTGCTTTATTAATGTTTTGTCTGCTGGTGTAAGAGTTATAGGAGACCGTGTTCTGGCAGTTGCCAGGGTGTTTAAGTGAACCTCTAGGTTCCAAGTAGACATGGCACCCCATTAGGTCATGTGGGAACATACCCAAGGGTGATCAGCGGTAACTGCAGGGAGTCAGGAAACCCCAAATTCCAAATGTCTGTGAAAGCGTGGTTTACCTCAGACTCCTAAATTCTCTCTAATTTCTCTCATGACGGGCAGTCCAGGACGACTTCTCCTGAAGGAAAGACTCGCTGCGCTTGCTGGGGGCAGTAGATGCAGCCCAAATGGACGGTTGGAGTGTGACGAGTTCTTGCCCATCTACACATCCAGTCAACTCTAGGAAAGTGGCCATCTTAGTTGGAGTTCTGTGGCTTTCCAAAGAGAGATCTGAGAAGATTCTCTCTGGCCAAAACTTTCCTCTTCTCCCCCAACCCCAAGCTCCTTTCTACAACTCATGCTAAAATGGGATGGAGAGGCGAGGAGGGAGGAGGAGACAGAGAGATGTGCACACTCACTTCTCAGGGGTTTAGACCACGGCTGATTTGAAATATTACTAACCTTGCATTTTTCACATCTGATGCACAACAGTAAGATGCTAATGCTTTCCTTAGTTTAGGGGAAAAAAAATCCTTTCACCCATCTCTTCTAGTCGAAGATTAGGAGAGAGGCTTAAAGAAGATTTAAAAAAAAAAAAAAGGAGAAGAAGAAGGAAAAAAAAAAACCCTCAACTTCTGAGCAGCGGAAAAAATGGTTTGTGATTCAGGGGCTCCGGGCAATTCATCATGGAAATTGGGTTTCTTAGCAGACATCGTGTGAATCCGCTCATCCCTGTCAACTTTTTAATACATTACATTGAGAATGTAAATCGTGGTAGTGAGGGAGGGGTTGAGCAGAAAAAAACGGAGCAAGAGAAAAGAGAAAGCTTCCTCATTTTGGATTTAGAAGGGAGGATGCGTGAGGCCTGTAATTCATATTAACTAAATAATAAAAAAAAACTGTATAAATATATAGACATGCAGGAGTACTGTGGTGCAGAAGTGGAGAGGAGTGAGTGAGACAGGGGGAAATTGAAATCATGTTATCCTTTTGAAGGGCCTTTAATGGCTGCTTCTAATCATTTGTTTCTTTTAGTTTTTATTGCTTTAGATTTTTTCTTTTTTTGCTATATAAATTAAATTATCCTTTATGTTGCCCTGAATCATTCTACCAAAGGTGGGGTGGGGGCAGGACAAAGCCAAGACTTCCATAATTAAAAAAAGAGTAAGGAGTTATAATTAAATAGTTAAATCGAATAGGGGATATTGGTGAGAGAGCTGGAGCTTTGGCACTGTTTTTGTCACAAGCAGGACAGAGCAGGTCCTTCGGCTGGTCTCCTCACCATGCCTGTGCCTCTAACTTCAGCCATTGCTTCTAGGATGCTTCATTCTCTCTGCCTCCGTAGCCCGTGTCAACTCATGCTTTGTGGGGATACGATTAGTAAGACATTTTGGCTTTAGCATGTGCTACCTATGTTTAAACACACATTTGACTATTTTTATGAGTATGTGTATCTGCAGAGGCCAGAAAACGGTGTTGGAACCCCTGAAACTGTGTTTATAGGTAGTTGAGAGAGGGCCAATGGGAGTGCTTGAAACTGACCCTGGGTCCCCTGCAAGAGCAACACGTTTGTTTACCTGCTGAGCCAGCTCTCCTGCCCCATTCTACCAACACTCCATTGGCAAACTTGCAGTCATTTTGTCCCCTTTGATGGTTTCCTCATCAAAATCCATTGCAGAACTCTCCCAACATTCTCCTCCCTGTTTTCCTGGATGGCACCATGTCTCTCTGGTCCCCCGAATCCCAGAGAAGCTTCAGTCTAGCACACTTCCTCAGTGGGTGCAAATATTGGCATGCATTGGGCACCACACAAACCAGAGTTACTTTCTTGAGTGGCGTTCTTGTAAAGAGGGAAAGATGAGAGGAAGGAGGTAGACTCATGATGGCGGTGTCTCCCTGTCTCCCAGCAGCCAGCTCTGTCTCTCACACAGGTGTCATCCACTGTTGAGCTTGGCTCTTAGAAGAAGTTGGAGACTTCCCATTAACAGCTCTCAACGGTTTGGTGTGAGTGTGGCCAGGTCTTTAGGCCAGGGTACGGGTGTGATCACAGCCTTGCTTTTGCTTTACCCTTCACACACGGTCAACTGAAGGTCCCTTATCCCCTGCCACTGAAGAAAAAGAACAGAAGAAACATGAGAGGGTTATCCCTGGAAACTGAGAGTGGATTCCATGGAGCAAGCTTTTAATTAGCTGTTAAGAGGTCGGGGGTCATGTCCCTCAGGGCATGTTTGGAGATCATGATGGAATGGCACAGAAGCTTGGGGGTCTCCATTCTTACACAGGTGGGATACACTGGTGTTTGAATTTACTCTCGAATGTACTTTCATAATTTAAAGTAGTTGAATATTTGAAAACCAGAAGTCAACCCCCTATCTCGTCTTCCCCTTCCATTCTTGAGAATCTTTCTCACGGACGTGTTTCTCCACAAATTTCGGTTCTGTTCTTCGTCCAGCTCATGTGATACCCACTCCCAGTTAAAGACTCAACTTTCTTCCCTTCCTCCCATGTCTCTTCCCCTTACCTTCCCAAGGTGGTGACATCATACTGTCCAAGCTATAATGACTGCGCTGACGCTATTCTCAGCTGAGCAGGGCAGGGAACCACGGTGGCCTTCTGTTCTTCTGATGTAAGTGACTGCATCTGTTTTTACTCTCACCCGGTCCCTGTCTATCAGCTCCTCAGCCCTTCGCTGTGCTCTATCGTATACGGGGATGCTGACTGATTTTTTCCCCTGAGTTCCTCTCACTTCCTCCTTTATGTGTGTTTTTGTTTTGTGTTGTGTTGTAACATGAAACCAGGACTGGTTGGAAGCACACGGGCATCAGCAATGGGGTAAGGCTCATCCACCTGTTTTTCCTCACAGTCCCATGATCAGAGGGTCAAACAGTCCTGTGAGGCAGCTGCTAGACTTAGGTAAGCGGAGCTCAGTCTCTGGGAGGTGCTACTTTTCTGGAGAGACTATCTTTCTATTTTCTACTAGGACACCTGTATTGCTAGATGAGAGAGAGAGAGAGAGAGAGAGGAGAGAGAGAGAGAGAGAGACCACAGTCAGTCTATAGGCCCTGGTTACTCTGATATTTGTGGCCACTCACTTGCCCCACTGAGCACATGCCTTCCTCCCTGTCTTCCTCAGAGAACAGATCTTCTGTTTCCTGTAGGGGTAATGGGGCAGAATGGCTACCTGGCTGTCCAGGATAGGTTTGGTGTCACCTGGAAGACTTAACCCTGGAGAGCTCCAGTCTTTGTCTAGTTGTGTTGTAACATGAAACTCAAGTTCCAAGCCCTGTGGGCATCACCACTGGGCTCACCCACAATTCTCACCTCTGTCATCAGAGGGTCAACCAGCCCCATCGCTCAGCTCAGCTTCCGAATCTTCTGGTACCTTAGAGCTTACGTCTCCTCACTGCCCTTAACTGGATGAAGTGGTTGCTTCCCATCTGCGTAACCCCTCTGCAGGCACGACTACCTCTGTCCTTCCAAAACAACAGGCGCCCATCCATCTACGCTCTCTTCCCTAGCCATTGACACTGTTTCTCCACCCTCTCCCAACCCTCCTGCTCTTGGTTGATAGATCTTTTCATTTCCTTTCTTTCATTTTCCATGGAGATAGGGAGAAACTCAAATGTGTGAGTTTATCGTAGCAGAGTGTGGCTCCTTTCCTCCTAGGTTGATGTAGTTTGATTGCCTCTAGGCTGATGGATGAAGACCCTGGGGACGGGAACCTAGGTAGTCAGCTTTAGGGACTCTCCCAGTGCTCTGAGCACAGAGAGCGCCCAGGAAGGAAAAGCTGAAGCAAGTCAGGCACTGTGGTGTCTCAGGCTCTCCCCATGGTGCCTCAGAGTGAGGGTCTAGGGCTAGAACCCACTTCCTGGCAGAAGTCCATTCTGAGGGATCAGCTGAAAAGGTTGGCAGAGATGTTGCCATTTTCTGATGCATCTGTCTGCTCCCTGGTGCGACTTCTCCGAGGCCCAGCCAAGAGATGCTATGAAAACCCCAACTCTGACATTGGTGATCTTTGTATTATCACAAGTGATTCAAAGCTTCATATGAAAAAAATAAAACTACACACGGTTCCAGCAAGTTTTCAGGCCAAGAACACTCTGAACAACGCCTTTCCCTGCCAACTCTTCTGGGAAAGTGAGTGGGGCAGGGAAGGGGTTGGCAGGAAGAAAACAAGAGACCGTGGAAGCCCCCAGCAGCAGCCATCCACACTGGCATCTCGACTTCATAAGCCCCACTGCAGCATAAATTATCGCAGGTTCAGCTTGTCAGTTTGGATAATCTTGGCCCCGGAATGGATTCAGGGGGTCTTAAGTGATCTGGTTTGCTCTTCACGGAGTCTG
This sequence comes from Rattus rattus, assembly GCF_011064425.1. Lineage (NCBI taxonomy): Eukaryota > Metazoa > Chordata > Mammalia > Rodentia > Muridae > Rattus > Rattus rattus. Next base: position 91,621,620 of record NC_046161.1, on the reverse strand, counting down.
AATTTGAAGATAATTGCCGGGGCTCTCTTGGCTGTGTAAACTTATCAATTGCCTTTTGAAAAGTCAGCACTAAAATAATCGTTCCCGTGAGCAAAACCCATTACAAACCTTAAACTCAGGAGCATAAACACATTCCAGCGCTTGGGGGACAAGAGCGTGAGATTTCATCATCACCATGTCTGAGAGCTCGGAAGAGCCTGGTGAGATGTTAGGAGCCTTCCCGGAGAGCTGAGCCTCCTGCCCAAGCTGGGAGTTGACAGTGTGGCTTCAACTGGGTATCATACTTCAGGAGGCTTTGCGCTGATGCCTATGGTATCTCCCAGGAAACCTCCTGGGCAGAGATGCAGTGGTCCCATGTACCAGCTTGCGGCTGGCTCGCTCCCATCTCCTGCCTCAGTATTTGGTCCTGTCCAGTCCCTTCTTGTGTCACTTGGCCTCATCCTCTTTGGAAGGGACTTTCTCAGCCAGCAGTGCAGGCTGAGACAGTCAGTGTGGTAGCAGATGGTACTGGATGGGGTTGACTACATTGGAGCCTTGGTTCCTGCTATTTACCTCAGACCACTCACCTCCTCCAGGGTTAAGTCCCTGGCACCCCTCAGAGATTTTTTGCTTATCTGTTTTTGTTTTGCTTTTTAAACTTTACTATTAAAAATTGAAAATAAAAGCACCATTCAATGAAACTAACCAGATCCAAAGACTATGACTCAATGATCTTCTGTACAGTTGGAGTGGCCATTCGGAACAGAAGCTTCACATCAGATTTTTTTTTTCTTTTTTTCAGAGCTGGGGACCGAACCCAGGGCCTTGTGCTTGCTAGGCAAGTGCTCTACCACTGAGCTAAATCCCCAACCCTTCACATCAGATTTTATACTTTCATTATCGAATACATTTTATGTATTTATTCACCACCAGAAACACAAAGTCCATGAGAGTTGGAACTAGAAAAACAATTAACTTTTTATCACCTTTCATAGCTCCTGTTCATTGCCTATATTAAGTCTTTTCTTATCCACTAATCTTTAATCTTTAATCTTCTTTGTTTTTCCCTATGTGTTATACTGTACCCACATGTATATGTTTGTATATATGTATATATGTATACATTCCACATATGAGGGCAAAGATGTATTTGTTTTCCTTTCTAAGTTTATGTGACCTCACTTAATATTATAAATTCTAAATCCATTCATATACCATCAAATTGTATGATTTAATTTTTTAGATCTGGATGGTATTCATATATATATAATATAAACATATGATTATATAAAACAAATATATATTTATATAATATATAAAAATATAAATATATATGTACCAATTTTTTATTCTGGGAAAAAAATTCCAGAAGACTGTTAACACTTATTCTTTAGTTCCTGGGATTTGCTTTAAAAATAAGTTTTATAACTATAATTATTTTACAAATAGGAAATTATGTATACTATTTATACAAATATCATCTTGAGAAGGAGAAACTGGATCTTGGATTAAAGTTTGGTTCATTAAGTCTCAGGCTTAGAATATATGTGTGCACTGGTTGGTTTTGTGTGTCAACTTGACACAAGTTTAAGTTATCACAGAAAGGAGCTTCAGTTGAGGAAATGCCTCCATGAGATCCAGCTGTAAGACATTTTCTCAACTACTCTTCAAGGGGGGAGGGCCCAGCCCATTGTTGGAGGTGCGGTCCCTGGACTGGTGGTCCTGGGTTCTATAAGAGAGCAAGCTGAGCAAGCCAGGGGAAGCAAGCCAGTGAGTAACATCCCTCCATGGCCTCTGCATCAGCTCCTGCTTCCTGACCTGCTTGAGTTCCAGTCCTGACTTCTTTTGGTGATGAAACAGCAACATGAAAGTATAAGATTAATAAACCCTTTCCTCCTCAACTTGCTTCTTGGTCATGATGTTTGTGCAGGAATAGAAACCCTGACTAAGACAATGTGTCACAAGCTTTTGAAGTCAACTTACCTCATTCCAAAGTTCCGTCATTTGGCCTCATTCTTCCTACTTGTTAAACAATAAACAATTTCTCCATGTGTCCTGTTTTAGTTCTAAGACAGTGTGCTTCCATGCAGCCTGGGCTGTCCTCTGTGCTAGGACTATGCACACTCACCACCGTACCTGGCCTGCAGTGGGTAAAGTCTTCTATCCACTAAGAATGATTCAATTTAATCAGTGTGAAGACAGCCCATACGGTTTTCTCTCATGATTTCCTTTGAAAGAAGAGGGTGTGTTTGCTGTGTTCTCTGTCCCTCTATCTCCTGTCTGCTTAGGAGAAGCTGACCCAGACCCTCTGACATGTCTTTTACTCCAAGCAATGGCTAATTGCTTGTTGTTAATGAGAACCCTTGTTGTTCTCATCATGGCTATTCTCCACCTTTCTTCCAAAATACTCTAGAAGGGTATTCTGGCTTCCAATATGACATTCCTGAAACTCCCCACTTGTCAACCCAGCCCTGAGCTGGAACAGTGAGGAGGTCATAGCAACAGGAAGGGGTGTAACAAGCAAGGCTATCTGGGTCACAAGTTTCGTGACCGCAATTCAGTGTGATGGGAGTTCCCACAAGCTTCCAAGCTGGGAATGCTGGACCCTCATTTGTCCCGTGGTTTGCCATGGATGCTTCGCTGGGAAATGAGACTGGAAACCAGAGACAGAAGCCGGTGAACTGTTAGGAGGCTGAAGCACCAACCTCATTGAACAATGATTGTGGCTGCTTCCAGTGCCATCTCACACACCCACTGGCCTGCTGAACATATTCCCTTGACTGTCCCTCAGATGTCTAAATGTCATCAAATTTCAAGATGGCTGCTCTCTGAACCGCTGTTCTGCATGGGGTGGGGGAATCGCTGTCACTTGAGTTCCCTAGGATTATCTCTGGATTCCCTTTTCTCCACTAATCCCTAAATTTGGCTAGCAAGATGGTACCAATTCTCCTACCTGGCCATAGCTCGTCCATTATTCCCTTCTCTTGGTGATTGCCTTGGCTCTATTCACAGGACAGTGTCAGAAGTCATTGATCTCATTTTTCCCATTTCCCATCCCAGCTCTCCTCCCACCCCAATCTCTTCTCCATTGTATTTCCCGGAACCATCTTTGTATACTCACAATAGCTGAGCTTCTCTGACTCACACTGGGTCAAACCCCACCCACGAATGTCACATCTTCCCACGATGCTACTCTGAAAGTCTACACGAGCGACAGAACATTTACAGAAAGTTTTCATTGTAGCCAGCTGAGCCAGTCTTCCCAAAGAGCCAGTCTCTCCAGTGAGCAGCTGGTCAACCCCATTTCCCTCCCTCTGCCCTCCACACTGACTCAGACATTGCTGTGAAGACACACCATGACCACAGCAACTATGATGGAAGAAAGCATTTGGTTGGGGACGGCTTACAGTTTCAGAGGTGAGGTTCGTGCACTGCATCATGGCAGGGAGCACTGTAGCAGGCAGACATCATGCTGGAGAAGTGCTGAGTTCTACATCTGGATCAGTAGACAGCAGGAAGAGAGACACTGGGCCTGATTTGGGTTTTTGAAACTTCAAAGCTTATCCCTAGTAACATACTTCCTCCTACAAGACCACACCTCCTAATCCTTCTTAAGTAGTGCCACTCTCTGATGACCAAGCATTCAAATATATGAGCCTAAGGAGGGCCATTCTTATTCAAACACCACATCCATTGTGACCTGTTTTGCAAATACAACCTAACCTAACAGAAAGAGGATTGTAACATCTGCTCCTTTCTCATCTTCTCAGTCCCTATTCCCAACTCCAGAGGGTGATGTTTCTAGAATTTTAGCATATTTCCCTATTAAAAAAATTCCCTTGAGAGATGCTTGAGCGATGTCTCAGTAGTTAAGAGCAGTTAAGAGCTCTTCCAGAGGACCTGGGTTCGGTTCCCAGCACCCATATGGCAGGTCACAACTCTCTGTAGCTCCAGTTCCAGGAGGTTCAATACTCTCATACAGTCATACATGCAGGAAAAACACTAAATACACATGAAATTAAAAATAAAGAAATTTTAAAAATTTCTAGGTAAGAAAAAACTTTTTAAAGCAGTTTTCTGTTTTGGAGAAAAGGAACAAATTATAAGTTGGTTCAGTCATCTTCCGGCCCCGTCCTGCCCTTTGCTTTCTCCCTACGTATCAGAACTTAGTAAAGCACTTACATCTTCAACAACAAGCTCTGAGCCTCTATTTTGTGAACTGTGGGTTCCCCAGGACACTTTCTCCTTATTTTGTTCTTTAGAGCTCCACTCAGATGCCCTCTCATGTAGAAAGTCATCCACTAGCTGGCTCAGTGAAGGCTTGGTGCACTTGTGCTGTGCACTAGTGAGCTCATGAGCTGTGATAGAGCAGGAGTGGTGTCATTCCCACCTAGTCCTCTGTTCTAGATGCAAGTCAGGCCATAGAAGATGGAGTGATCCAAAGGATGACCCAGACAGCAGGTGGCAGTTCACACAGGCATTCCTGTCTCTAACAGGGCTTACGTGATTTTGTGCTTTAAAATCTTGAACTATGTCACCGTGAAAGAAAGTACAATTTATTCCAGTGTAGACTATCTTGGAACATATCTCATCATGCAGAACTGAAAAGCTGGAAGTGACTAGTTGGTGACGAGGAGGAATAGGGAGCAGCCTGTCTCACTTTGCCTGGTTGTGTGTTGACTGGGAAGGCTTGCACTCATTTATTTTGATAAGAAAACAGTTTCAAAACATTGGGATCTGTGCCACAATTGCATATTACACTTGTCATATAGAAGCAAAATTAAGAGTCCAGGTCTAGCAATGGTGAGGTTGAGGAGGCTTTCCACCCCTATTATTTATTTGTGCCTTGGAGTTAAGATATATACTCCAAAATGGTGTTGATAAAGAGAGTCAGGTGTCATTTTGGGGTATACGATCTTCATTCCTTCTAATTTGCTGCTAAGTATGGACCAAGGACATTAATAACTGTGGATGTGAACAGTTTCTGTCTCCATTAGAAACCTCTCTATCTGGGAGAAGAAAATCTGGGGACAGGATTCCCAGTAACCTCTTTTCAGATTTCTCATCTCCCCAAATTATTCATGCTTTAGTTTCTTTCTTGAATCCTTTGCCTTACTCAGGTTCAGCCACATAATTTGTGAAGCCCTGTGCAAAAAATTATTAAGAGCCTCTAGAATTTATTAATTTATTCACAGCAGAGCATTAAATGAAACATGGGTCCCTTCTGAACGCTGGACACTGTGTGTCACTCAACTTGATCTCTGTGGCCATGAAGCTAGCTCTGCCTTCACTCATATCACACATTCAGTGAAGGAATTCTCCATGCTGGGCTCTGTGCTCAGCCCCAGAGATAAAGCTTTCTAGTAATAGTAGTGACCAATCAGTGGTAATGACAGTGAGGACAAAGCTAGCAGACATCATTGAGCACTTACCTGCTAGCGACTGCACTAAGCGTGCTGTATGTATCACCTCTGTTGTTCTTCAGGCTGTTCTAAAGTGGGGAGACTTGTTTCAGGCTGCCTTATCTTACTCAGAGCTAAGAGTAACGTGGCAGTGGGAGTAGGTTTAGGAAACCATGATTGTCCGTCTTGTGAGGCTTTGACTGTGGTTAAGTTTCTATACACTCTTGTTCTTCGTAAGGGCGTCCCTCCAGCTCTGGGTCCCCGAGTTTCTCTGGAGAATGCTTTCTATTTACCATCCTCTTCTGTTTCCACAACCTCTCTTCCCAGCATCCTCTGTGAGCCCATCCTATCTCAGCTCATGGCTGCCTCTGTTCCCCTCCCAGATGGTGTGATGGCTATTCCTGGTTGTCAGTTTGACTATATCTCGAATGAACTACAACCCAGAAATAGAGGGCACACATGTGAATCGGATCTTGAGGCTGGAAGACACATGCCTTTAATCCAGATCTTGAGGCACACCTTTAATCTGGGTCATATCTTCCGCCGGAAGCCTATAATACGGACAATGGAAGAAGAAAGTTTTGTTCAGCCTTTGCCTGTTTGCACTCGCTTTGCCCACACATTCATTCACGCCTACTTCTTTGGGATCCCAGTATATATACACCAGCTGAAACACCCAGCAACTTCAGGACCTAGTTCAGGAGGGCTTCTAAATACAGATTCATTTGAATCCTTGGGATGTTTCCCTAACTTTGATGGGACTTACCTTTAAGAAGAAATGCGGGGTGATTTAGAAAGGGGCGTGATAAATATCAGTTTGTCTATATATCAATGTTTGGGCCGACGATGGACTACATATACCACAGTGGGCCTATGGGATTAGAAAGGAGGTGGGAAAACCTATGACTTAATGATACTATAGCCCTTGTGAGGATGATTCTTCTGTGTTGTGGGACTGGTGTAAACACAACGCTACACTGTCGATCATAAAAGCATAGTGCACACATCTATGTGGAGCATAGATGACGTCATCACCAGTTTACATACTTACTTCACTGAACTTGTGTTGTTATTAGTATAATTGTATTATTAAAAACATTAGGGAAAAATGTCATTGAGCACACCCTTCAGGAGATGTTCTTGACGACAGTATGACTGTAGAGATGAACCCTTGCTGTGTGTTTGGACACTGAAGACTTTCCAGGGGCACAGGATGTAGAGATTCGGGGCAACGGTGTTGATGACCTTGGCACTGAGTTCCTAAGCTAATTTGGTCTATTTGAACTTCTAACAAAATGCCTAAAAGTAAAATAAAGGGAATACCAGATAGGTCATGCCACATTGCCTAGCTGTAATAATTCATATCTCCTTAGAAAACATTTCTATATTATACTGAATTGCGTGTTCTCTGCAGATATGGCCTCACTGAGACTTGCTTGCTTTTACAGGACACTCTTGCGATGTGAAGCCTGGCATGCACGAGCCCTCAGATTAGGTACATAACTATCTCCATGTTTGCTTGGGCCTATGTTCTAAACTGGTTCCTCCGTCTGACCACTCGTGGTTCTGATTTGCTGCCTGTTCTGAAATCTGGGTTCTGATTACCCTTCTCTCTTTGTTGGGCATACCTGGAGCTGGTAAGGTGGAATTTCTTTTCAACTTGACATAAGCCAGGGTCTTCACCCTTTAATTGGGAATATGCTTCCATCAGATAAACCTGTAGGCAAGTCTGAGAGGTATTTTCTTTATTAATGTTAGAGACATTGTTTCACTCATAAAATTATTCAAAACCTTGCATAAAATAAATTTCGGGCTATGTGTATAAGGTACAGGACAGACCAATGAATTTTCTTTTAGATTTGAGCCTTATCCCGGCAAGGTCAGTATTTATATTTAAGTATTAAAAATATCTGAAAAAATCGATTAAAATTGGAAACCCTTTAGTATTTTAAGCATTTTGGATAATATTCAACGTATGTCACTGAATCAAAGGGGAGAACTTTATGAAACCTCATGAACCCACCGGGCCAGCTGGCTACCCTCTCTTTCATAGTGAATTAACCTAAACTAAGAGCTGGAGAAGGCTCAGGCTGAGTGAATGACCTGTTTGGGGGCACACAGTGTGGGAGGACCACTGATTCTCTGAGAAGTGTGGTGCTTACATATAAACCCGAGGTTGGGGGCATGCTCGTCCTGATTTCACCTCAGACTTAGGAATACAGTAAATTGCTGGCTGCTTCCGTCATGTCTGTTTGATTCTGTGAATCCCTACCGTGGTGGCTGAACCTCTCCGTGAGCATATCGGCCGCACTGCTTGCTCCCAGCTTTGTCAATTCCAATGCCTATGGCAGATTGCTATCTGAGAAAGTCAGTGCTCAGAATGTGGGTGCTCTGTGGGGAAACAGAGGGATCTGGATTGGAGAAAGAATAGTGGCAGACATGATTGTGGAGGAATAGCTGAGAGATACATCCTGATCTGGGGGTGAGAGGGGGCGAGGAGAGACTGGGTCTGGCCTGTGCTTTTGAAACCCCAAAGCCCACCCCCAGTGACACACTTCCTCCAACAAGGTCACACCTCCTAACCCTCTCAAACAGTTCCACTTTCTGGTGACTAAGCATTCAAATCTATGAGCCTCCGGAGGTCATTCTTATTCAAACCACCACACTGTTTGAAAACACTATGGTGGATAAGTCATAGACTACGTGTGTTTTACTAACAATTTTCTTAAAAATAATCTCAGTTGCTTCTTTTATGCTCCCCCAAATTCTTATATCTTCTGACCATTGGTCAACTCCAGAGGCCCCTACCTATTTAAAAAATGATTTTTATTCTTCGACTGTCTCTTATATTTATAAATGTATATTGATGCTAACCATCCACTACTCCCCCCGAACTCCACCTCGTATCCCCATTTAGTCTCTCCAACTTTATTGCTTTTAAATTAAAAAAATTGTTAATAATTCCCTGAGTCTAGTCAGTGTTGTTCATATGCATGTATAGCATGCAATGGGACATGAGCAACCCACCAATGAGCACTGTCCTTCCCTCATCAGTCACTGACGGCCAGTAGCTCCTCTTACAGGGGTGGGGTCTCAGGGACCTCTCACATCCATGCTGGACTTCTGACTGGCTTCATTCTTGAGCAGATTTTGTACGGGTAACCATGAGTACTGTTCCTCTATGCCTTCCGCTTCAGTTCCTGCCCCCAGGTTTTAGCTCCGTATTAGTTCCTGCTCTGATTTCCTTTAGTGATAGGTTGTGTTACCCGGAATTGTAAGACGATACACTTACAAAAAAAAAAATCACTCTTTTCTCTCCAAGTTGCTTTTGGTCATGGTCTTTATCATAGTGATACAAACTTAGTTAAGACAAATTGGTATCATGTCATGGGTTTTGTTGTGACAGACTTGACCATGTGTTTTGGGGAGGATTATAGTGGTGTTTGAGGTTCGGGCTGGAAGAGTCATTGTATGCTCAGAGCTCAGTGGGCTGTTTTGTGGAATCTTGGAAGGTAAGAATGCTGAGAGCAATGCAGACTGTTGAGGTCTGGCTTGTGAAGTCTCAGAGGTAAGTAAGAATCTATTAGGGTTATTTGAGTGATGTTTTGAATTAAGAATCTGTGGTCTGGTTAGCTGGGGCTGAGGAATCAATTGTGATTAACAAGAGGCCAGAACCACCCATGTGAAACCTTTGCTTTTACTGAGACAATTGATACTGGCTACCTGGAGCTGAGAAATTACTAGTGATTAAGAAGAGAACCAGTGTCAGGTGAAATCTCCTGGGGATATTTGCTCAAGGTCTAAACTACAGAGGCTGTAGTTTAGAGGCAGCTAAGGCTGCATCTTGTGCTAGCAGATGAATTTGTTAATGTGTAGGAATTACCGAGGTGGTACTGGTTTTAAAGGCATGAAGAGACCATGAAGAGCAGATGATGCCTGTGTGGCAGGACTAGAGTCTGGGGAGAAGCCTAGAGAGGTTATGGGTGAAGGCGCAGCTTCAGTTGTAGAGAAAACTTCAGAATATTGGAGATACTGGTACCAGGGGGTGGCTACTAAGAATAGCAGCAGCTGTAGAGTGGCCAGCCTGAACCTTTAAGACAACTGGCATGTGCTGTAAACAAAGAGCTGGAGAAACAGAGTTCTTTGGATCCCAGAAGATCATGAGTCCCACATGTCAGACAAACTGTTTACATTATTGGAATTTGGTTTTGCTTTGATTTGATGTGACTGTGCCCTGTTTCTTCCTTACTGGAGTAAGAAAATCACATAACTTATTTTTGATTTTATAGTAACTCATAGTTATTCAGGGATATTTCAGAGAGAGAGAGAGAGAGAGAGAGAGAGAGAGAGAGAGAGAGAGAGAGAGAGAGAGAGAGAGAGAGGACATTTTGAACTTTTAAAGAAACTTTAGATATTCTTAAAGATATTGAACTTTTTAAGTGTTTCAATTTTTAAAGACTGGGACTTTCAAAGTTTTTATGTTTTATGAAGTCATATGAATATCAGTATGAGATATTGGGGATAAAAAGGGAAGGGAAGATTATGGTTTAACGGTAATGTGTTTGTCTTAAGTTGACAAGAGGTCAACTGTTCTTTGACTTGACACAGACTCACAGCTGTTTGGTTAAAGGAAACTTAATTGAGAAAATGCCTCCATCATTTTGTCATGTCTTTTCTCTATTAATGATTGTTATGAGAGGACTAGTTAACTGGGGATGGTCCTGGATTGGACAGGAAAACAATAAGACTGAATAAGTCATGGGGAGCCAGCCAGTAAACAGCCTTCATTCATGGCTTCTGCTTTAGTTCTGGCTGGCCTTGAACTCAAGATCTGCCTACCTCTGCCTCCCAAGTGACTTAAGTCATGTACCACCACTGCCCAGTTTTCTACTTTAGCTCTTATCTCCAGGTTCTGATCTTGAATTTCTTGCCTGATTTCCTAATAATGATTGTAGGCTTAGATTTTTCAAAATCTACTTTAATAAAGGTTCTCAAATGCTTTGACCCCACTTCTAGACCATCATCCAAAAATAGGGGAGAAAAGATGATAAATATGACAAGGGGACGTGGACTTGTTTAGAAGTGGTTCTTTGGAGGGGGGTGATTCCAGTTTCCATTTGTCAGGATACCAGCAGTCCAGTTCAAAAGTGTCACCAAACACAAATTGGCAACAGCGGCATGATCCAGCAGAAACCACCAGGCCTCCACTGAAATGGCACAGGTTGGCAGAGCAACCAGAACCAGCTGGAATGCCAGGATTTCTCTGCCATGTCTCTTGGCAAAATGAAGATCAGTGAAGAAGCAAGAGTAACAAAGAGTTGCACAGCTAGCAATGTCAGTACCCAGTCATTGTCCTTGAGTTCTACATCTATTGTCTTCAAACATCATGTGTCTTCTCAGAGGTCTTGCCTCAGCAAAACATTACAAGACTATATCTCTTGACACAACCAGAAATTTCCACTTCAAATGACAGACTCTGATTTAGAAGTAAGTCCTCTTCTCCCCAAGTTGCTTCTGGTCATCGTAATAATAGAAACATAACAAAGACAGCAAACATAACAAAGACAGGCATGTCACATTCAGAAGCCAGCATTTCATGGCTCTCTCTACATTTTCTAGTTTTTACATTTTTTTTCTGCCCCCTTTTCCTAGAAGTTCTCTGAGTCTTGGGTGGTAGGAAGTTGTAGATGTCCTGTCCACAGCTTAGTGCTGAAAGTTATTTATAATTAGAACCTTGCCCATTATGAGTTGTTAGAGTAGAACTGTACTTCCTTATTTCAAGATATGTATGTCTCCCAATGCTGCTGAAACCAATCACCACACCCTCAGAGGCTCAAAGCAACACACATTTGTTCTCCTACTGTTCTGGAGGTCAGACTCTAAAGTCAAATAATTACTGGCAGGGTTGTATTATTTCTGAGGTTTCAAGAGAGAATGTTTCTAGCTTATAGAACCAAAATACTGAGGGAGAGCTTGAACTGGATGAACTTTCCCCTCAAGGAGTTGACTCTTACACTAGAAGTTACTGGTGTCTTGAATGGACAGCCATGCTCTCCCCCGTGAGAAGTGGGGATTCTGAAGTTAGGTTGAAATGTATATAGATGATACTATTATAGCACAGACATTTTTCTTTGTAGTTTAGAAAATTCTGCTTCATTCACACTGCCAGTTGTCCTTTCCAATTGTATTGCTGGGCACAAACATAGTAATTCCTGTGGTTGTTGACACGTGCCTCTTTCCTGTGAACTTTCACCAACAATAACTAGTATTCTTTTATTTTTTTGGCAACTTGAAAGCTCTATCTTCTTGTATCTACAAATAGCATTTATACATTTAAGAGAAGACTAATTATTCCTTACATAGACATTTGAATTTTTTTCAGTATGATAAGCATTTTCTGGTTATTTCTTCTCTGTTTTTAGAAAAGTTTATATGTCTTTATTTTCAGATTTTTAAAAATTCTGTTCCTTTCCTCTTCCTTGGCGATTGGATTGCAGTATAGAAAATGATGTGGAGGACGTTACCTTACCAATGCTCCTTGTGGGAAGGGGCAGCCATATACACTGTTGTAGGCAGCAGTGGTGGATTGAGCTTCCAATCCTGGTTCATGAGGTCTCTCAGGGAATGGAAGCCACAGTAACATGGCAGTTGTGTGTGTGTGTGTGTGTGTGTGTGTGTGTGTGTGTGTGTTGTGTGTGTTTGTGTGTGTGTGTATTTTTTTTTGTGTGTGTATGCATCTATGTGTGTGTGTGTGCATGTGTGTGTCTGTGTGTGTGTGTGTGTGTGTGTGTGTGTGTGTGTGTGTGTGTGTGTGTGTATGAATGTGTGTGTATGTGTGTGTGTGTGTGTGTGTGTGGTGTGCGTGTGTGCATGTGTGTGTGCGTGTGTGTGTATGTGTGTGTGTATGTGTGTGGTGTGTGTGCGTGTGTGTGTATGTGTGTATGTGTATATGTGTTCATGTGTGTGCATATGTGTGTGTGTGTGCTCTCTCTTGGCAGCAGAGCAGAAGCTGCCTGTCTTGTGGCAAAAATTTAGCAGCTTAGAAAACATCTAACTTTTTATTTTTCCTTAATCAAATTCATGCCCCTCCTGGAATTCTTTGCTTTGGTGAATTCTGTAGCCCATGGCACAAGGAGAACCTTCAAAAAATACAAACCGAGGTAGCAAATGGACGAGCTGCATGTTCACTGCTTCCCATAATGCATTTCTCACAGACGGGGAAATGAGACCCCACTTGTGAGTTACACATCAACACTTGAGCCACCTTGCAGATGTGGTTTCAGTTAAGCAAATGTAACCCACTTTCTCACTTGCAAACCAGAGTCCAAACAGGGTTGATCTCAGTCTCCTGATCTGTCAGGTGATGAGGGAGAAAGTGGCCCTGGATGATTGTTTATTGTGGCGTGACCATTACTACTTCAAACTGAGTTCCTGTGAAACTTCAGGCCTCCTGCCTGGAGAAGAGCAATTTTTTTTTATCCCACACTAGAACTTAAATGGTCCCAGTGAGAGCCGAAGAGCTTAGCAAATCCTCTGCTTTGTCACAGTGAAGACCTTTGCCTAATGCAAGGTCTTATCCAGCAGATTGCTTGGGGCCAGAAGATAGCCTGGTTAATCTGAGCTGCTCCCACTTCCCTACAGTGTTCACTGAACTGGGTTTTTTGTCTGTGAATAAAATGGTCCAGATCTGGGTTGGTTGCTATGGTAACTGTATCAGGAGCCTTGCGCTCTATCTTCCTCTGCCGACAGTTCCTGTGCAATGAAGCCCCTGTGGGGCGTGGGTGCCTCTTCATAACCTCACGGAATCACCTTCTCAAGAAGACAAAGTTCACTACGAAAAGTCAGGCCAGCTCTTCAAAGAAAGAAGTTCCTGGTCGCCCTTTGTGGTATGTGGCTCTGTGCTTACGTCTGGCCCATTTAGATCAGGATCTCATGAGTTAGTTTGCCAACCAAAATTTTTGGTCCCAAAATCATCAGGTTTATGGGACACTAGACTTTGTCTTCTCATCTCCTCAGCTAGTAGCAGACGTGGCCTTCTGGAATTTGAGATTTACTTACGCTAATAAGTAATTAATCATACTTCAGAATTATAAGCCCAACCACACGTAGGTGAAGTTCTGCCTCTTGGGCGCTAGGATATTATCTGGCAGCTGTGCCCAGGTAGGACGTGAGGCTGTACCAAAGGCACTCCGGAAGGTTCTCTGGGCTCTTGGCTTCGCATTCTTGTCCAAGTGGAAGGCTTTATTCATAGGGATGATCCGAGGAAAGTGGAGCTGGTTATTTATGTTCAAACTCCTGTCTTGAATAGCAGCATTATTGTATATGTCTATCTATAGAATACTTCTTAAATAGTAGCTGTTTGTCATGTTATCTCCAATTCTTCCTTTATTTTTCTACTTGATTATCTCAAAATTCGTATATCCCAAACCAAACTTAATCACATGAAATCTGTACTACTTTAGAAGCAACCAACTCGTCTGTTTGTAGTCACTGCTGCTTCTCTAGAAGACCCATGTTGCCGTGGGGGATGAACAATATGGGGGTGTTGATTTTAGATAAGGATGTATTCACCAGGACCCAGCTCCTTTTTCAGTTGGTGTCACACACTCTCCTTGCTCTTTGGGTTTTAGCTACTTGGGCCTTATTGTAGTTACTTCCTGCAATGGAATCCCTTCTTTTATAGCCCTTAGCACAGGCTACCCCTTCCACAGCCCTTTGCATAGGCTACCCCTCCCACAGCCCTTTGCATAGGCTTCCCCTCCCAACTGATGTTTGCTTCTCTATTCATTTAATTTCTTCTTAGACATCATCTAGACTTAGTCTAAGTATTAATTTCCCAGGGTGCCCTTTTCTAATTTCTCATAGGCCAGGTCTTCTGTAATATGCTCTCATGACTTTAGGTAATTTTCATCTTTGCCAATAATTAAACATGGGTGGTATTATTATTTTCTCGATGTCCGTCTCCCTTGCTAGACTGTGAAATCCAGAAGAGCAGGTCATCTGAGCTAATGGAGGTCATACATTTTACTCTAAGAAAATCATTGCATGCGAACCTGTCCCCAGATTGATTCTCACCTCAATATGTAAAATACGTTGTTTATTTTCTGTATCTTCAATGGTGGCAGGTACTTCCTTTCTGAGTTGCCATGGTGCTCTATGGGGGCACAACGAGCTTTTCCTGTTTGATTGTTTGGCAGGTTTTCCTTGATATGTCTGAATCTCTACAGCTCAGGTCCGGGTACACAGCACTTGGCTGGGTTTTGATGACTCGTCATTGAAATTTCTCATTAAAAGCGAGTGGATGGTTGTTTGTACACCTCAGAACTGAGTTTCGAATCAGCTGGTTTGGGGTTGAGGCCCAAGTGTTGGAGATTTTTCAACTCTCATGGATTGGTGAAATGGCCGAGTTTGTGAATCTCCAGGGTAGAGACTCAGTGGCAGTCGTTGAAGATGACCAACTGGAATTGGAGTTATCTTTTTATGAAGGAAAGCGGATTTGGTCTGAGGAAGAGCTGGCGCTGCACTGGGAAATTCCTGTTCTGTCTCTACCCCAGGGAAGCTGGTGGAGTCTAAGGATCAGGACAGGCTTCTGGGTCTGTGGAAGTTTTAGAGGAAAAGCTAGGGGATGTCACAGTTATTTATGGAGACCTCTTCCCTAGCACAAGGACAGGCAGTCAGCCATTGATCTGCTTTTTATTGCCAAATGTAGTAACAGGAACATTTTCTTTCCTGATTCTGCATGCTACATGGAGGGCCAAATCAATTAAAATTTTCTCGAGTTTTGCAGATGGTACATTGACTTGCATTCACTTATTAATTTATTTACTTCCTCAATAAGTGCTGACTGAATGTGGATATAACAGGATGCCAGTTCTTGGGGAGGTCACATAAAGAAAATGCTATCCAGGCAGGCTGAAGAACTTAAAAATCCAAGTAGACAGTACGTACATTCCAAACTTGAGCGCCTGAACACTCTGTGATTAAGAAGGCTGGCATTTGAACCAGACAATGTAGCGAATTATAATTAGTGTGCACTCTGAAACGTTGCCTTCCCTCTGAGCACCTCAGCGTCCTGATAGGAACATGTCTCTTCTATGAACGATAACAAACAACACCAGAGGGTTGCTGTGAGCATTAAACGAGGTTGTTCCTATAAGGTGTTAGTACAGAGCCTGGCATCTAACAAAAATCCAAGTATGTATTAGCTGGTATGGTAGAAAAGACAGCAACCCAGGTTGGTTAGCAAGTAGGGCTGGGATAGAAGTTCACAGAGTAATGTAGAGACATGGAGACAGATGTGGTCACAGGCCGCTGGGAAAGAAAGCCCCGTGACGGTAGGAGATAATCTTGAGAAGGATAGAAGATGCTCTGAGTGTGTGGGTGGGGCTGAGGAGGGGAGCTCCAGGTAGGGGTGGATATACTTGCTATTTGAAATGTGTAAAATCAGTCCATTACTGGCCTGTACCCTCACCTCCGTTCCTCAGGCTGCAAGGCAGGCTGATATATTAATTGGTTATGTCCAACCGTCCCCCTCTAGGCCTGTATTCAGCAAGTGTGGTGATTTATCGTTATGGACCAAATGTTCCGAAATGCCAGTTGCAGTGCTGGGGAGTCTAAATTTAGCATATGAGTCCTGGGTATTTAGAACTTAAAGGGAAATTTCTAGATTCTGAGATCAGGTTAAGACCATTTTGGCCCTTTAACTGCAGTTAACATTTTCCTTGAGAAATTCCAACCTTTAACAGCCTCCATTTGACAACTTGCTGGCCAATATTTATGTTCCGCTCCATTAACATCATGAGGGCTGCCTCTCCACTTTAAAAGATATGCATTTGGCTGGAAGAAATCATTGCTGTTTGCACATTTCGCCTTCTCATGCACACACACACACACACACACACACACACACACACACACACACACACACACCATGGGTTGATGACATGGCATGCTTCTAACTGTGTGAGCGTATGTACGTGGTCCCCTGGAGAGCAGGTAATGTGGTGTCTGTGCTAGATGTGACTTTATCTGATATTTTTTCCCAAGTCTTCATTTCTTCCAATTTAGTTCTAAGTCTTCTGTAGAACTTCTGGTCTCTATTGAATGTTTCAGAGTCAATCGTTTGAAATGCATTTTGTTATAGCATTCCCTAGTTAAGAGTCATGTGGATTTTAGAGTTAGGGCTGAGAGTCAGTGTATTAACCTCAAAGATAAAAGCATGGATCTTGGAAATCATATAGGAAGAGAAAATAATAAAAAATGTCCTTTTAACCCCAGGTCCATGATTTAAAAAAAAAAAAGTCCAGTGATATGAGTTTGGACTGTTTGGAAGTTTAGGGACTTTTTGGAAAGGTATGCGTGAGTGGATGAGTTGTATTTAGTTAAGAAGTGATGGAATCTATGAATGATTTCTCCAGAAGAAAAGCATGCAGACACACTGTGCCAGCTTTCGACATAGCCTTCATTCTGCTGTACTGAAACACATTGTTCACATACTCACAGTGTCCAATCACTCAGAGAACCACGGTCACCTTAATCTTATTTTTGAATGCAATAGTTAATATCATGCCCCAAAACTCTTGCTAAGTCAACACGCACATATGAAAGTAAACTTAATTCAGTTGAAAAGTCACATAGGAAGATTGCTGTTTATTGGTTAGAACAGGAGGTTGAAATGATATATATATATATTTGACCTCATGGGAGCATCTTTCACATGCTGTCAGTTTAGACCTCTCAGTTTGGCGATAACGAGGATTGTCTATTCTTTGAGTGGTATTTGCTAGGCAAAGAGGTGAGTCTGACAGATGAGGGCAGATCTGCACACCAGGAGCTCTAAGACACCTGAAGTTGAATTCATGCAATGTGGTTTTGCACCACAAGTCCAGTGAAACCAACTTTGTTAATGTCTGAAGGGAAGAATCAGCTGTGTATTTCAATCTAAGGTTTTCCAATAGAAATGCTCTTCATGGGTTTCTTTGTTTGGATTTACATAACATTTGGTAAAGCCTTCTTACTCTGGCCTCTGGTAGACTTATTTTAAGATTATTGTCCATATCACCTGGGTGATACGTGGAGATTTCTATCTGTAACAAAATAAGGCATAAGGCACGGTGAACAGCAGTGCGTTTTCTCCGTGTTGTGATATCAACATTTTTATTTCCAAATTCTGTAAAAATATATCCCTTATTTCCAGAGGAACCTCATCAATTAGCCATCGGCACAGCAGAACTAGACAATGTGATAGGTTTGACCACTGGATGCTGAAGGGAACTGGATCAGGCACTCCTGGAGCCATCTTTAGATGGGAGGAAATCCGCTGGCTCTGGCCAAGGGAACACTCACCCACCATTTTTTTTTCCTCTTCTCTCACAACAAATGCATTTGATTACTTTAGGAGAAATGGCTCCAAGGTATGTCTAACCCAAAGGTTTCTCATGTTTGCCTATGCTGTATGACAGGATGCTCTAAATGCAGGGTATTTAATTTGTGTGGATTTCTCTAGTTTACAGAGTTGAGATTTCTTCTCATGTAAGTGATCTGTTCTGAGGGGGACATTTCACATTAGACATATTTCATATATCTATTGTGCCTTTGAGTTTTCTGAGCTCAATACCTCCATTAGGAAAGACACTCTCACAAGAGGGGCACTGCAATCTCGGTGCCCATTACATTTGGTTCAAAACCAAAAGAAACAATCCTTCTACTTTATCTGATGTTTTCCGGCGTGTGGTGCTCTGTGCACTAAAGTCCATGACACAATCATACTGGCAGCTTGTATCAGAGAAAAGCACAAAAGGGAAGTCTCTCGTGAAGATGTGCACAGACTGGAAACATTCATTAAAAACGAAATCTGACAAACATTTATATTTTCCAAAGGTGGTTTCTAAGCTATTAACCTTCACCAGAACGCCGTCAGCACTTACAGGCACAATTCGCAGGCACCCGGACGACGCCTCTGAAACTCCACAGCTTTGCATTACATGAATTTTCATTTTGTACACAAATGCACGTAATGCAGTTTCTTCAACTGAGATGCAGCGACGGTAATTAAAGCAGAGCACCCCTGGCAAACGCCCAAGGAGCACAGTGCAAGATGTGTTCCAGCTGTGGCCACATGGCGGCGCCACCGCAGGTATCAACCTGGTTTTCCTCTGGTTTCCTTCAGTTTCCATGGGCTTTTGAAGACAGTCCCAACTTGCACAGAGTGGTTTTTCGTGGCTGTCGTCTTGTTCTTGCTTGTTAGAACTTAACGAAGCTTGCCAGCGTGCATTATGTGATGATGTTGTATGGTGATGAAAAACACAGCAGAAAAATCAATATGCTGGGAACGGAAGAGGTGATAAAACACAAAGAAATCCCGGAAACGGCTACCATTTGCTATTAAATGTAAGCACAAGTCCTCTGCAAAGTGTTAGAGCGAAGGCTAAGAGAATAAAACGCAGCATTAGAACGTATCGTTGTACGATGCTCATCGATTTATGTGCCCCTAGAACACATCCTCCATTTTGCGTGTGCTCCTAGGAGGAGTCTGCCTTGAATGACACAAGACCTTCAACAACTTGCCTCTGGCATAAACCTGACAAGCCACGTTTGTTTACTGTCCCTTCTTTTCCTGTTATGTGACTTCATCTCTCAGCCCAGTCTCCGGAAAGGCAAATGAATGATTGCTGGGGCCTGGTCAAGGTTTGAGGAACAAAGGAGAAAGGCTTCTGAAGTATTTAACACCCAGGGAGTATTTCATGAACAATCTCCAGTCATGCTCCCCCAGTCCTAAGAAGCCAGCATTGTTTATAGCTTTATAGATGAGAGGCTGGGCTCGCAGAGCAAAGCCACCATCTGGCTTTATACCCAGTGTCTGGTAGAGACAGTTCTGAATCAGACTTATATGGACCGTTAGCCCAATTAGAAGGGGAAATGGTTGCACTTAAAATCATAACTGGTTTCTACAGCAGAAGTGTGTTGTGTGTGTGTGTTCCTGTGGTGTGTGTAGTTTAAGGTGCTCTTAAGAATCACTGAGGAAATTAATTAGGTGGATGCTCTTTGTATGTTTTTTTCCTGGTCAGATCATGAACAAAGGGAGACCTAGAAAAAACATGAGCTATATTAGTGGTCCTGGCTCATTACTAGAGAGTTCTGTCTAGGTCCACTACAGAAGAGAGTCGCAGAAACACAGGCACAGATCCACTCAGGGCCATCTGGAATATGACAGTCTTGTTTACCAGCTTGCCTTTCTCCTAACAAAACCAGCTCCACTCCCATTCAGTTCTCTCTCACTCACTGTGTTTCTCCTACACTGTATACCAGGCTCGATATAGACATCCCCGTAACTGGAGGAAGGGCAGAGCCATCTGTTATTGGGGAGAAAGAGATTGCTAAGTAAAGCAACAGGAAAAGACTCCCTCTTCCTCCTGCCCACTGGAGGGGCCTCTCCTGACTGGATTTCTGGATACTGCTTTTCTGTGACCCTGGAGGGCCTGGTGTAGAGCCTCTTTACTTCTTAAAGTTCACTGACACTAATTTGTTTTTTGAGAAATTTTAAGACTCTTTCAAAATCCCTTATAGTGACTAGAAATACCCTGGGGTGTTGCAAATTCAGAGTTTGGGGATTATTGTGGAGAATCTAAAGCTACGGTGATGTGCACAACAGCCAGTGGGATGCCCAGCGTGGGGTGTTTTGTCTGTCAAAACGGCTGACGGCGCTCAATTTTGCATCAGATAGAGTGGATCCCACCATCGGCACACCTACAGGCAGATGGTGCTTGTGTTTCCGTGACACCAAAATATTTGTGTTAAAGATAGCAGAACCAAGCCTGACCACTTTTATTTTCCCCGTTTAACTGTTTAGCTCAGCCTCAGACAGGCTGCATGGGGTGTTATTGAGAGCATGGGCTTTGGAAGCAGACGGGGCTGGATTAGACTTTCTACGCTCCTAAGCCCTGTGACTTGGTGTCCTAGTTTGGAAGATGGATCAATGGGCAAAATGGTAATAATTGTATCCCTTGGACTGTGTAAGCCCGTATCTGGGGTGAAGACGGTAAGTAAATACGTGGGAGGCCACATTCTGAGTGCTTAGTAAATGCCACGTCATCTCCTTTTGGCTTGTCTGTCTCCTTCAGTAGAAGATGGCAGTGCTCCTTGATTAAGGACATGGTGACATGGTGGACACTTAGAGGTGGAGGGCATCCTTGCAAACACAAGGCATCTGAGAGTCTTAGCCTCTCATCAGAGAGTCCAGTCATCCAGGGAAGGCGTGGGAACCAGCACCATGGAAAACAAATAGGTCAGGTCTTTAAGACTACGCATCAGAAGAGCCTTCTTTATATGAGAAAGAAGGGCAGGACGAAAGGAGAACCAGAATGAGGTCAGAAAGTGTGGCAAAGGGGTCTTCGGCCAGGAAGGAAACAGCAGGCTCCTCCCTTCAGGTTGAGGAGTCCAACAATGGTGCCTGCCTGTAGGTTGAGGAAAAAGGGCAAATTGAAGATTTCCTAGAAAGAAAGAGACATGAGAGGAAAGAAGAGATTTTTTTTAAGTCCCAAGGAGGAAGGAAGCTATACAAGAGGCAGAACTTGTAAACTACCAGCCATGACTGCAGACGGAGACCCACATCACCATGGCCTTTCGTGTCCTTATAGTCTCTGAGCTGCCCTCTCTTTCTCTCGGTGTGCTTGTCTATCTTAGACCCTGTTTTAGTTTCTTAGGGCTACTCTAACAAAGTACCACAAAACTGGGTGTCTCGAAATAACAGAAAATGCACGCAGGCCGGAGATCAAGACGTCAGCCAAATTGCTCCTCCTGGAACCTGCAAAGCAGAGTTCTTACTCTCTGTTTTCTCCTCACTCACCAACCATGGGCAGAGCCTGTGTTCCTTGGCTTGAAGCCACACCAAGTGTCTGCCTGTCTTGTCCCATGGCATTCTCCTTATAGTGAACATGGTCACACTGCATCAGGGCTCACCTTAGAGATGCCATTGTAACTCGATCACCTGCAGAGGTACTGAGACAGTTCGATACGTAACAGCGTCATCCTAACGACGGTCTGATGGCAGTTCTGTTCTCTCTGTGGAGAATGCAGATGTGTACAGAACATTCTGGGAACCATTTCAAGGAGACCACAGCCTTTTGTGGATCCCACACAGAACTTGCTGTTCCTAGCATAGGCAGGTAGTGTCAGTATTACTCTGGGGGTTTTCTGGAAATCTAAAACCATAGACTTCAGACCTCTACACCAGACTCTGCATTTTGATGAAGACCCTTGATGAGCCCTGAACTCAGGGTCTGTAGCTCCTAGATGAAGATCCTTTCTCCTGCTTCCTGTCTGGTTACTTCCTAGGAGAATCGAGTTTACCTGCCCAATTCTGCATCAGTGATCAGCATATCTGCTTCTAGGACAGCCTGTTTAGCGTTGGCCACAGATGAAACCATGCTGACTTTTAACAAACATGCCCTAGGACCTATTCTACATAAAGGCAAATAAAAGTTATTAATTAAACATATTGAATAGCTACTTTTTGCTGAGCCTCCAAAACGAAGAGGATCTGTCTCCCGCATGTTCTGACTCTCCATCTGGGTCCCGTCCCCAACTTTGGGACCTGTTAGTTCTTCAGGATCCACAGGAAGGACTGGTGAGTCTTTCTGAGAAAGTAAGAAGTTGTGGCCATTTGCTTTCTGTCTTGACTTAGAGTTCTCCCTCCATTTCTTGAAGCAGCTGGGGACTGACTGACTGACTGACTGATTTACTGACTGATTCATGCTCTTTTCTCATTTCTACATACACCAAGAAAGGCTTGCATTTAGAAGTTTCTAGCAATTTTGTCCCAGAGGTAGGGTCATAGACTCATTCTTGGCATAGATTTGGTTTGGGAAAACTCTCTAGAATGGGGCCTTTACCCCTTTATTACACAAATACAAGGAGGCAGGCATGTTGGTTGAATTTATTAAACATGCCAGTTTGTCTTTTAAACACATTTTGGGGGTTATTGGCCTTAAGTATCTTTAATGATGTGACTCTCTTAAACGGAGTCAATGAGCATTTTAGATGTTTTCCTTGAATACATTCGGTTAATACCATTTTCTAGAATTATCCATGCAGTTACCATTGTCCCTCCTACAGTTTAGAGTTTCTCCTTCTGCTATGGATTTTCTTTGGCTTTCCACTGTGCTTAGTATCTTCTAACACGTGATCATACACTGTATAGTTCACATAAGTGCTACCCTGTGAGCCAAGGGTCAGCGTCATTCTCCCGTGTTTCTCAAGTGCTTACAGAGAGCTGGCTTGTGGAAGCCGCTAGTAGTGTTGAATACATGGTTAACTGCTTTTTGTCTTAAAAGAACGAACACTCCTACATTTGTGCACATTTTGCAGGTCATGATTATTTTAAATATTTTATTATAGAAGTCAGTTTTTCCTGTCCCTAATATTTCAGTATTTACATATTATATTTCAAATATCATCAAATGGCCTCTTCACTGACTTTGCTGGGGACTTTTATTTTAAAATACAATAATTTAAGGTGATTTGAATAGCTTTGGACAGTTTTTTTTGTAGCATTTTGATCTGTAGGTCTTGTTTTATCTTCCTAACAATGTTTTAAAAGTGAGTTTTCTTTTGTCTTCGTAATGTTTAAGAAATGTTCCTTCATTCCATCTGCATCTCTCTCAGTTCTGTGCTGCGTGAGAGTTGGGTCAGAACCTTTATTAGAGACCTCAGGGGTGTATTAGTGCCCCACCTTGTGTGGACTGCTGATCCTTGGAGGGCAGGGATAAAGGAGAACTTGAGAGAGAGGGGAGCTGAGGACAGGTGAGTGAGTCTGAAGACCCTGACTCATGGCTCCCAAGAGCCTTCTAGTCCTGCCGAACTTCTTAGCACACAATTTCAAACTTGTTCTGAGTGACTTACCCTTGCTTATCCATTGTCATGGTGGAAACCTGTGTAGTCTCCAAAAGCCTGGTGGCAGGGCTTGGGCAGGAGACGCCAAGTGTTCTAATCACCAGTGGGAATTGAATGAAACATGGGGGCTGAATGGTCGAATGGTTATCCCCTCGGAATTTAAGAGAAACACCTTTCTGCCTTTATAAATGTAGGTGCGTCTTAGGTTCATGTTTTTGCCTGATTCTTGAAAGGTGCCTGCTGACTACTGGGACAGGCCTGACTGGGCTATGTGTGCGTTTTCCTTACCAGAATAACTGGTTCTCCATTGAGAGTTCATCTTTGTCTAGCTCAGGGAGAGTGGAGTTCTAGGTTCAGAGGTGAGAGAGAAATCTGGAGATCTTTTGGGTCCGTTTTAGCATCTGATGTGAGAGGTCTGGTCAGGATCCAGAAGATAGGCTTGTTCTAGGGAGCCCAGGGTTATGTCTTACAACAGTCCTGAAGGGACTGATGTCAGCCTGGATGGAACTGAGGTGATGGAAGTTGAGAAGGCTTGAGAAACTTCTACAGATGGTTGTGGGGAACTTGGAGAATTGAAGAAAACTAGTGGTTTAGAGTAAGGCCATTTGCCAGGGGCAAAGGACATCTGTGGAGAACATGAGAATTCCCTTCGAGATCTCTGAAAGTAGAGGGGTTGGGTAGCCTTGTCACAACTTGCAGATGGGTACTCAGAATGCTTGCCATATGAAGGTAGCGAGACCTGACACTTTTGCCTCGAAAGCTGGTGACAAAATGTTTGTGCCACCAGTAGCTGTGGTCTCCCTCTGCCTTACACTTCCAGAGGTAGCCCGTTTTCAAGACACAAATAGATGTCCAGAGAAGTACATGGGTTTTCTTTCTCTTTCATAGAACTTGGCCTTTGCTGTCCTGCCAGGCACTTAAGACATTTCCCTTAGGGGATGAGAACTTAGCTTCTCTAGGTGTCCCTTTCAGATTTTCTTCTTGGGGTCCTGGAAGAGAATGAGAGAGCCCTGTGTACCTCAGACCACAGAGGGTAAGGACTTTCTTTCCCAGGGCAGTGGGATGACACTAGAGAATGGGCTAGCATGGGCTAGCCATGGCTATTTTAGGACAGTCAAGACTGCTTATGAGCTTGGCCCTATTTCTCTGGATGAAGAAGTTGAGAATCTGCCCTTTCTGTTCTATGGGAACAACTGAAACACCCCAAACTTTGGAAACACTGACATCCTCAGGTGATTCTGGGTGGATTTAGAGAACTTTTCTCAGCAGGACTTGAAACTTACTCTCCTTCAGAGTACTGTTGAGTCCTGGCAAAGTAGGTGGCCTGGTGGGCACAAAGACAGGGTCCCGAGTGCTCGTGAAACTGGAAATGGAATCTAGGGGAACACGCCATATTATGGGAGTCAGTCGATAGACAAGACTTAACTCCATTACTTTTCTCAAAATGTACCATACCGAATGTGAAATGACCATGACGATGTGGATTATCTTCATGAAAGTTTGTCTCCTCTTTCTGGGGCATACTTCTGTGTGAGTCTCACTCCAAAGAGTTTTCATTATAACCGATAATGGAGAGGCGCTTTGACACCAGGATGAGGCATTTCTGTATCTGAACAGCCTCCTTAATCTTTTCATTCTTGTAGGTAGGATGTGAGAATCATCCTAGCAGGATGTTATAAAGCACCGAGGATATGTTAGCTTAACTAACTTCTCTCATGAATAAAATCAGCTAAGGAATGCTTAACCGACTTAGTTTCCACAAGCCACGCACTTCACTCTGTCTGAAGACCTGTGGGTAAATTCATAGCCTTAAAAAGTGTGTGATGCTTGGCGTTTTGTAGTCAGGCAAGGGCCAATGGCATGGAAAACTGGAAGGAGCTCATGTGGTGTTTTGTTGCCTGACATGGCTGTGGTGGCTGCTTGGACTGCACAGAGTCATACACCCGTCAGTGATGGGGACAGAGCTCCAGCCTGACCTCCTGGCTCAGGCTGTGCCTCACACACATGCCGCTTTGTGCACTACCGGACAAGCTCCCAACTCGAGCATTCAGGGATGTTGCTGTAGAGTGAGATGTAGGAGGCCACACTTGCACTCAGATGTTTAATTCCTGAGAGACGATGTGTGAGAGAAGCACTGGACGCCGGGCTTCGAATGCTACCTCATGACTGGGAAGCATCATTCTGGCACACCGTGCTCCCCTTGGTTGTCCCACTGAGAGTTAATGAGGCACACGTGGCTTTGGTACGCAGAAAACCTCAACACACACTGAATATTTTTTCCCTGTTTCTCTTCTTTCTAGGCCTTTGTGGCAAACAGTAGATGTTTAAAAACAAGCTAATGGTACATGCTGCGTTAGCTTCTTATGGAAAGTTATGGAAGGGAATGAGAGAGAAACTCTCACACATAACTCACTCTAGAGAGCCCCCAGGCTCCCCCCAGGAAATGCAAACCCTGCTTCCCGGGCTCTCCGCTTAACACCAGGTCACCCCAAGGGACACCTGTCTTCCTCAAACCCACTTCCCTGACAGGTTGATGCTGGCTGAACATTTTGGAAGACCTGGGCTAGGTCTTGTTAATTTCATATTATCCCTGCCACCTACCCCGAGTTTCATCATGTTTATTTAGTGAATACACAGTAGAAAGTCTTAAAAATGCCCCTGATTAATATATTTTGGCAGCGAGAAAGGAGACAAATTAACCAAGCTTTTCCAATCTCATCCAAAGTTAACTCGCAAACTCCATTTTAAGGAAGGGCTCCCTGTGAAGGCTGCCTTGGAAAGCATTGTGGGCCAATTCCCCAACCTGTAATAAACTATATGTATAAAGATAGCAGTGTTGTTATACAATTTAATTAGTGCATCACTCAGACATTTGGACCAATGCCTGGCTCTTTTCCTGCACGTTCATTCAGCTTTTAGTCTAACTCCCGCGTGAAATAAACAAAAAGGCTAATTGCTTTTGGATTTTAGCACCGGGTGAAATACCTGGATTCATTATGTGAATCATATTTTATAGGTAGATTAAAGGTTCTATTGGCAAATGAAAAATTCTACGATGACAGCTGTAACTGTTCAAAGGCAAGGCAATGGCAAGGCCCGTGCTCCCACAGGCAGCATACGGACCCATCTGACATGCTCCTGGTTCTCATAGCAGGGTAAATGTTTGCACACTGGTGAGGACATTGCTCCTGGCTGGGAAGAGTTTGTGTCATGGCTCTGAAGCAACGATGGGCTGGTAAAGGTTTAAGGATTTGTGTCCATCAGGAAAACAAAACAAAAACCAAACCAAACCAAAAACCAAAACAAACCCCCTCTTGTTTGTAAGTTCAGACCGCAGCTGATCTCAAGGAGTGGGGACCTGACTCTCCCCAGTCCTAGCCAGTGCTTCCTGGGGCATGAGGAGGAGGGAAGGCCTGGTTTCAGAGGCCAGAGCTTGCTTTTAATAATCTCTCCAAAATACAGATGTTGATGTGGGGAGTTCTGGAGCGGATCCCTTGTGAGCATGTTAGGGCCCAGCAAACCGGAACGCCTTCTCAGCTTCCTGGAGAACAAGGCAGGTGGATGAAGGTGAGTTTTATCCGTCTGGCGCCTTCAAATGTGTATGAGGCCAAGGTAGGATGTATTTGTGGCCTATGCAGTCAGACATACTTTGCTGTTGCCTGGTTGGGGTTGCCTGGGAATAGAGTGAAACTGGTTTTCAATAATTTCTGAGTTGGGTTGGGTATGGGGGTGAATGTGTGTAATCCTAGCACTCTGGAGGCTTGGACAAGAGGATTGTGAATTTGAAACTAGCCTGGGATACCTAGTGAAACCTAAACTCTATTAAGGAATATCAATCAATCAATCGATCGATCAATCAATCAAAGGTTTTAGAAGCATCTGACACAGTGCAAGCCACTCACTTGCTACTATCTGCAGACCAATGTTGCACAGCAAATATGAGAGAAAGTAAGGCTTAACCCCCATGGTATAGAGTAAGCTTGATGCTGGATTATAGAGTTTTCTTGAGCCCTGTGTTTGGGGGCTGGGAGACCATAGAAGGGTCCTGTACAGTTGTATTAAGCTGAAGACCCGCCCACCTCTCCCATTTCCCATGGCGGTAAGTATGTGATGATTATAGTTCAATCATAGTTTTGGCTCAAAGTTGCCTAGAAACAGCTGTGAAAACCATGTAGTGCAAGCAAGGTTGTTCTGGCTTTCCTCCAGGCACGGTGGGCTTGCAGAAGGTTAGACGTTTGAGTCCCTGGCTAGGAAACCAGCTGAGTTTCCTGTCATCTCTGCTAACTAATGATGGCAACCTACTAATAAGAAGTGAGGATGGACTTCACCTGAAGTCCTAGCAAGAACTGGGGACAATAACAACCACTTACCTGGTCTTGTCCCTTACCCTGTGCCAGGCAGTGGGTTGAGCACCTTCTAGCCATTATCCTAGTTAACCTCACGCTCCCAGTGATCTAAAGCTCCATACCCAATGGGAAAGTGATGCTGGCATGGAGAATGGGATGGCTTGACTCTCAAGCTAAGCTGCTTGCCTCTATGTTGTATCATCTCTAAGCATGGAGCATGGACACCATGTTGCTTATTTCCAATGAGCATTGCACACGGGCAAACCCAGATGTTCTTTGCCCATTTTTCTTTTTTCCTGTTCTAGAGGAGTTGACCCTGACAGTCCTGCTCCTGACCTTGCTCAAGGAAGAACTTCAATACCCACCCCCCATCTGACTGAGTTCTGTTAAGGAAGATAACACTCACATCTTTGGCTCTCTTCACGTATCACATGCGAGTAGAGTGAGCCTTCCATTCTTCAAAGGGAGAACTCCCAGAAGCCAGCAGTGCCCTTGACAAAACCAGCTCAAACTCAAGCTCACAAGGTAGGTTTTCTTGATAAACACACATTTGAATTAGCAAATTTACAACAATTATTGTGCCCAAGAATAACCCAAAGCTTCTATGGAATGAACAACAAATCCAAGAAACTAGTGAGTTTTCATGCTGGGAGTATGCTGACCTGGCAGAGAGCAGAACAGACTGGAAGAGAAAGAGGGGGTTGCTATGGTACCAAACCTGACACATTGTCTTTAATAGACCTATCAAACCTCTGATTCCAAGTTTTAATCCTGCAACCCTTAATACAGCCTGCAGCATGCAGGAAAGAATGGTGATGTCAAGATACCTGTGCCCCAGGATGTAGCAGCATCATGTTCCCAAACACGAAAGGCTATGCTCAAATAACTGACTTTCCCCATTAGCTTCCCTAGAGATGATAGAGCAGGCGAGGACACTGGCCTTTCTCTTTCTGAAAGAAACACTCATTTCCCTTTCTGTCTCCAGAAAGAAAAGCAACATGGAGAAATTATCAAGAAGTAAGACATTGCTAAAGACATACAAGTCACATTATAAGGACTGAGTATGTTGTATTTATACATTTAGAAACACACACACACACACACACACACACACACACACACACACACATACACACACCACTGCTGCTGCCACCACCACCACTACCACCAATAACTACAGACAAAGAGGCCATGGATTTAAGCGAGAACAAGAAAAGGTACATGGAAGTCTGAAGAAGTTGGGGGGAGGAAAGGGAAGGGTGGAAATGATTGTAATTATATTATAACCTCAAAAACAAAATTACTTTCAAAAGAAGTAAGGGGCTGCCTCTAAAGCTGTCTTGCTTCTCATTTTCCGTGTCTCTCCCATTCTGTACCACACTCTGCCTGGCAGCTCCCTCCATCTTCCCCAGGACATGGACTTAGAACCAACCACACATTCATCAGAACCAGTGGTTTGGGGTAAATGGAAGGAGAGGACAAGGGTGCATAACATGCTTTCTTTATTCTTCCTTCTGCTGACAGACAATGTCTCTGGTCCCATCACTTTGCTTGCGAACAGTGCTTCACAGGACAGGGGTGTTCAAGTGCCTCTGAGATGCACCCAGGGGTGCTGTGTCTGTGTTGAGTTTATCAAAACATCTTCAGGCATGAAAGCAGAAGCGATTCTGTCTAAGAGAACAGAGGGGACTAATGGAGAAGGGACAGGGACAAAAGGGAATGCAGAAGGACATGATGGGGCGTGGTCCAAGAACACCCTGTAGTTGTGTAAAACCCAGAACTGTGTACGTTGAAATACACCAATTAAAAAGGAAAGGAAAAACAGGGAGAGCCAGGGGAAGGAGGTGGGTGTGAAAGACAAGCAGGGGACTTTCTTTTAAGGAAACAAGGACACAGGGCATGTGCATGAGGAGGCTGGCAGAGGGCTTCTTACAAGCCTCTGAGATGACCCATTGTAGATCAACTTCCAGCTTCCCTCCCCTTCCCTCTAGAAAGATAAGTTTCACCCACCCTTAGACCTTGTGTTACTTTCTACTCTGGGGTAACCTGGGGTGCAGCAACTGTCTGTGGCTGGACATTAGTGGTGTCTCACACTTCCTGTCACAAAGCAGCTTCTTCCTCATTCCCACTCTGAGAAGATCTCACCAGGTCTGAGAACTGGGAAAGAAAATGTAACCTCTCACCCTCCAGCATCTCTCACCTTTGCAACAGCATGGGTTCACTCAAGGTCTAAAGTGGCTTTATGGAAGCTTACTCTACGTATAAGACCCTGTTGGTTTAATTCAATAAATATTGGTGTGTATGCATCTATGACAATTCCTATTGGCTGTATGACACTTCAGGTTCTCCAGCATTGTCTAGTAGTACGTGGAAGTAAAATTATGTATTTTTTGTTTGTTTTTCTTATTTCATTAAGCATAATTACTTTGATATTCATTCGTGTTGTGTGTGTCAACTTCTTTTTTGCTGCTTTGTACTATTCTATTATGTCATTATTCCACAAACTGCCTATTTCTTTAACTGTGAGTGGAGGTTTGGGTTACTTAAACTTCATATTCAAATATAGTTCTTATGAACAATGATGACCAAGTCCCAGAATGCACTCCATTTTCTTGAATGAATATTTGGGAGTGTAGTGACTCAGTCTGTTGATAGCCTTTTATTTAATGTGTGTGTGTGTGTGTGTGTGTGTGTGTGTGTGTGTTTGTTTGTGCTAGAGTCATCAGCTTTTATCATTATTCACATGCTTCATAGAAAAAATGGAGAAGATAGATCGGGCCTATATGAAAATGAACCCAGGGTTGTATAACTCATTCTGTCTACAAATAGCTGTGAGATTCCCTTACATCTGTCAGGGTGACTTGCATTGGCCAGATGTTCTTTTGCTGATATAGCCATGGGCTGTCTGGGATCAGCCTTAAGGTGGGAGGAGCAGAAGATCTTTTTGTGGGAGTTATACCTCCACCCCTTGCATCTTTAGGAGCTTGTGCAGGTGCAGGTGCAGGTGCAGGTGCAGGTGCAGGTGCAGGTGCAGGTGCAGGTGCAGGTGCAGGTGCAGGTGCAGGTGCAAGTGCAGGTATGGGGTGCAGGAGCATGGGGTCAAGCTGGAGATGCAGGGGTAGGGGATACCAGAACATAGCTAATTAAGAAAAGGTGTAGAGTGTTCCACTTCTATAGAAGCTGCTAAACTTTCTCCAAAGCAGCGGGGCCACTCACATTGCCACCATCATTGGTGTTCTCCTTGCTCTTCCTTCTCACAAGCACTTGACTGGGACATCATTCTTCAATGACAGGGTCCTGAGCAGGAGGGGCCGGGGATCAGAGATAAAGAAGATAAAACAGGTGAGTTCAGAAGGCCTTTCTTAAACTGTGACTTATGCCAAGCAAACTTAAGAAGTACAGCATCTTATTTATATACTATTCACAGGGGAAAATGGAACTGAGTCAGTGAAAAGCTAGCATCCAATGGGACAGAGTCAAGTGGGGCCTAATCAAGCACACATGGTAATACAAGGGGAACACAGGATATCTCAAAGGCATCACAGACTGAGCCCACAATGGCTTTGGGCATGATAACTTCAGTCTCTTCAAGTGTGCCCCTGGGCAAGGACAAAGAACTAAGTTCATCAGGAGCCCCTGGAAAGCCTTGTATAGATTCAGCTTTCCATGAACACTTGCTGTGGTCAGCCAAGTCAGGAGAGTCTAACAGGCAGAAGCAGCAGTCTACTATTATAATCTGCACATCCATGGCTGTTAGTAATTATTACACTTCTGTGTCATCTACAGCTCCTCTTCTGCCCAGTTTTAAATTAGATTGTTTTTTAATTGAGATTTGACCTTTTTTAAAAAAGATTTATTTATTTATCATATATGAGTACACTATAGCTGTCTTTAGACACACCAGAAGAGGGCATCTGATTTCATTACAGATGGTTGTGAGCCACCATGTGGTTGCTGGGATTTGAACTCAGAACCTCTGGAAGAGCAGTCAATGCTCTTAACCACTGAGCCATCTCTCCAGCCTGAGATATGACCTTCTTGTCTGTGGTCTGGATATCAGTCTCTTGTCAGGTATGCAATTTGCAAATATCCCACCCCTGCCTGTGTCTTGTATCTTTGTTCTCATACCTCTGTCCTTGAGTAATGCGTTTGATTTTGATGAGGCCCAATGAAATACACAGGAGCAAACAAGGTTTTTGGGAAAACGAACTCAGAATAGCTACTTCCAGCTCGTATCCAAAGGGGATAGAATCAAGAAGAAAAGAGTCTGTGGCATGCTCAGAAATTTAGTGGAAAGAGTCAAGCTGAGAAAACCATTCAACTGCAAAGACACACTACCTTACCTGGATGAGAAAGGATAACTTGGAGAGGAACTGAGATCCCAAATTACAGAGCCAGGAACCATGGAGGATCCAAGGGACTTCCAATGTTCAGTAAGCCAGATTTATCATTGCTTAATCATTCTTTTGTGCCTCCCAGTCTTCCTTTTCTTGAATAGGAATGTCTTCAGTAGTTATGCTAGGATCTCTGTTGTAGCTTCGAGTGTGTGTGGATGCTATGCTGAGACTACTCTTGTTGGTGGGTATGTGGGGCAACATCACAGAACTATAGATGACAGGAAGCTGTAGTTGAGGTCAGCAATCACACCCGAGGTGATTCAGCCCCATGTGCAGTTTAGGGAAATGATAAAAGTCTGGGCATGTTGTAATGGGAAGAGATCTGTGGGTCCTAAGGAAGATTCTGTATTTTGCATGTAAGGAAATTCATGAATCATCTGAGACCAGATGTTCTAGGTATATTTTATTACTATCCATTCCCAACATTGGGACAGAAGGGAACATTTGATGACTTTGTGTAAAGGGTGGAACAGGGGTCAGATGACAGGGAAAGGCAGTATAGGAATAGTGATCTTGGTGCAGAGTCTGAGGGATCCATGTTGAGCAGTAATACTCAGACGTGGTCATTCACTTGTTCATTGGATTCTGTGTTTTCTTTAGTCTGTTGTCACCTGTCTGTGTATATGCCTGTACAATTCATGAATAGAAACTTACAAACAGCCTGCTGGTTGTTGGAGATGGGCCTGGGCAGATAATTAGTCAGAAAGTCGGAGACCTTGTGAATGAGATTGGTACAATTGAAAGGCAGATGATCCAGAAAGCAAATTTCTTCTCTTGCATTTTTTACCACAGGAAGATGGCCTTCTCAAATCAAGAAGACCCTCACCAGAACCTGCTGGTAGCCAATGAGAGTTTCTAGGCTCTGAAGCTGTGTTGTTTGTAAGTCACCCAACCTGTGGTGTTTTCTTATAGTAGCCAAGACTAAAACTCAAGCCTTGAGCCTTTGGATGCCTAGTAGACATTCCCTGCATGCATCTACCTCCAGTCCACTTTTTTACCTTGCCTGGTAATGACCCTTACCTTTCACTTGTGAAAGCTTCTCCAAATTCTCAAGCCACATAGTTAGCCCCAGTCCTCAGTTCCAGTCGCCATGTGACTCAGGTCATTGTATGTCACTGAGGGCTAAGAATGTAAGCAAATTAGTCCAAATAAACTCAATTGTGGGAGGTTGGTTTTGTATAACATCAGAGAAAAACTTGTCTGTCTCTGAAACATTAGGCTCGGAATGTTGCAGCCTCCATCTTGAGATCCAGCCAACACCAATACAGGCAAGAGGAGCAGAGGGTGTCCAACTCCTACACATGGGCCGCTAAACATCCCTTGGCCAACTAAAAAGCTGGTTTTTAGTTAAAAATACTGTCTGTTGATAAAAGAAATAAGGGTGAGTGTTTAAGTTTTTGTGTTTATGAAGCCTGGAGTTTACCGCTTCTCTCACTGAGGCTCAGACAGGGTCACTTAATGGAAAGAGATACACAGGAAGGGAAATAGCAGTGGAAGAAAAGGGCTTAGTGTCAGTGTTCTTGTGTGGGATATCAAGTCCTGCAAAGCAACATTTCTCCAATATTTCTGGCCATCTCTCTGCCTTGACTACGAGGTAGCAGTTTCAACTGCTTGAGGAAACAAAACAGAATGTAAATGACTCTTAACGACATGGTGCTCTACCCGTAGATGAGTGTATCATTCAACCCTCATCAGAGAAGCTTCCTCCTGCAGTAGATGGGAATTAGTAGAGACCAACAACTGGACATAAGTAATGAGTGAGAGACTTGGAGGCCCTCAGCCCCACATGGGAGGTCTTCATCAAACGCCTTCCCTGAAGGCTTAGGGAGCTATGTAGATGAAGAGACAGAAAGATCATAGGACCCAGAGGTGTCAGGTGATTCCAAGGAACAATGTCTTCCGGACACAACAGGACTGATTTACATATAAGGTCACAGAGACTGTGAAGCCCACAAAACCTGCACAGGTTCAAACAAGACAAAATCCCAGCACCAAGAAGGGGAGATGGACCCAGGTAGAGTCCTAGCCCTAACTAAGGAGCTATTTGCAAGTGATGTTTACCGGGAAAGGGAAATCCATTTTCTCTAGTGGAGTGTCACTGGGCATATCAACCACATTCTAGGTCAGGCACAGGATAGTTGTCCAATAAAAAACAGACACTATGTTTTTTAAGTGGGTTTTTTGTTTGTTTATTTATTTATATTTTTGGTTTGTTTTAATTTTCATTTTTTTGGGGGAGGGAGGGAAGGAAGGTGGGAGGAGTAATGGAGAGAGAGAGAAAGGAAAGAGAGATTAAGAGAGAGAGAAAGAAAGAAGGAGGGAGGAGAGAGAGAGAGAGAGAGAGAAAGAGAGAGAGAGAGAGAGAGAGAGAGAGAGAGAGAGAGAGAGAGAGAGAGAGATTAGAAAGAGAACCTGAACTTGGGTGGGTATGGAGATAGGGAGAATCTGGAAAGAGTTGGGGGAGGGGAAAGCATGAACAAAGCATATTGTATGGAAGAAAATTTCTCAATAGAAAAAGAAGTAAACCTTTAAAAAAGGAGAAAAGACCCCTCCCCAGCGCTATTCCTTTGTTAAGAGGCTAGGAAAAACATAAATGAAGACCTCAGTCCCTTCCTGTAATGATTTCTCCCTTTTCATTACTAGGCCTCCCTTCTGACTTATCCACGCTGCTGTTGCTTTGTGGATTCTGTGTGTCCTGTGATTTCTTCATTGCAAACTAAAGATACTGGGAGTTCGGAAGGCGCCCTGCCATTGGAGATATCCTGGCTGTTTTTGTTTACTCAGCAGTGGCCTGGCTTTACAGTTATTGATTTTAGAAACTCACTGCAGCGTCTGCCACTTGCTATACAACAGCACGAGTATTTCCTGTCCTTTTGAGAGAAAATTTGACCTCTTACCCTAGGTCAGTTCACACCACTTACCTTGGGGGAGGGAACCACATGTGCGACTGAGCCTTGATGGCAGCAGGTGTGTGTACCCATGTGCCTGTATGACTATACTTGCCCACATCAGTGTCGTCATCATCATCATCATTGTCCTTGTCATCATTATCATCTTCTTCATCATTTCATCACCGATGTCATCATTGTCATCGTTATCATCACCACCGCTGCGCATGCACACACACTCGCACACAGACACACATATCTTTTTTTTCCTCTCACAGTAGACAAAAACAACTAAACTGTGTCAGTCGTGTCTCTTCATTAGAGTTGGGAGAACACATTACAACACCTTAAACTACGCGATCCCATATTCACTGCCTGATGATCACAGTGCAACTGACTACATTATGGAAGGAATATGCTGAAAGGCGGGCTCCCAATGGGCTTCTTCCATTCTCCAGGGAGTTCACATGGCTCCCTGGGACTGAGTGAAAGGGCTGGTATAATGTTCAGTTCTTTTGCACTTTCCACAATCATGTGGAAACCCATCCTGGCTGGTAGCCAGCTGCAACCTTCATGGCAGTTGGGATTCCAGATGCCTGGATTATAGACTAACATTTTTCACAGCTTAGCACCTAATTCAATAATGTTGGTCCTTCTGTCACAAGAGCCTCGTGTTAGGCTTCTGTCACCCATGTCAAGGTCCAGTGGGGAGTCTTTTGTCTGTCACCATGGGTTGGGTGAGACAGCACTCCCTCAGTTTTGGTCACCTTCTGGGAACAGCCCAGCTCCTGAAGAGATAGTTTTGGGCATGATCCTTGCTGTGTTACCAGCTTTCTCCTACTCCTTCTCCTACATCTCAGTCAGCTGCCATGTAGGACCATAGACTTGAGGGTCCTTAGTCACTAGCCATCTGGGGTTTCCTTTGTATTTTCCAATTTTCTTGCCCCCACCTCAAAGGCATTGGCTGACCCTCTCTCCGTATGAACAAATCTGTATGGCAGTTGTGACTGTTCAGTTTAACGAGTTAACTAATTAATTAAAACACAGCCATCCCTTTCTCTAAAGTGTCAGCTCCTGAGAAGAGCGCTGCCTCATTTGCTTTGCTATCTCCTAAATAGAGGAACCCTGAAAATATCGTTGGATAAGAGAATGGCACAGAGGAACAGTGTTACTGATAGTTCATGCTAGAAAGAAATCACCACAGTGATGCTCTGGGTCTTGACAGGGCTTTCTTTCACAGGCCTGGGCATTTGTCAAAGCCCATGCATGGGACACTGTGCTTAAAATTCATGCAATTCACTCTATGTAAATTCTACCTGGAAAAAAGCACTATAAATAAACCTTGGACTCCACTTAATGATAACCGTGATCAAAGTGTTTTGGAAAAAAAAAAGTATACAGATATCTGCAACTTACCTTGGGATGTACCACAAGAGCGGGATTACCAAAGAGGAGTGGTTACATGGACAGTGAATATAAAAAATTCTTCATTGCTAGAATCTAGATGTTGGCTATACAAGTGGCTTCACAAGTCTCTTAACTTTTCTTTATGTTTGAAGATGTTTGATAAAAAAGATGTATGATAAAAAAGATTGGAAATATGACAGAAATCACCAAGGGGAACTCATGGTTCAATTTTGGCATGAGGCTTCACCTAGAGACAGCTTAGCTCCCTGTAGGTTAACTAACTACGTGACCCACAGGAAGTCCTCTGAGGTCCCCATTAGGTATACCTAGTTGCAGAACCAGAAACTCAGCAGCCCGAGAGCTTGCTTTCACAGCATCTTCCCCTGCCACCCTGGTCCTCGCTCGCCCCTGTCATTGCGTAAGGGGCTGCTGGGCTGGAAGGGTTGTGGATGCCCCCCATTCTCCTGCTGAGTTGGCGTTTCAGCTCTTTGCTTTTATCCCTTGAAAAATCTACTACAGGGGCTCTTGTCCTTTTCCAAGGGAGTCCAAAAAGGGGGGAAAGGACTAGCAGAAAATATTCAAAGCTCTGGCTTGGAATTGCAAAGAGAATGCAGGGACATTCTGTATGAAAAATGTTTTCTGGAGGGAATGAATTATCTCTTTCCTCTCAAAAACAGAGGTTAAGAAAAAACCCCAGAAGACAACAAATGTTTTCTTTGGAAAGTATTTTTCTTTTAT
This sequence comes from Rattus rattus, assembly GCF_011064425.1. NCBI lineage: Eukaryota > Metazoa > Chordata > Mammalia > Rodentia > Muridae > Rattus > Rattus rattus. Next base: position 91,584,574 of record NC_046161.1, on the reverse strand, counting down.
CACCATCCCCTCTTCTTCTTTTATTATTGGTAGGAAATACCATTATAAAAAATAAAGCAGACCCACACTCCCTCCCCTTAACACATGAAGTGCATGTATTTGGCTGTCTTTTGGACAGCGATATTTAGAAAAAAAATTAGGTGGCTACAGAATGCATCCTTTCCATCCCTATAAACCCCGAGTAAGCACTCTTTCAGCTTCCAGTCAGTATTTAATCAGCATACCATAACTTTTATGGGGCTGAAATGAAATGCTTCTGAGATACTAAATTTCAAGTGTTGCTGTAAACTTTGGTCATCTGGGTTTGATTTACATATGATGGGCCCATCCACTGCGATGATGGGAATAATGATGATTGTTGGTGTCGATCGTCCGGGAAAAGGCACATGCACTCACACTTACCCACCCGCACAGTCACCATCTGCTTTGTGTCTTTAGCATAGAGTCTAGGAAGCGAGTAGCAATGGTGAGTCACAACGTTTATCTGTCAGAAACAAGCGGAGAGTGCTTGACTTTCAAGGTAATATCAGGGAACCAGTTAGGGAGCTTCTGTTTGAAAGTCACACGTGCGCCCAGAGAATGAAGAAAAGTGAATAATTCATGTCTAGGCGCACGGAAGGTCGCACTGGGTAAGGCTCAGGTTTTACTGCTTCGTAATTCTTGCTGTTTTGACTTGATCATTACACTGTTTTTTCCCTCATGGTGGTAGAATGTCAGGGATCTTTTAGACCTCCCATTACTAGGGTGGGAGAGAGTGTCTTTGACCCAGGAATTCCAACAGAAGTTCCGAGGCTCGTTTTGGCTGAGTTTCTTGAGGTCATGAGTTCTTGTGACCCTCCAGGTAATGAATCATTCGTTCAACTCAAATCATGTGTTTGTTCCCTGAAGACAGAAATATTTGGGGAAAAGATGAGGGACTAGAAAAATCCCTGACAGGCTGGAGAGATGGCTCAGCGGTTAAGAGCACTGGCTGCTCTGCCAGAGGTTCTGAGTTCAATTCCCAGCAACCTCATGGTAGGTCACAACCATCTGTAATGGGATCCGATGCCCTCTTCTGATGTGTCTGAAGACAGCTACAGTGTATGCATGCAAATTAAATAAACAAATCAAAGAAAAAGAAAAGAAAAAGAAAGATCCCTGGCTCAGAGAAGTTAGAAGTTAATATGGGACTCCAAAAACTTGCAATTGGTTTGAGCTCTGTGAGTTCTCCATTCTGCCAATCAAAAAAAAAAATCAATAAAAGAAGCAAACAAGTAAACAAAAACCCAGGCTGTGGAAAGACCCTTCAGATGGAAACACGTACTGCCATACATGTGCCATCGAACAGCATGCCCAACCTTCTTGCCTTCAAAGACAACATCCCTTCTCTCTGTTTATAAGTCCCTAAGGAGAAGACATAGTCTGGAGCGAGAGAGTGGAAGAAAACAAAGGTTATAGATTCAGAAGCTGGAGGGTGTTCAGTGAAAAGCTTTTGGCTGAGTGAACGATCGGTGGGTTGGAAGTTCATTGCTGTCTCTGTCTCTTTGTCTCTGTCGCTGTATCTCTCTGTGTGTCCGTCGAGAAACTTGAGAGATGTGAACTGTTGCTGGCTGCTGTTGAACGTACCTGGGAGTTGGTCCAGTCTTCATGGACAAAGCAGGGCAGATAGGCCTCCGCCTCTACCCTGTTCCTTTCTCCTTAAAATTGCGCTTGCCCCTGGGGTCTCGTGTGTGTGTGTGTGTGTGTGTGTGTGTGTGTGTGTGTGTGTGTGTGTGTGTGTGTGTGTGGGTGGGCTGGGCTGGGGAGCCTGAGCTTGGGCTCTTCCAAACGAGTCTGAATGGAGAGAAGGGAAAAAGCTATGTGGCCTGGACTTGTCCTTTCTATGTCCCCTGAGTGGGCCAGGGCATAGGTTCTGTGATCTCACTTATTTGAAGAGTCATGGGGAGTGGCCACAGAAGTATCAGTGTGACATTGTCTTCAGTCTTTCCAACCAGATTCCCACTGGGAGTGGGTGGGAATAAAGCTTCTTCTGGGGTGCTAAGGAGTCAAGTGAGGAGCCTAAGACTTAGCTGGGGCCATGGCAATGAAGGAGTTGAATGTCTGGGGCAAATGCAGGGACTGCAAGGGTGGTTAGTGACCTCCCTAATGGGAAGATCAATTTCAGCAGACGTATCAGGGGACCGTGATTCTCTCCGCATTATCAATCGAGGGAGTGAAGGTTGGCTTCATTAAGCAAGCCAGAAGAACCTCCCACTAAAGGTTTAATTAATTAATTAATTAATTTATTTATTTGTAGGAGTGAAGCAGGCTTCTGGATTCAAGGGCTTGTAAGAAAGTGAGATTTTGAGATATGTTCCTTAAGATTTAGCAGCTCCTAGGAGGAATATTTTGGGACCTAATAGACTAAGGGGTTATCAACTGAACTATTTGGGAAAGCCCTATGGAGGAGCTACACCACTGGGGAAAGGTGGAAAACATTCGGTCCCACAGAAATCCAGTTATGCAATCCAGCTTTTATTCAGGTGTGTTTTATGATGTGCAACCAGCCACAGCTGGACATACTTCCCATGGTCCCTTTCGTGAGTGGAGTAAAGAACAGGAGAACAGAGAGGATGGAAACAGGAGTCAGGAGTCACACGGCATTCGACAGTTTCGTTCAAACGCGCTGGTCACTGCAGACTCACAAGCAACCTTTGGCTGCCACTGGGTCTGGTGGGGCTGTCATTTACTCAGATGGAGGACTGGGGAGACAGCTCAGCAGGTAGGAGTGCTTCAGGCGTGAGGACCTGAGTTTACATTCCCAGCGCACATGTAAAATGCAAGGCATGACCATATGTGTTTGTAAACCCAGTGTCATGAAGCAGGCAGAGACAAGGGCGTAATTGGAGCTTGCTGGCCACCAGCAGATCTTCAGGATCGGGACAGATCCTGTGTGAGGGGAAACAGTGGAGACAGCTGAGCGGGAGGACTGAGCCCTCCTCTGCCTTTCAGCCATGCACCGGTCTATGCATCTGCATACACCTGTGTACTCACACATAGAAAGTTATTTCAGGACGGGGAGTCAAACTATCCTGATTTCACAGAGTAAACATTCAAAGCAACCTGTATTCTATTATTTCCTTTAGGTTGGTGCTATGCACAATTGAATCTTGATTATTATATTTGTTAATGCATTTTTAATAACATTGCCTTCCTTAGCTTGGCTTTCTCTTAACAATATAAATTTCTCCCGATGTTTACATTTTAATTCATGATAACTGGGAGTCTGTGTGCTTCCTTCCCCACTGGGAAACTCAGCCTAGGATGTGGTAGGCCCAAGTTGGGGTTCCCTGACTCCTGAGCACCCAATTGCTCCTGGGGTGAAGCGATAGGTTGACTATATCAGGCATTAGATATAGTAATATAAAGTTAACGAGACCCTTCCCACCTATAACATTATATTAAATTCCATTTAAAATATAGAAAGCCATTTGAGAATGTCTTAGAATCCCACTGCTGTGAAGAGACGGATGACCATGGCAACCCATAAAAGAAAGCATTTAATTGGGCGTGCTTACAGTTTCAGAGGCTTAGTTCATTTTCGTCATGCCAGGAGGCACGGTGGTGTACAGGCAGACCCGGTGTAGGAGATGTAGCTGCAGTTCTATCTCAAGATCCACAGGCAGTGGAAAGAGAGAGAGAGCCACTGGGCCTGGCTTCGGCTTTTGAAACCTCAAAGCCTGGCCCCAGTGACACACCTCCTCCAACAAGGCCACACCTACAAATAGCGATACTCCCTATGCATTCAACTATTGGGGGGCATTCTTATTTAAACCACCACAATGTTCATGCCAATTAGCGTCTCTGTTCAATGCCCTGGAATCTCCCGGAGTAGTGAGGACTACATAACTCCCAGTGACTTAAAAAACTTAGCGCCATTTCTTGGGACTGGTGAGATGGCTCAGGAGATAAAGTATGCAGTGCGAGCATGAGAGCCTGAGTTGAGAACTCCAGCACCTGCGTGAAAGTCCCGCAAAGTGGCACTGTGAGTAATCACAGTGTCGGAGACACGGAGACAGGGGCTTGCTGGGGAACCAGTCTAGCCAAACTGGTGAGTTCCAGGTTCAGTGAGAGACCCTGTGTCAATAAACGAGGTAGAGCACACTAGAGGAAGACACTTGCCATTTACTTCTGACTACACACATGCATGCACAGCGGAGTAAACCTGCACATACGTGCAAGCAAACATTTCAGTACCATGTCTTGGCTGGGCTGCATATTAAGTCTAGCTCATGTTGTCCCTTTTCCTGGACACCAATGGTAGGGGGCAGCCCTTGCTGGCAGACTGCCGACCCTCGAATAGAGAAGAGGGACTCCGAGAGTTTCCACCTAGAAGTGACGTACTGCATGTCACGCTTCACCAGAGGCGTCCACCTCAGACTCCACGGTGCTGTGGAATCTCAGGTTTGCTGTGCACTTGGATGCAGAGCTCCACTCCCCAGCTCCCTCACGTTGCCTTCTGGATGAAAAATACAAGCGCCATCAAACTCTTTTACATGCATTGCAACCTTGGGCAACAGAGGCAGCTGTATGGCTTTGGGCAAGTCATTTAATAGAATTCTTCATAATAACACCGTGGGGTTGTTTTGAAGATTAAAGCAGAAAAATGTTTTTCTTTTTCCTGTGTGCATTAAAAAAAAAACAAAAACAGAAATGAGGACACATTGTGTGTCTGCTCTGAATGCATGTATGTGTGTGTATGAGTGTGTGTGTGTTTTCTGTGTGCATGTGTGTATGTGTGTGTAAATATAAAATTTTACACGGTGCTTTTAAGGTTAGCCTTATTTCATAAACATTTCCACACGTTATTCTAAATTTCTTGTTGGTATCCTTTTCACAGAAGGGTAACATTGCAGGACACAATCCGAAATAAGACACACATTTCTATACGAAAGGGCATTTTGCATCCGTTAAATGTTCCCAGTTTGCAGTCACTCCTTATTATCCGAAAAGCTGCCACTTCATTAAGGGAAGAAGTGGAAACCCAGGCTGGAATCGCCCCCAACGGTTCCCTGGTGAGATGAATCAAATTTCCAGCTGAGGACCATGGGTTCATATTCCCTTCTCCAAGTCCAGGTTTGAGAGGACTTTTCCTCGAAGAGGAGTGCTCAGTGCTGTTTCCTATGTTGAGAGAGCCCCATGTAGACTTTTAAAATTGCATTCGCCAAAAGAAATGGGTAAATTGAGTGTTCTCCATAGAAAACAGTGGTTGAGCATTGGGGACCTGGTAGGAGTGGAAGGAAAACTGGAACCCTTGAACAGACTCACAGGACCATAAATATGACCAGGGAAATTAACACACCTCATTATCCTGACTATGTATCATGGGTCATCAATTTGAAAGCCCCTAAGGGCTGGGCCCTTAACAAAGTACTGTATTTTTTGTAAACATTCTTAAGCACTATTTTTTCTGACCTTAATTGTCGCCTCCTATCTCTCTGACTCAGAGGAAATTTAAATATTGGAGAAGGATGTAAATAATCCCCCTTTAGTTCATTTATTATCTCATTCACTCTTGGAAGCAATTATTGACAGGCCCTAAGCTGAGGGAGAGTCAGTCTCTGGCCTCAGATGCTCGATGTCCACAGGTGATGTAAAAGGAACTGACGTGACGTTCGTTACAGAGTGGTTTAGTTTATTACTGGGCACTGTGGGGGAACACAGGAAAGGACACTGTTTCCAGCCTGGGGATGTGAGGGAAGGCTGCCACAGAGGTGGCAGTCGGCTAAGACTAAGGGCAGAGGTTGTGAGCACTTTGTATTACAAATCCCTAGACACCTGTCAATCCAAAGAGGGACCCTGGTTTCCCCGTCTTCTGTCAGGGAGGGGATCCTAGTAAGACAAATGACCCTTAGTAAAGAAATTTAAGCTGGTGTGCTGCAGGTAGGTTGAAGGTAGGAAGTTATGATTTCTGGGCTCTCACAACACTGTGTGTAGGGCTGACAGGTTTTCAGAGGCCTTCCAAAATGTTTGAGATATTCTCAATTCGGAATTAAAATAGTAAAGCAAACACCTTCCTCCTGCCTAACGAAAACGAATATATGTGTAGTTCATGCGATTCTTATATAATTACACATTTATTAATAATTTATACGAAGCTATGCATTTATGCGCAGTTTATTCAGTTTATCAGGGGGTTACACAGCTGACTGCACATGGTAAGCAGGAGATGATATATGTCTCCGCCACAAAAGCCAGGAGCAGATGCCCAGCAGGCCCGGAGACCAGGGCTTGAGCCCACCTCTCTTTCTGATAAATATGAGATTTTGGTCAACTTACTTATCCTCTGAAATTTAAGTTTTCTCTTTTGACCGGCAAGGATAAAGCAGTCCACACCGGCTGTCTTGTAGAATGGTGGTGGAGCAAGCCAGATAACAGATGTCGACGAGCTTTGTGAGGCATCGCGGCCTGTGCGAAGGCCAGCCGCCTCGCCTGGCTCCGCTCCAGCCTGGGCTCTGCGGGCTGTGGCTTTCTCACTGCTGACGTCTGATGGATGCTCCCCTTCCCTGCTGGCAGCTTCATCTCCCCTAATGTAGGGAAGCCACACGGGGGACGGTTATTCTGGACTCTGTTCCGACCAGCCAGAGGGAATAAACGGGTTCGTGCCGTGGAATAGATACCCAAGGCTATTCAGTTCGCACAGCAGCTCGCGTACATCATTCCCCTTCTCCAAACAGTCCGAAGAGGAAACCGAGGTCTGCTCATGGCTGTATACTGAGGAGACAATTCTCCAACCTGGTGCCTGATTCCACATCCGTGCTTATTCCTGAATGCTCCCTGGGAGAATATGAAAAACAAACAAACAAACAAACAAAAAACCAAAAAAAAAACAAAAAACAAAAAACAAAAAAAACCCAACCCACCCCAAAACCAAAACCAAAAAACAAAAACCCAAACTAAACTGAGAGGTAGTCATGGGGTGAGGAAAACTATCCATCCACCACCCTTCAGATGTCAGGAACTGACTGTGACTATGTTTTTTTTTCCGAATGGGATTATGGGAAAAGAAGAGGATGTTGATAGCAAGTCTAGGAAAGAAAAAGACTTGGCTATTTTTCTTGGATGGCAGGCAGACTCTGCTCAGGACCCAGAAGAAGAAGGGCCTGAAGGCTAGAACCTATGATGTTATGTCAGCTGGGAGCAGACGGAGATGCAGGACTTCGGGGTCAGGCGCTTCTGAGTACAAATCTTGCTGCTGTCACCATCGTGTCTGTGGGGAAGTCATTTAACTTCCTGTAGCCTCAGTGTTGTCCTATCTGTAAAGAAATAAAAGCGATTTTTTTTTTGTTGTGGAAAAAATAGCTGAGTTTTGTGGCAGACTTCTAGCTCAGTGGCTGGCACGTGACAAGCATCCGACAAATGGAGACACTTATCCTCCTGGCCCCAACAGAGCTGAGTCCATCTGAGCCATGCTGTATAGAATGCCGTGTCTTCTCCAGATTCATGTGATGCGGATGTTGAGACCTTTGGGGTAGTTAGATCCGGGGTCAGTTTATCCTGGTTAGTGCAAGAGAGACAAGGACCCGTCAACCTTATTTTCCACATGAAGAGAGGATGAGGAGAGTTTTGGCCAATGAGGCAGCCTTCCCTAGACCCCCTAATCTTCTAGCACCTTGACCTTAGACTTGCCAATCTCTAGAACTGTGAGAATCTCATTTCTGTTGATTAAGTCACCCTCACGGAATTCTTGTTATGGTAGCCTGGATGACACCCTGGGTAGACCTCTACCTAAAACAGCACCATGAACAGATGCTTAGCTATTGGCTAGGATGTGGAATAGGGAATGTCCTGAGGGCCACACATCTTATACCTCCTGGCTCCGGCCTGGGGCTCTGTGAAAGCTTCCTATGATGCAGTGCTTGTTCTCTTCTGCTCTCCTCACTCCCTAGAACACCAAGTGTGTGTACAGTGACTCTTGTACCTGGCACAGTCACTTTCTCAGTCGGCCTCCTGCCCCACAGCAGGTTAACGGTATAGGGTTGGGAACCTGAGCTTGAGTCTTTGACCTACCATCTTCCAGGTATGACACTCAGTATCTAAGCTCTCTGTTTTGTAGTTTTTCATCTATAAAATGGAGTAATAGTATTTATAACACATGAGTCTTAGTGAGTTAAGTAAGTTCACGCATGTAAGACTTAACACAATGTCTACCACACAGCATGTACTAGCGAGGTCTTATGGCCACCACAGTATACTAGCTGGTTTTCTGCCCCTGATCTGTCTCCCCCAGAATTTACGAGGCCACAGACACTCGAATAATCTTCCAACACGGGCTTTTGTACTGAAACCTCTTGCCTTCGGTTATAGGGTGCTGTCCCTGTTGCCTATAGGTTGACACCTGACTGCTCATCTATAAGCGAAGAATTCTGCAGTCCTCCAGGCCCCTTGTACATTCCAGTCATCCTCCTGTGCCGCCACCCTGAGACCCAAGTCACTGGCTCAAGTGTGAAATATTCTCAGGACCCATTTGGCTTTAGTAACTTTCTCTCCCATTGGCTTAATGTAAATCTCTCTCTGCAAGTCTGATCCAATCTTTATGTATACAATTTCTATAATTAGCATCCTCTTTTAAGTTGGAAGCAATCATGAGAATAGTATTTGACACGGCGTTTAGGCACGGGGAAGGGAAGACGTCAGAAGCTGTCCTATCTTTGGGTCTTGGGTAGGGGTCTTTGGCAATGACGCATCCAAGAATGGGGCTGGGGAGAGAACGCATGAAGAAAGATAGTCATATGATGCCCCACGGTGCTCAGGAATGGTCTGAGCTGAACCACTCAAAGAGAAGAAAACTCCCATTACCACTGCCTGTGGTTGAAGATGAAATGGTTGTCAAGTCCATCGCATGACAATGTTTACATTTTACAGATTCAGATTCTCGGGTTTAAACCAAAGGGCACACCCGACACGCTAGGTCTAGGAGTTCCTCTGAAGAACAGCTTTCTTGTCTTAGATAAATCTTAGAGAAAAAAAATCCTACAAAGCCAGATGACCTTTCTTTGGGAGTTTGTCCTCAAGAATTAAAGAGACCCAGCCAAGGACTTATTGATATGAGCACTCATGATGACATGGTATTAGTTTTCAAATCTAAAAGCATTCTAAAGTGTTTAAGAATGAGAAACTATCTCAGCAAAATATTAAACACGCTGTCTTTACACAGGAATATTTTGCACTCATTAAAGTCACATTGAAAAGTATTTCTAACACAGGATAATGCTAACGTCATGAGGCAAGCAGAAGAATGCTACACCTGGTAGTAAGTTAGAGCAGGTGCCTGTGAGTTTGTCCCAACTTTCCAGTAAAAAAACTTTCGTCTCCAAGAAATATGGCAGAATTGTCAAGGGTTTGTGAAATAAACCTTGGAAGTGGTGTAATATGTCACAGCTTTATATATTCTCTAAATGAAAATATAGAAAGCATTTTATTAAGATATAATACCATTGCCAAGTCCAAACTCCCACAATTGTATATATTCAGTGAAAGACTGTAAGGAAATGCAGTAGACCATTAGTGCACACATCTCTGAAATGTGGGATTACAGATGATTTTAATTTTATCCCTTGCATTTTTTCACTTTTTTTTGCCTTTTTCTTTTGCTTTTTTTTCCAATAAGCAAGTACTGCTTTTCACATTGGATTATTATTATATTTTAATCTGCAAAGTTGAAGTCACATTACTTGGGGTTCTTTCCATCAGTTTAGGTAAATGGCCTTTATATGCTGGAATTGTTTTCTTCCCTGGTGCATGATTCAAAGCCATGGGTCCCCTTCTGGTGTTGCCGGCAGTGTGTGATTAGCAGGTCCTCTTGCTTCCCCAAACCGTGAGACTTCATCCGTGTCTGGGTGGTGACCAACCATGGCTAGTCTCTGGACAGGGACAGCAATGCATATGCTCTATGCTCATCATGATATTGAGGAAACAAACAACTTCCTGATGCCCATATAATCCTGACACCGGGGGTCTGGGAGAGCAATATGCTAACAGGTCTGAAAAGCTCGGGTTCAGATCAGGAAGAAACACACAGGCCATTTTCCAAGACAGCAAACCAAGGCCAAGTGACATCTCTTCCCAGGACAGATAATGGACTTATTCAAGCCATTTGGCTTACGTTGATGCCTTTCTAATGAACATTTCAGCAGAGC